>NC_041391.1:422571673-422646380 GCF_002162155.2 Triticum dicoccoides | reverse complement strand
TGAGACCAGCTCGAGGGCCGGGACCCGAGGACGTAGAGTTTCGACATCTAACCAAGCTTGCGCGTTAAAGGGGGGGTACCTGAGCATCACGACTCAGGGCTCCTACCGGCTCTCCAGCCCTCACCCTCTAGCCTTGTCCACGGCATCACGACCTAGCATACCAGCAACGGCTGAGACCAGCTCGAGGGCCGGGACCCAAGGACGTAGAGTTTCGACATCTAACCAAATTTGCAGGAACACATCCCAAGATAAGGCCCAGTGCCAGGCGCAACCCGCCTTGAGGTAGGGCCCCGTGAGTCCCGCGGTGGCTCACGGGTGCCCAGATACACCTCGTCAGGCCCTACGGTGCCAGCCACGTGTCAGGGCGGGGCTGTACATGCCCCGGGGGCTCCTCCCGGAGGGGAGCCCCGTCCCACGCACCAGCGGAAGCACCATGCTCCGCGCTGGCTGACGACACTGCCGAGGAGCGGCTATGCCCGTACACATACGGAAGCGCTATGCTCCGCGCTGGTGATAAACAACTAAGGGTGGCCCCCGGGCCGCAGCAACCTCAGGGAGCCCAGAGCTCGGTGTCTAGCCTCATCGCAACGCCTCCCCTCGGGAGTGCCGCGCGTGGGGGCTGGGCATGGGGGGCTGCACCTGGGTCACGCCCAGACGCATGCCACCCAGCCAGGCCCCCCGGGCCTGGTTCGTCGCACGTCCCTCCCCGAGTGGAGCCAAGGTACGAAGGCCGTTTGAACGTCAAGGGGGCCTCCTAAGAATCGCGACTCAGGAGCCTAACTGGTCACGTAGCCCCTCCCTCCTTAGTTCCGAAAGGCTAACGGCGGTTGAGGTATGCGCGGGCCGGGCTCTGCAGACGTAGAACGAAAGATCCACCCACATCTCACCTCCCTAAGGAGTCACCCCCACATCTCACCTCCCTACTTGCTGTTCGAGCGCCAAGGGGGACTCCTGAGCATTGCGACTCAGGAGCCTAACTTGTCACGGAGCCCCTCACTCCTTGGTCCCGTCCTGGTTTCCGGTCGGGGCTAACGGCGGTTGACGTATGCACGGGGCCGGGCTCTGCCAGCGTAGAACATAAGCAAGTAGGAAGGAATAGCGCAAATTTCAAGGAATTCAAAAGCAAATATTACAGTCCATACTGTTATCACAATACCAAATGCAAGTTTTAACGCCTCCCCGAGGAATGGTACATGTGCAGGAATTAAAAGCAGGACGGGAGCCACAACGGAGTTACTTGTCAGCGGTGGAGCTGCGCGGAGAGGGTTCGCCTCGTGGAGCTGCAGGCTTGGCAGTGCCCCGCTTCGGCTTGTGCTGAAGGCCCGGAACTTCCCCAGCAGAACCTCCGCGCGACCCTTCACGGCCTCAGCAGCGGTAGCGGCAAGCTCGCCGCTCGCTGGCTCCAGCAGGCTGTCAAGGTCGACGTTGGGGTCGCGAAGATAGATGTGGGTAAGGACCCGCGTCAGCGCTGCAGAAGACAAGACGCGCGCCTCGGCCTCAGCCGTAGGGCCAAGGCCAAGGGTGACATCTTCAAGAGCACGAACCAGGAAGGGAAGCAGCTTGGCGGGGCCGTCCTCGGCGCCGGCCAGCGGGCTCTCCAAGCCGCTCTCATAAAGCGTCTTCAGCGAAGTGCGAGCCTTCTCCTCCATCTCCGCGAAGGCCATGTGATCCTCGGCAAGAACTCGTGCCTTGCCGTCCAGCTCGACCTTCCTCGCCTCCAACTCTTGCTCCAGCGCGCCTAAGCGGTCACGGCGCTTCTTGAGCTTGGCGTCCCGGTCCTTGACGGCCGCCTCGCCAGCCTTCATGCCTTCCTCCTGCTCTTGGTGAAGGCGGGTCTCCTCGGCGAGCTGGTCCCGCAGGCCCTGCAGCTCGCTCTCCAGCGCCTTGCAGCGACCTCGAACATTAGCCACCTCCCCCAAGGCAGCGTCGCGAGCAGCCTTCGCCCCAAGGGTGGCCTGCTTCTCCTCGTCGCAAGCCGTCGAGGCCTGGACCAGCACCGCCCGAATCGAAGCGTCGGAGCGAATCCAGCCGGAAGCCAGCTCCAAGCGCCCGACCACTAAATGAGGGTCGGTGCCCAGAAGATCCTGCCGCAGACGGTCCAGTTCGGCAGCAGCACGATCCAGAACAGTAGGAGGAGTCGGAGAAACAGCAGTCAGTGGAGTAGGAGGGGAAGACGGAAGCGTGACCACAATATCCTAAGGTCGAGCCTGCTGCGCCCCAACGGCTGCGGTGGCGGCATCAGGCAAGGGCACCTCGGGAGTCGCTTGGGCCGTGGGGGCTGAGCTCGCCCCAACCGGCTCAGCCAGACCTCGTGAGGACGCCCGGGCAGGAGAGGCCCGTGCGTCACGGTCACCTTCTTTCGCGGGCAGAGGCGCTGCCCCGGATGGAACCTCAGGAGCTCCCTTCAGCTTCTTCGCCGTGGGTGCCAGCCTAGCCGGGAGATACGAATGTCAAGCCTCAGCAACAGAACAAGAAATAAGACAGGAATCAAGCACTTACGAGTCGTCGCTCGCAAGCTCGAGCAGCCTCCAGCCGTACTTGAAGCCCAAGAGCCGGCTGCAAGGATCAGCCTCAGGAGCTCGGAAGCAGGAGGCGCATCCGCTGATCGCCTTGGGGCCGGGGCAGACCCGCGGGGGATCAGCCCGGTCCTGTCCTTCTTCGAGCCCTCGACTCTCCGTCGGTCGCCTCGGAGTTAGGCCCTTTTTCCTGCTCCCCTCCCTCCTTCTCTTCGCTAGAGTCGCCGGAGGACACGTCCACCGGGTCCTCGGGAGCCTCCGCGGGCACGGGCCCGTCCCCGTTGAAGACAGGCATGGACTCCACCACTTGCTCCCAGTCCTCGCGGAGGAACAGGGGGGTAGGAGCGCCCTCCAACCTCGCCACGTCGCCCCCGACCAAAGACTGGAGAACCGCAACCAGATCCTCGTCGGCTAAGACCGCGGGGCTCGGGTGGGGCCTCCACATCGGAAGTGGGTACTGATGAAGCGGAGCCAGCTGGTGCTCCAGCAATTCCCTCAGCAGCGATGCGCCAGTCAGCTTCGCCGCCGCCATGCTGGCCGGCCTCAGATCCGCGTCCATCTTCTCCAACACCAGCCTCGCGCGGGGGTCCACAAGCTCCACTCGAGACCAGTCGTCGGAGCTTGAGGGGTGCCTCGTGGGCAAGATCAACCGAGGGTGAATGCGCCCAGCATCTACCAAGACCCACTTACTCCTGAAGCCCTCAATCCTCTTCCCGGGGTTCGAAATGGCGATGGAGCTACCGTACGCGACGAAGCTCGCGCACGCAGAGACAGGACCACAAGAGGTCCGGAGGGAGTAGTGACGCAGCAAGGCCACTAAGGGCTTCACCCCTACGCGAGCCTCACAATAGTAGGCGAAGATTGCCAGAAGAAGGATAAAGTTGGGGTGGAGATGCAGAGCTTGTAGCTTGTAATGGCGGAGGACAGAGAAGAAGAACTCAGAAAAGGGAGGCACCAGACCGGCAACAATGGCGCTCACAAAGAGCGGATAGAAGGTGCTCCCTTGGCCCTCAGGGAGGGCAGAGCCGTCCTTGAACACCTTCGCCCCGTCGATGCCCTGCGCCGCCGCCATCTGGCGCACCCGGGCAAGGCTCGCCTCCGACACGTTCGGCAAGTCCAAGGCAGACGAATACCAAGCTCCGGCCGGGGCCTGGCGAGGCGCCATGTCTTGCTAGGGCGCACGGACAGAGTAGATCTGAAGATTTCGGAGGAAGGAAGGAGAGGCGCAAGAAAGGGGATCTGAGCAGCAACCGGAGAAAGCAAAGGAGGCAAAGCCTAGATAGATGCCGCTCCTTTATCAACTCGCACGGTTGCTGAGGCGCCCACGTCCAATCAACCGCCACGCGGCGCCTAAGGCCGCAGGCTATTAGGGCCCGTGGCGCTTCGCACTTGCCCTTTCGCCTCTCCGCTCGGCCAAGTCCGGGCGCGCCTTGGGCCCGGGGGCTACTGTCGGCATTCTAGGAACGGGGATCCCTAGACTTGCCTGCCTGCAACCTGCGGCGTGGCTCAAAGGGGGCGCCAGCACGGCCCATCTTCATCAACACAAGCTCAAGACCCTCGCGAGGGGCCAAGCGTCGCGGGGCGGACGACAAGGAGCTTCTTCAGGCACGGCCTCATTAGGCTGGCTCACGAGGAGGCGGAGAGTTCAAGGCGGGGTACCTCACGAGGTGCCCATGACGCAAGCCATGACGACCAAGGGCGCCAGTCGGGCACCAGCCCACGCAGTGTCCTCCTTTCCTCTTTGGTGCAAAGGGAGCAAGCGCAGGCGAGAGCATCAAGCAAAGGCACCCATTTCGGTGCAACAAGACCAAGACCAGCCCAACGACAGGAAGGAAGTCATTGTGGAGCCCAAGCAGGCATCATCACCAGAGCCTTTGGCAGGCGAGGACCAACTTTAGTCAGGATAAGTGTACCCGATGTTCCCCTTCAAAATGGCCAATTGTTGGCGCCCTTCCCGCTCAATATTTGGGAAGAGGCCCAGGGCCTTTGCCTATAAATAGGACTAGCCACCCCCAGGGTAGAGGCATCTGAATCAAGAGGGAGAGAGAGTGAGAAGGGCGGCTGAACTCCTCCTAGCAGTTCATCGTCCCAGCCAAGAACAGACCCTTGCAAGGCTGTTCTTCCTTGTATTGTTCATCATCAGCCCAAGAGGCAATCCACCACACCACACACTGGAGTAGGGTATTACACCACAATGGTGGCCTGAACCAGTATAAACTCTGTGTCTCTTGTGTTGTTCCTTCCGTAGTTTAGATCCTAGCGAGTCGGCGAGGAGCAGGTAGGTAGAGGGCGAAATCTCCGCACGCACCCTAGTGTTCGAACCTCAAGGGTCTACTGGAACCCGAAATCCGACAGAATCATCGAGTGGAGTTGGATCAGAAATGCAGGATGCAAATGGAAAAAAATTTGCTCAGTTGTGAAATCGGTAACAGTGAGTCTTTTTCTTTGGTGACACCGAGTTGTTTCGGTTTAGACGATAAGAAAAGATCGGTGAGGCCGAGTTCAACACGGAGAAAAATTTGTCATCTCAGCTCACTAGGAAAAAAAGGATCTCACAAGGATTTCCAGGGAATTAACTAAGGGATTTGCAATGAATTAAATGCAGGGAGTGCAGAAAAAAAATCTAGATGAAGTTTTTTTTTGAAAGGGGAAACAAACATGCAAGTGACAAATGCAAAAACACAGAGAAACACTAGAGAACTTCATCTAGAATTGGTCGGCCACAAAGTCACCTATGTTAGAGTATATTGCCTTAGGAGTCAAGTGAAGGCACTTGATCATAGGTCATACTCATCGTTTAAGCTCAAAATGGGGTTGCCATTTTTCGTTTAGGCATTTTGATGTATTCACATCTTGTTGAGCTGCTTTGACCCATGTCTTGGGGGTAAAGCTTCTCTAAGATGGAATGACATACCTTGGTGGTGGTGTTGATATTGATCATGTAGTTGAACTTGTGTAGGATGCTCAAGGTTAATGTAGTTCATCAAGAGTTGGGAGCACCACTTGTAATTTGAGTTCATCTTCCTACATGGGTTAGCTTTGCAAGGAAGAGCACTTATTATCCAAAATGACAATCATGAAGTTTGATACCAAATGAAATTTGATATATAGAAATTGTCAAAGGATATATTGAAAGGATCCATTCTTCCTTGTCTTTAACCGCCATATTGTAGAGACTTGGCAATGTAGAGATTGCTTAAGGTGTGAGTGAGTTGCAATCTCATAGAATTGGGCTTATCCAAGTACCTATAAGGGTTAGAGAGCATGCAAGGGTACAAGTATATCCAAGACATATGATCGTCATCATAAGAGAAATATCAAGGATTAGTCATAGAAAGGCTCATGCCTTGCATGCATCCAAATGGAGTTTCTACTCCAAGTTTGAGGCATCAATGATGTTCAATTCACCTCTCAAACGGCAAAATACTTTCTCATCAAGCGGTTTGGTGAATATCCGCCAATTGCTTATCAGTATAAACATGTTCAAGATTGATATCTCCCTTAGCAACATGATCTCGAATGAAATGATGACGAACTTCAATATGCTTAGTTCGAGAATGTTGCATGGGATTATGAGCAATATTTATAGCACTTTCATTGTCACAAAGCAATGGAACATGTTTCACATATATGCCATAATCTTAAGAGTTTGAGTCATCCAAAGTAATTGAGCACAACATGAACCGATGGCTATGTATTCCTCTTCGGCCGTGGATAAGGATGCCAAGTTTTGTTTCTTGGAGGACCAATACACAAGAGATCTACCAAGAAATCGACAAGTACCCGAAGTGGACTTTCTATCAACCTTGTCACCGGCATAGTCCGGATCGGAGTAGCCAACAAGATCAAAAGAAGACCTCTTAGGATACCAAATGCCAAAGTTTGATGTGTGAATTAAGTATGTCACTATCCTTTTCACAGCCTTAAGATGACATTCTTTGGGGGTTGCTTGATATCATGCATACATGCACACACTTAGCATAATATTGGGACGGGAGGCACATAGATATAAGAATGAACCAATCATAGAGCGGTAAACCTTTTGGTCAACCGGTTTGCCATCCTTTGTCAAGTAAGGATGTCCACTAGTAGGCATGGGTGTACTCATACCTTTGCATTCTTGCATGTTGAACTTCTTGAATAAGTCCTTGGTGTACTTTGTTTGAGAGACCAAGGTACCCTCCTTAGTTTGCTTGATTTGCAAACCAAGAATGAACTTGAGCTCACTCATCATAGACATCTCAAACTTCTCTGGCATTAGCCTTCCAAACTTTTCACTAAAATGAGGGTTAGTCGAACCAAATATGATATCATCCACATAAATTTGGCACACAAATAATTCACCATTAACCCTCTTACTAAAAAGAGTAGAATCAATTTTCCAATCTCAAAGCCCTTTTCAATGAGGAACTTAGTCAAGAATTTATAGCATGCTCTAGGAGCTTGTTTAAGACCATAAAGAGCTTTGTGAAGTTTGTAAACATGATCGGGTTTCTTGGGATTAACAAAGCCGGGAGGTTGTTTAACATAAACTTCCTCCTCAATTTCACCATTAAGAAAGACACTTTTAATGTCCATTTCATATAAAGTGATATCATGATGATTGGCATAAGCAAGTAAGATGCGAATGGATTCAAGTCTAGCAACGGGGGCATATGTCTCACATAATCCATACCTTCGACTTGAGTGTAGCCTTGAGCGACGAGACGAGCCTTGTTGCATACACCTTGTCCATCTTCATCTTTCTTGTTCTGAAACACTCATTTGGTTCCAATGACATTTTGCTTCTCATCGGGCTTTTCAACCAACATCCACACTTGCTTCCGCTCAAAATTATGTAGCTCTTCTTGCATGGCGTCCACCCAATCCAGATCATCAAGAGCATCTTCAACCTTCATAGTTTCAATACTAGAAATGAATGACTAATGTTCACAAAAGTTAGCCAAATGAGTTTTAGAGTGAGTAATTCTCCCGGTTTGAATATCATCAACGATTTGTTCGACGGGATGATCTCTTGAGACGCTTGCTCGAACTCGTGAGAGCTTTTCTTTGGGTCCGGGTGGAACATCCTCTTCATTGTCTTGTTCTTCTTCTTGTCTTTCTTCGTTGTCGTTGGCATTGCTGTTCTCTTATGGAGGTGGAGAAGGAGGTCGATGAGGTTCATCTTGTTGTCCATCCTCGTTCCCATCGTCTTGATGCGTTCCACTTGTGGATGCCTCCAAGTCAACTTGTGGATCACCTTGGCATGAAGTTGAGGCTTCCACTTGGACAGACGAGGTACTCTCCTTCACCTCTATTGGGCGAATCTTGCCAACAGACAAGTCTTGTATTGCTTCCGAAGGATCTTTGTCACCTACATCAATTGGTAATTGCTCTACTTGCGAGCCGTTAGATTCATCAAACCTCACATCTATCGTCTCTTCAACCTTTCGGGTGAAATTGTTGTAGACACGGTATGTGTGAGAGTTTGAGCCATAACCGAGTAGGAAACCTTCATGATATTTGAGAGCAAAATTCGAACAACGATGCTTATCAAGAATGTAGCACTTTGAGCCGAATACCCGAAAGTATCCAACTTGGGGTTTGTTACTACTGAGAAGCTCATATGCCATCTTGCCTAGCAGCTTGTGAAGATATATACGATTCGTTGCATGGCAAGCTGTCTCAACCGCTTCCATCCAAAAGTGTTTTAGCGTCTTGTACTCATCAAGCATCATTCTCGCCATTTTGATGAGCGTCCGGTTCTTCCCGTCAACAACTTCATTTTGTTGAGGCGTGTATGTAGCCGAGAACTCATGTGAAATCCCTTCTTCGTCAAGAAAGGTGTCCACATTGGCGTTCTTGAACTCCGTTTCGTTGTCGCTGCGAACCTTCTTGATCTTCACTTGAAATTGATTTTGGGCCTTCCTAGCGAAGTTATTAAAGATCTTTTGGACCTGTGATTTATCATCAAGAGAGAACACCCACGTAAATCTTGAAAAATCATCAACAATAACCAATCCGATTGAGTTACCACTGAGACTCTTGTAGGCGTTCGGACCAAAGAGATGCATGTGAAGTAGCTCGAGTGGTCTTCTCGTGGTCATGATGTTCTTCACGGGATGACTTCCTCCAACTTGTTTTCCTGCTTGGCAAGCACTACAGAGTCTATCCTTGTCAAATATAACATATTTAACACCAAGGATATGATCACCTTTAATAAGCTTGTCAAGATTTTGCATGCCCACATGACCTAACCGTCTATGCCACAACCAGCCTTTAGAAGATTTAGCAATTAAGCAAGTTCTAGGTTGAGCCTTTTTAGTGAAATCAACAATGTATAGATCACCTCTACGTATGCCGGTAAAGACCGTATTATGATTATCTCTTTGAAACACTTGGCAATCTACTTTCGTAAATATGACATTGAAACCGAAATCGGCTAGTCTAGATACAGAAAGTAAATTATAGCCAAGAGATTCAACGAGCATAACATTTTGTATGGAGCTGTCATGTGAGATGTCCACCTTACCGAGGCCAACCACCTTAGCTTTGGGTTATCACCAAAATTAACATACTTTCGAGGGCCGTCGTTTTCAGCAAGCACGAAACATATCCTTGTCTCCGGTCATGAGATCAGCACACCCACTATCAAGAACCCATTCCTTTCCTCCAACCATGTAGTCGTGAAGGTTTGCCATAAGACCAAAGTGTCTCATAGACTCATCGAGATCATAGTCACTATCATCATCCTCATCATAGTATTCATGCTCAACATCATCTTGTGGTTGATCATTTCCTAGAGAGAGTGATTCATTAGTTTTGTGATCATGACAATGTGCATCTCTATGAATTCTAATGACTTCGGAAATGATGTTGCTAATGATTCCAACATCTCCTTTGGCACGCATAAGGTCACGAAGCTCAAATAGACAATCGCAAACTTAGGATCATTAGGACTCATATTATTCAAAGCAATTGACTTGTGAAGAATCTCATCTAAGTTTTTCAAGGAATAGTTTGGAAATAGTTCCTCAAGAAATCTCCATATAGTGTAAGCACATTCAAGAGTTGGCAAGCAAGCAAGCAAATTTCTAGGTAATCCTCTAGTGATAAGATTGATAGTTCTAAGATTGCGAATCATGTCAAGAGACTCATCAAGGGTAGGCTGCAAGGGGTCAACAAGGGGTGTACAAGGGGTAGTAATGTACTTGTTCAAGTGATATTCATTGAAAATCTCAAGCATCTCAGTTTTCCAAGAATTGCAGAACTCTCCATCAAGGCTAGGCACTCTATGTCTAATAATCCCAATTGTAGACTCATCCATCTTCCTCCAATGGTGTTTAAACCAAAGCAATGGAGACCAAAGCTCTGATACCAATTCCAAGGATTGAGAAGAGGTGTCTAGAGGGGGGTGATGAAGGAAATATGCCCTAGAGGCAATAATAAAATTATTATTTATTTCCTTATAATCATGATAAATGTTTATTATTCATGCTAGAGTTGTATTTACCGGAAACATAATACATGTGTGAATACATAGACAAACAAAGTGTCACTAGTATGCCTCTACTTGACTAGCTCGTTAATCAAAGATGGTTATGTTTCCTAACCATGAACAATGAGTTGTTATTTGATTAACGAGGTCACATCATTAGTAGAATGATCTGATTGACATGACCCATTCCATTAGCTTAGCACCCGATCGTTTAGTATGTTGCTATTGCTTTCTTCATGACTTATACATGTTCCTATGACTATGAGATTATGCAACTCCCGTTTACCGGAGGAACACTTTGGGTACTACCAAACGTCACAACGTAACTGGGTGATTATAAAGGAGTACTACAGGTGTCTCCAATGGTCGATGTTGGGTTGGCGTATTTCGAGATTAGGATTTGTCACTCCGATTGTCGGAGAGGTATCTCTGGGCCCTCTCGGTAATACACATCACATAAGCCTTGCAAGCATTACAACTAATATGTTAGTTGTGAGATGATGTATTACGGAACGAGTAAAGAGACTTGCCGGTAACGAGATTGAACTAGGTATTGGATACCGACGATCGAATCTCGGGCAAGTAACATACCGATGACAAAGGGAACAACGTATGTTGTTATGCAGTCTGACCGATAAAGATCTTGTAGAATATGTAGGAGCCAATATGGGCATCCAGGTCCCGCTATTGGTTATTGACCGGAGACGTGTCTCGGTCATGTCTACATTGTTCTCGAACCCGTAGGGTCCGCACGCTTAAGGTTACGATGACAGTTATATTATGAGTTTATGCATTTTGATGTACCGAAGGTTGTTCGGAGTCCCGGATGTGATCACGGACATGACGAGGAGTCTCGAAATGGTCGAGACGTAAAGATTGATATATTGGAAGCCTATATTTGGATATCGGAAGTGTTCCGGGTGAAATCGGGATTTTACCGGAATACCGAGAGGGTTACCGGAACCCCCCGGGAGCTATTTGGGCCATAGTGGGCCTGAGTGGAAAAGAGAAGGGGCTGCCCTAGATGGGCTGCGCGCCCCCCTTCCCCTAGTCCTATTAGGACTAGGAGAGGTGGCCGGCCCCCTCCTCCTCTTTTCCCCTCCGAGGAATCCTAGTTGGACTAGGATTGGAGGGGGAATCCTACTCCCAGTGGGAGTAGGACTCTCCTGCGCCTCCCCCCCTTTGGCCGGCCAGCCTCCCCTCTTCTCCTCCTTTATATACGGAGGCAGGGGCACCTCTAAACACACAAGTTGACACAAGTTGATCCACGTGATCTATTCCTTAGCCGTGTGCGGTGCCCCCTGCCACCATATTCCTCGATAATACTGTAGCGGAGTTTAGGCGAAGCCCTGCTGTTGTAGTTCATCAAGATCGTCACCACGCCGTCGTGCTGACAGAACTCTTCCCCGACACTTTGCTGGATCGGAGTCCGGGGATCGTCATCGAGCTAAACGTGTGCTCGAACTCGGAGGTGCCGTAGTTTCGGTACTTGATCGGTTGGATTGTGAAGACGTACGACTACTTCCTCTACGTCGTGTCATCGCTTCCGCAGTCGGTCTGCGTTGGGTACGTAGACAATACTCTCCCCCTCGTTGCTATGCATCACATGATCTTGCGTGTGCGTAGGAAATTTTTTGAAATTACTACGAAACCCAACAGTGGCATCCGAGCCTAGGTTATTTATGTTGATGTTATATGCACGAGTAGAACACAAGTGAGTTGTGGACGATACAAGTCATACTGCCTACCAGCATGTCATACTTTGGTTCGGCGGTATTGTTGGACGAGACGACCCGGACCAACCTTACGCGTACGCTTACGCGAGACCGGTTCCCTCGACGTGCTTTGCACAGAGATGGCTTGCGGGCGACTGCCTCTCCAACTTTAGTTGAACCAAGTATGGCTACGCCCGGTCCTTGTGAAGGTTAAAACGGAGTCTATTTGACAAACTATCGTTGTGGTTTTGATGCGTAGGTGAGATTGGTTCTTACTTAAGCCCGTAGCAGCCACGTAAAACATGCAACAACAAAGTAGAGGACGTCTAACTTGTTTTTGGAGGGCATGTTGTGATGTGATATGGTCAAGGCATGATGCTGAATTTTATTGTATGAGATGATCATGTTTTGTAACCGAGTTATCGGCAACTGGCAGGAGCCATATGGTTGTCGCTTTATTGTATGCAATGCAATCGCGATGTAATGCTTTACTTTATTACTAAACGGTAGTGATAGTCGTGGAAGCATAAAGATTGGCGAGACGACAACGATGCTACGATGGAGATCAAGGTGTCGTGCCGGTGATGATGGTGATCATGACGGTGCTTCGGAGATGGAGATCACAAGCACAAGATGATGATGGCCATATCATATCACTTATATTGATTGCATGTGATGTTTATCTTTTTATGCATCTTATCTTGCTTTGATTGACGGTAGCATTATAAGATGATCTCTCACTAAATTATCAAGAAGTGTTCTCCCTGAGTATGCACCGTTGCCAAAGTTCGTCGTGCCCAGACACCACGTGATGATCGGGTGTGATAAGCTCTACGTCCATCTACAACGGGTGCAAGCCAGTTTTGCACACGCAGAATACTCAGGTTAAACTTGACGAGCCTAGCATATGCAGATATGGCCTCGGAACACGGAGACCAAAAGGTCGAGCGTGAATCATATAGTAGATATGATCAACATAATGATGTTCACCGATGAAACTACTCCATCTCACGTGATGATCGGACATGGTTTAGTTGATTTGGATCACGTGATCACTTAGAAGATTAGAGGGATGTCTATCTAAGTGGGAGTTCTTTAGTAATATGATTAATTGAACTTAAAATTTATCATGAACTTAGTCCCTGAAAGTATCTTGCTTGTTTATGTTGATTGTAGATAGATGGCTCGTGCTGTTGTTCCGTAGAATTTTAATGCGTTCCTTGGGAAAGCAAAGTTGAAAGATGATGGTAGCAATTACACGGACTGGGTCCGTAACTTGAGGATTATCCTCATTGCTGCACAGAAGAATTACGTCCTGGAAGCACCGCTGGGTGCCAGGCCTGCTGCTGGAGCAACACCAGATGTTATGAATGTCTGGCAGAGCAAAGCTGATGACTACGCAATAGTTCAGTGTGCCATGCTTTACGGCTTAGAATCGGGACTTCAACGACGTTTTGAACGTCATGGAGCATATGAGATGTTCCAGGAGTTGAGGTTAATATTTCAAGCAAATGCCCGAATTGAGAGATATGAAGTCTCCAATAAGTTCTATAGCTGCAAGATGGAGGAGAACAGTTCTGTCAGTGAGCATATACTCAAAATGTCTGGGTATAATAATCACTTAATTCAATTGGGAGTTAATCTTCCGGATGATTGCGTCATTGACAGAATTCTCCAATCACTGCCACCAAGCTACAAGAGCTTCGTGATGAACTATAATATGCAAGGGATGAACAAGACTATTCCCGAGCTCTTCGCAATGCTGAAAGCTGCGGAGGTAGAAATCAAAAAGGAGCATCAAGTGTTGATGGTTAACAAAACCACTAGTTTCAAGAAAAAGGGCAAAGGAAAGAAGAAAGGGAACTTCAAGAAGAACAGCAAGCCAGTTGCTGCTCAAGAGAAGAAACCCAAGTCTGGACCTAAGCCTGAAACTGAGTGCTTCTACTGCAAGCAGACTGGTCACTGGAAGCGGAACTGCCCCAAGTATTTGGCGGATAAGAAGGATGGCAAGGTGAACAAAGGTATATGTGATATACATGTTATTGATGTGTACCTTACCAATGCTCGCAGTAGCACCTGGGTATTTGATACTGGTTCTGTTGCTAATATTTGCAATTCGAAACAGGGGCTACGGATTAAGCGAAGATTGGCTAAGGACGAGGTGACGATGCGCGTGGGAAACGGTTCCAAAGTCGATGTGATCGCAGTCGGCACGCTACCTCTACATCTACCTTCGGGATTAATATTAGACCTAAATAATTGTTATTTGGTGCCAGCGTTGAGCATGAACATTATATCTGGATCTTGTTTAATGCGAGACGGTTATTCATTTAAATCAGAGAATAATGGTTGTTCTATTTATATGAGTAATATCTTTTATGGTCATGCACCCTTGAAGAGTGGTCTATTCTTATTGAATCTCGATAGTAGTAATACACATATTCATAATGTTGAAACCAAAAGATGCAGAGTTGATAATGAAAGTGCAACTTATTTGTGGCACTGTCGTTTAGGTCATATCGGTATAAAGCGCATGAAGAAACTCCATGCTGATGGACTTTTGGAACCACTTGATTATGAATCACTTGGTACTTGCGAACCGTGCCTCATGGGCAAGATGACTAAAACACCGTTCTCCGGTACTATGGAGAGAGCAACAGATTTGTTGGAAATCATACATACCGATGTATGTGGTCCAATGAATATTGAGGCTCGAGGCGGATATCGTTATTTTCTCACCTTCACAGATAATTTGAGCAGATATGGATATATCTACTTAATGAAGCATAAGTCTGAAACATTTGAAAAGTTCAAAGAATTTCAGAGTGAAGTTGAAAATCATCGTAACAAGAAAATAAAGTTTCTACGATCTGATCGTGGAGGAGAATATTTGAGTTACGAGTTTGGTGTACATTTGAAAAACTGTGGAATAGTTTCACAACTCACGCCACCCGGAACACCACAACGCAATGGTGTGTCCGAACGTCGTAATCGTACTTTACTAGATATGGTGCGATCTATGATGTCTCTTACAGATTTACCGCTATCATTTTGGGGTTGTGCTTTAGAGACGGCCGCATTCACGTTAAATAGGGCACCATCAAAATCCGTTGAGACGACGCCTTATGAACTGTGGTTTGGCAAGAAACCAAAGTTGTCGTTTCTTAAAGTTTGGGGCTGCGATGCTTATGTGAAAAAGCTTCAACCTGATAAGCTCGAACCCAAATCGGAGAAATCTGTCTTCATAGGATACCCAAAGGAAACTGTTGGCTACACCTTCTATCACAGATCTGAAGGCAAGACATTCGTTGCTAAGAATGGATCATTTTTAGAGAAGGAGTTTCTCTCGAAAGAAGTGAGTGGGAGGAAAGTAGAACTTGACGAGGTAACTGTACCTGCTCCCTTACTGGAGAGTAGTTCATCACAGAAAACTGTTTCAGTGACACCTACACCAGTTAGTGAGGAAGCCAATGATAATGATCATGAAACTTCAGATCAAGATACTACTGAACCACGTAGATCAACCAGAGTAAGATCCGCGCCAGAGTGGTACGGTAATCCTGTTCTGGAAGTCATGCTACTAGATCATGATGAACCTACGAACTATGAAGAAGCGATGGTGAGCCCAGATTCCGCAAAGTGGCTTGAAGCCATGAAATCTGAGATGGG
Organism: Triticum dicoccoides; assembly: GCF_002162155.2. Taxonomy (NCBI): domain Eukaryota; kingdom Viridiplantae; phylum Streptophyta; class Magnoliopsida; order Poales; family Poaceae; genus Triticum; species Triticum dicoccoides. The sequence continues at coordinate 422,631,003 of NC_041391.1, read as the reverse complement.
ATCCATGTATGAGAACAAAGTATGGACTTTGGTTGACTTGCCCGATGATCGGCAAGCAATTGAAAATAAATGGATCTTTAAGAAGAAGACTGACGCTGATGGTAATGTTACTGTCTACAAAGCTCGACTTGTCGCAAAAGTTTTTCGGCAAGTTCAAGGGATTGACTACGATGAGACCTTCTCACCCGTAGCGATGCTTAAGTCCGTCCGAATCATGTTAGCAATTGCCGCATTTTATGATTATGAAATTTGGCAGATGGATGTCAAAACTGCATTCCTGAATGGATTTCTGGAAGAAGAGTTGTATATGATGCAACCGGAAGGTTTTGTCGATCCAAAGGGAGCTAACAAAGTGTGCAAGCTCCAGCGATCCATTTATGGACTGGTGCAAGCCTCTCGGAGTTGGAATAAACGTCTTGATAGTGTGATCAAAGCATTTGGTTTTATACAGACTTTCGGAGAAGCCTGTATTTACAAGAAAGTGAGTGGGAGCTCTATAGCATTTCTGATATTATATGTGGATGACATATTACTGATTGGAAATGATATAGAATTTCTAGATAGCATAAAGGGATACTTGAATAAAAGTTTTTCAATGAAAGACCTCGGTGAAGCTGCTTACATATTAGGCATTAAGATCTATAGAGATAGATCAAAACGTTTAATTGGACTTTCACAAAGCACATACCTTGACAAAATTTTGAAGAAGTTCAAAATGGATCAAGCGAAGAAAGGGTTCTTGCCTGTGTTACAAGGTGTGAAATTGAGTAAGACTCAATGCCCGACCACTGCAGAAGATAGAGAGAATATGAAAGATGTTCCCTATGCATCAGCCATAGGATCTATCATGTATGCAATGCTGTGTACCAGACCTGATGTATGCCTTGCTATAAGTTTAGCAGGGAGGTACCAAAGTAATCCAGGAGTGGATCACTGGACAGCGGTCAAGAACATCCTGAAATACCTGAAAAGGACTAAGGATATGTTTCTCGTATATGGAGGTGACAAAGAGCTCATGGTAAAAGGTTACGTTGATGCAAGCTTTGACACTGATCCGGACGATTCTAAATCGCAAACCGGATACGTGTTTACATTAAACGGTGGAGCTGTCAGTTGGTGCAGTTCTAAACAAAGCGTCATAGCGGGATCTACATGTGAAGCTGAATACATAGCTGCTTCGGAAGCAGCAAATGAAGGAGTCTGGATGAAGGAGTTCATATCCGATCTAGGTGTCATACCTAGCGCATCGGGTCCAATGAAAATCTTTTGTGACAATACTGGTGCAATTGCCTTGGCAAAGGAATCCAGATTTCACAAAAGGACCAAACACATCAAGAGATGCTTCAACTCCATCCGGGATCTAGTCCAGGTGGGAGACATAGAGATTTGCAAGATACATACGGATCTGAATGTTGCAGACCCGTTGACTAAGCCTCTTCCACAAGCAAAACATGATCAGCACCAAGGCTCCATGGGTGTTAGAATCATTACAGTGTAATCTAGATTATTGACTCTAGTGCAAGTGGGAGACTGAAGGAAATATGCCCTAGAGGCAATAATAAAGTTATTATTTATTTCCTTATAATCATGATAAATGTTTATTATTCATGCTAGAATTGTATTTACCGGAAACATAATACATGTGTGAATACATAGACAAACAAAGTGTCACTAGTATGCCTCTACTTGACTAGCTCGTTAATCAAAGATGGTTATGTTTCCTAACCATGAACAATGAGTTGTTATTTGATTAACGAGGTCACATCATTAGTAGAATGATCTGAATGACATGACCCATTCCATTAGCTTAGCACCCGATCGTTTAGTATGTTGCTATTGCTTTCTTCATGACTTATACATGTTCCTATGACTATGAGATTATGCAACTCCCGTTTACCGGAGGAACACTTTGGGTACTACCAAACGTCACAACGTAACTGGGTGATTATAAAGGAGTACTACAGGTGTCTCCAATGGTCGATGTTGGGTTGGCGTATTTCGAGATTAGGATTTGTCACTCCGATTGTCGGAGAGGTATCTCTGGGCCCTCTCGGTAATACACATCACATAAGCCTTGCAAGCATTACAACTAATATGTTAGTTGTGAGATGATGTATTACGGAACGAGTAAAGAGACTTGCCGGTAACGAGATTGAACTAGGTATTGGATACCGACGATCGAATCTCGGGCAAGTAACATACCGATGACAAAGGGAACAACGTATGTTGTTATGCGGTCTGACCGATAAAGATCTTCGTAGAATATGTAGGAGCCAATATGGGCATCCAGGTCCCGTTATTGGTTATTGACCGGAGACATGTCTCGGTCATGTCTACATTGTTCTCGAACCCGTAGGGTCCGCACGCTTAAGGTTACGATGACAGTTATATTATGAGTTTATGCATTTTGATGTACCGAAGGTTGTTCGGAGTCCCGGATGTGATCACGGACATGACGAGGAGTCTCGAAATGGTCGAGACGTAAATATTGATATATTGGAAGCCTATATTTGGATATCAGAAGTGTTTCGGGTGAAATCGGGATTTTACCGGAATACCGAGAGGGTTACCGGAACCCCCCGGGAGCTATTTGGGCCATAGTGGGCCTTAGTGGAAAAGAGAAGGGGCTGCCCTAGATGGGCTGCGCGCCCCCCCTTCCCCTAGTCCTATTAGGACTAGGAGAGGTGGTCGGCCCCCTCCTCCTCTTTTCCCCTCCGAGGAATCCTAGTTGGACTAGGATTGGAGGGGGAATCCTACTCCCAGTGGGAGTAGGACTCTCCTGCGCCTCCCCCCCCTTTGGCCGGCCAGCCTCCCCTCTTCTCCTCCTTTATATACGGAGGCAGGGGCACCTCTAAACACACAAGTTGACACAAGTTGATCCACGTGATCTATTCCTTAGCCGTGTGCGGTGCCCCCTGCCACCATATTCCTCGATAATACTGTAGCGGAGTTTAGGCGAAGCCCTGCTGCTGTAGTTCATCAAGATCGTCACCACGCCGTCGTGCTGACAGAACTTTTCCCCGACACTTTGCTGGATCGGAGTCCGGGGATCGTCATCGAGCTGAACATGTGCTCGAACTCGGAGGTGCCGTAGTTTCGGTACTTGATCGGTTGGATTGTGAAGACGTACGACTACTTCCTCTACGTCGTGTCATCGCTTCCGCAGTCGGTCTGCGTTGGGTACGTAGACAATACTCTCCCCCTCGTTGCTATGCATCACATGATCTTGCGTGTGCGTAGGAAAATTTTTGAAATTACTACGAAACCCAACAGGTGATTAGACCCTTAACAAGTAAAGGTAGCAGTTTTTAAGTTTTTCAAGTAAAGGTTGGAGATTATCACAATTTCAAGCATCCACAATACAATTCAAGCAAGCATGGCAAGAGCATATGAGCAGCGGAAAGTAAAGCATGCAACTTGCAAGAAAGTAAAGGGACGGGATTGGAGTGTGCAAACACAATTGGAGACATGGAGATTTTTTGCGTGGTTCTGATAGGTGGTGTCGGCGTTCTAGGAACGGGGGTCCCTAGGCTTGCCTGCCTGCGGCCTGCGGCATGGCTCAAGCGGAGGCCCAGTGCAGCCCAGCTTCATCAGCTCAAGCTCAAGACCCTCGTGAGGGGCCAAGCCTCGCGGGGCGGACGACAGGAAGCTTCCTCAGGAGCAGCCTCATCAAGCGGGCTCGCTAGGAGGCGGAGAGATCAAGGCAGGGTACCTTGCGAGGTGCCCGTGACGCAAGCCATGACGATCGAGACCAGGCGGGCACCGGCCTATGCAGTGTCCTTGTTTCCCCTTCGGTGCAAAGGGGGCAAGCACAAGCCGAGGCATCATGCAAAGGTTACCGTTTCGGTGCAACAAGACAAGACTAGCGGGACGGCAGGATGGAGGTCACCGTGGAGCCTAGGACGGCGTCACCGTCGGAGTCTTTGGCAGTCGAAGACCAACTTTAGTCAGGATAAGTGTACTAGATGTTCCCCTTCAAAATGGCCAATTGTTGGCGCCCTTCGCTCATTATTCGGGAAGAGGCCCAGGGCCTCCCTCTATAAATAGAGCTAGCCACCACAGAGTAGAGGAGGAGATTTTGGAGAGAGACAGATAGACATAGAGAGAGAGATTAGGGGCAGACTAGAGAGAGAGAGAGGTGACTGAACTCACCCAAGCAGTTCATCGCACCAGCTCAAGAACACCTCTCGCGAGGCTGTTCTTCCTTTGTATTGTTCATCAGCCCCCTAAGGCAATCCACCACACCACACACTGGAATAGGGTATTACACCACAATGGTGGCCTGAACCGGTATAAACCTCGTGTCCCTTGTGTGTTCTTCTTTCTAGCCTAGATTCCTTGCGAGGCTTCGAGACGTGAGTTTGTAGGGGAGAGATCTTCGTGCACACCCCAGAGTTCAAACCTCAAGGGTCTGCCGGAACCCGAAATCCGACATTTGGCGTGCCAGGTAGGGGTGCGCCAGAATCCTTCTTCCACCGCCTCGCGTTCGTCGTCCGTCGCGCCTCGCCGAGCGTTGGGCTGCTCTCGCGGCCCATGTCACCCAGACGGCCCCCATCGGCGGGCCTCCCCGTCATTCCCCGTCGCCTGCCGCCCACGCCGCCACCGGCCTGGTAGGGAACGAGCAGCAGGCGTCATCGCTGCATCCCTCGGTGCAGCGGGAAGGCCGCACCGCCACCCCGTCGCTGACTCCGGTAGGCTCATCGTCGCACGGTCGTCGCGCTCCCGCAGACGCGCACGCCGCATTGCTCCTGGCGCGTGAGCTCCTGCACTATCACCCTATTGACGACCTCTACGGCGAGTGGCTCGCTCGCATCACCGAGCTCGTCAGCGCCGCAGGGGGCTCCCCTGCGCCGTCCCTCTCGCCGCATCGCCCTCTGCCCTGGGCGGGCAACACATCTCCGGAGGCGCCTCTGCCGCCTCCTCCTCAAGAAGGCGCCCTGGCCCCAAGGCGCGCGGCCCCTGGACGAGACCCACCGTGTCCAGCGCCCGCGCAGCAAGAAAGGAGATGCCAAGAGGTCCCTCGCCCTCAAGAAGTCGCTCGCATGCTCCCGACGCCAGCACGCCATGACCGCGTTCCTGCTCCAGCGCGCCAAGACCCCGCGCTGCTGCTGGCGGTAGCGTGCGGGGACCTCCAAGATCAAGCCCTTAGTCACCAAAGGCCCCCTGTAGCCACGGCAGGTTGCCGCGCCTTCACCGCCGAGCTGCACAGCTTGGCTTGGCTGGGCAAGTTCAAGCCAGATCTGCCTCCTTGCTACGACGGTACTGCCAACCCCGTGGAGTTCCTCCAGCTCTACGAGCTGGGCATTGAGGCGGCCAACAGGGATGAAAAGGTCATGGTGAACTAGTTTCCCATGGCGCTCAAGGATGGCGCCCGCACCTGGCTCCTAAACCTGCCTCCCAGCACAATCTCCTCTTGGGACGAGATGCGCACTCGCTTCATCGCCAACTTCCAAGGCACTCGCGACCGGCCCCCGGCCATGAGTGACCTGCGCTGCATCAAGCAATAGCCAGGAGAGACCCTGCAGAAGTACATCCAACGCTTCAACAACGCCCGCCTCAAGATCCACAGGGTGACTGAGGAAGCCATCATCTCAACCTTCTCCAATGGCGTGCGTGACATCAAGATGAAAGAGGAGCTAGCGATCCATGAAGACCTATGCACATCTCTGGAGCTGTTCAACTTGGCGACCAAGTGCGCCAAGGCTGAGGAAGGGCGCCTCTCCCTCCTCGAGCTTCTGGCTGCTGATCCGGAAGAGAAGAAGCCCAAGGTCAAGGACGTGAAGCGCAAAGGAGCTGTTGTGCTCGCAGCGGAGCCAGACACCAAGTGAGGCAGGGATCAGCCGGAGTCATCCAAGGGAAGCCGGTACTACGTGTACCACGACCTCCACACCCACAACACCAACGAATGCCAAGAGCTCAGGGCTGTGCGAGATGGGCATATCGGCCAACGCCCCGAGCGCAACGATCGGGGCTATGGCCGAGGAGGAGGAAGAGGTGGAGGACGATGGGAAGACCGTGGGCCTCAGCAAGGGTGGCATGACCGACCTCGCGAGGACCGTTGGCAGGACCAACCTCGCGAGGGAGGTTGGAGGGATCAGCCTCGTGAGGATTGCCCGCAAGGCAACGCAGGCCTCCCTCCTCTGCCACCACTGCCAAGGAGGAATGAAGACCATCATCAGGACGAGGGGTGTCGGTGTCAAAACCGGCGGATCTCGGGTAGGGGGTCCCGAACTGTGCGTCTAGGCGGATGGTAACAGAAGACAAGGGACACGATGTTTTACCCAGGTTCGGGCCCTCTTGATGGAGGTAAAACCCTACGTCCTGCTTGATTAATATTGATGATGTGTATTACAAGAGTGGATCTACCACGAGATCAAGGAGGCTAAACCCTAGAAGCTAGCCTATGGTATGATTGTTGTAATGGATGTTGTGTCCTACGGACTAAAGCCCTCCAGTTTATATAGACACCGGAGAGGGCTAGGGTTACATAGAGTCGGTTACAATGGTAGGAGATCTACATATCCGTATTGCCAAGCTTGCCTTCCATGCCAAGGAAAGTCCCATCCGGACACGGGGCGAAGTCTTCAATCTTGTATCTTCATAGTCTTGTAGTCCGGCAGACGATGATAGTCCGGCTGTCCGGACACCCCCTAGTCCAGGACTCCCTCAGTAGCCCCTGAACCAGGCTTCAATGACGATAAGTCCAGCGCGTATGTAGTCTTCGGCGTTGCAAGGCGGGTTCTCCTTCGAGTTCCATGTACCTGCCGGACAGTGTCCGACTTCCTCATTAATGTTGCGCTTCTTGGCTCCCACGCCCAATAATGGCCTTCTTCCACGCATCGCACAAATGCGAAAAGCCAGGGTATCTTTTATGTTTTACCCCCTAGTTGTGCAAATAATCTGCCTATAAGAGAGGCAAGAATCCAGATCCAAATCACACCATGTTCCTCCCGCGAATACTCATCGGAGCGCTTCCGGCCAAGAATTCATTCCAACATGGACCGTCGACGCGGCTCCTCTTCTCGCACTCCCACCCCTCTACCAGGAGATTGGAGGAGATGCTCTGTTCCGCACAACGAGCTGGTGAAGCTCCAAGCGGGGGGATATCTCCCTCCGGCCTTCATGGTTCCGATTCGAGCCGGGCTGGCCACCTACAAAGGTGGGAAGCAGGCGGAGGCTACCCCAAGTCCCAACAAAGGGGAGCGGGTATGCTTCGTCCCCTATCTGATAAGGGGGCTCGGATTTCCTGTACATCCGTTCCACCGTGGGCTCCTGGAGTTCTACGGACTCCAGCTCCATCACCTCACGCCCGCCTCTATCCTGCATGTTGCGAGTTACGTAGCTCTTTGCGAGCTATTTCTGGGCGTCGAGCCCCATTTCGCGCTGTGGAAGAGATTGTTCTGCCTTGTACCCCTCTCTCACGAGAGGTCCATATATCAAGTGGGCGGCGCCGAAATATGGCGCATTGCCAGGACCGGATATCCATCCGGAACCCCTAAGAAGGCCTCCGAAGACTGGCCTTCGGAATGGTTTTATATAGAAGACGCTCCGCTGCCGGACCCTGTTCGGATCGGCCTCCCGGAGTTCAGCAATGCTCCTCTGAAGAAACGCCTTAGTTGGCGTCCGCGGAGCCCCCAACTGGAGGAAGACAAGAGCGTCCATTATTTGATGGGCCGGATAAGGTTACTGGCCCATTCCGGGTTGACCATGATTGGAGTCATGGCAACATGCATTATGCGGGGGGTGCAGCCACTACAATACAGGGGCCACCCCATGTGGGATTTCAACGGGGAGGACGATGCCACCCGTCACGGCCGCAAAGGGCCGGATTCGGCCGAAGACCTGGTGAAGATCCTGTCCGGCCTGTATAAGGGGGAGAAGGAGGATTTCCTCCGGATGAACCCGTTGAATGGGTTCTCCATGAATAATCCCCGGCCTTGGGTAAGCGAACACTCTGCGCGTCCAACCCATGCCTTTGAAGCTTAAGTTTCTTATATTGTGTTTTTTGACGCAGGAGCTGTGTCGGGTCGTGGAGGACATGCTAAGTCCAGCTCCGCAACCCGAGGATCCGCAGAGATCCCGGGATCCGGCCTCCGAAGAGGATCCGGACATAAAGGTGGAGCTAATCGACGGGGTGTTCCACCAGCTCAGCATGGACAATGCTTTAGTCGCCATTACGGCTGACTACCCCGGACTATATCCGGCTTCCCAGGTGATTGTGACCGAAGTCCTGACACCGTTATTCCATCCTTGCTCTTTTCTGACCACCGTATACGATGGCGCTATGCAGGAGGCGCCTTCAGGGCGGGAAGCCGAGCCTGCGGCGGCTGACCAACAAAGGCCAGTCCGGACCAGTAGGCGGAAGAGGAGTGCGGCGCGGACCGAAACGTCGCCACAAAGGTATAGCTCACAATTCATTATTTGGAGCAACGTTCCTAGGAAGCGTTTAGTGCTCATGACTTTTGTAGGAGAAAAAGCGCCCGCCGGACTGCGGGCGTGGAGGTTGCCAATCCAACCTCTACCAGCCAGGCTCCAGCACCTGGTTTGGAGGGGGAGGCGAGCGCAAGGTGCGAGCCGGACACTCCTCCGACGGAGGATGCCGACAGACTGTCTGCCACCAAGTCTGAGGTGGAGAGCGCCATGAACCATAGGCGCCGCCGGACAGTATTTCGTGACGCGTGCTTCTCCCTTGAGGCGTTGAATGCCTTTAACGCGGGGGACGCGCACCTCCGTGCTGCTCAAGATGGTTTTACCAGAGCCACGGAGCAGTACGTAAAAGACATACGTGTAAGAGAATTTAATAGCTATATATGCCAGTAGCGCCCGAGACTTAAAGTAGTTATATTAACTAATTTAAGGATCATTTGAAACACAGGATCTTACCGAGAAGAATACCCAACTGTCTCAGGAGCTGCAAGAGTGCAAGGCCCAACTTGAGGCCGCACTCGCTGCCGCAGGAGGAAACACAAAGACCCCTCCTAGTAACACATTATTTGAAAAATATAAGCGCTGTGCGGTGTGGGCGTAAGTCTAATAATGACATTGCAGGTGCTGCCGGACAAGATCTGGACAGGCAAGAACTGCTTCTCCAGCTAAAGGCCGGTGAGAGGGTGCTGAATAGAGTGCAGCGAGAAAGGAACAAGCTCCAAGATGCCCATGCCCAGCTTGGAGAAGAGCTGAAAGGCGTTCGGGCCGAGCTGTCCGGCTCCATTAAGGAGAATCAGCGGCTTCGTCGTGGCATTTATAGTAAGTGCTTGAGCGAACTCCTTTGAAAAGAAGAGTTCGGCGAGGAAGCCAATTGACAATATATGTCTGTAGGTATACTCACAGGTCGTCCTGCGGAGGAGATGCCCGTATCGATGGGTGATCAACTTCCCGAGCTGTTGCAGCTGCTCGAACGAGTTCGGCAGGCAATGAGCGGCGTCGTCCAGGCTTTATGGCCAGCCCTCTCCCTACCCGAAGGCCTTGGGGAGCTTGCGGAGAAGCTTCAGGGAGTGCGGCAGCGCTTCCGTTTATGGAAGATTTCGGCCTGCCGCCAAGGTGCCAGGGAGGCCTGGGCCATGGTGAAGACGCGGTACAAGAAGGCGGATCCGAACCATATGGCCGAGGTCTGACCTATGGGGTCCAACGGGAAGGAGATCCCTGTGAGTTTAGTATACGGCCAAGTAGAGTTGGCCGCTAAATTTTCCCAACGGGACCGTAAATTGGACAGCCTGTTAGACGGGATTGAGGAGGAATACAGTCAGTCAATGTGACAATGTATTTTAAAATGACATGTAAAATGCCTTCTAGCCGGATTGTAGATCGTTTGTCTTTGCCGACCTTTTCGCTTCAGCCTCGGGACCCTAGAGTCCGGAGTGTGCCCGAATACCTTCTCGGTTAAAAAACAACCGGGGCATGCATGGACACCAGGCGTAGGGGTCATTAGTGCTTTATCAGACAAGTGCCCAACTAGTTATGTTATATTACATGGTTAGCAAGAAACATCTTCCAGGGAGAATAGTTCCGTTAAGGGTTCCTTTCCCTGGGAGGCATGCCCTAAAGTGCATGTCCGGACTGCGAAAAGAGCAGAAAAACATCTGGGGGCAGATAAATAAGTAGGTAAAAAAATCATCTTTCAAGTCACCGACCGAATATTCCCTTAAGAACGCTAGCTTTCAACTTCACCCAGTCTGAGGTACACATCCGGCTGACCCGGCAGTAACAATCGCAGAGGTGCTCCCTTTACCTCCTAGCCGAACAATCGGGAACGTAGGGGTAAGCACAGGAGCCAGGCAACCCAGCTTGGCCAAAACTTAAGTCATATCAATGCATATAGTGGTGAATAAAAGGTACATGTGGAAGGTTGACACATGTGCTGGGCATGAAGCCCTTATAATTAAGCTTCTGGTAAAGAAGCCCCCAGGTATAATGAGTGCGGATGGCACATCAAGTGTATGCGAACAATGCGCAAGTAGGCCCTTAAGGGCTTTTTAGTAAAAGGGTTAAGAGAAGAAAGAGAAACAAAAGACAGCTGAAGTGTAAAAATTTGAACGGGGGAAGGGGACGAACTCTTAGTCCGGCGCTAGGCATAGAATCTTCGGAGGCGGGCTGCGTTCCATGGGTTCGGCTCGAGTCGGTTGTCCGACGCATTTCGTAGACGGTACGCTCCGCCGGTCAGGACTTGATCGATAATGAAGGGCCCCTCCCATTTGGGCTTGAGCTTGTCCTTTTTCTTGTCCGGCAGGCGTAGAACTAGTTCGCCAACATTGTAAGTCTTGGCCCGTACTTCTCTGCTTTGATATCTTCGAGCCTGCTGCTAATAGAATGCGGAACGAGCCTTGGCGACGTCGCGTTCTTCCTCCAATGTGTCCAAGCTGTCCGGCCGATCTAGCTCGGCTTCTCTTTCTTCATACATGCGCACTCGAGGTGAGTCATGAATGATGTCGCAGGGCAGAACTGCCTCTGCGCCGTATACCATAAAAATGGTGTGAATCCGGTAGTACGGTTGGGCGTTGTCTGCAGCCCCCAGAGTACGGAGTCGAGCTCCTCTACCCAGTGCGTATCAGATTTCGTAAGTGACCGCACTAGTCTGGGTTTAATGCCGCTCATTATTAGACCATTTGCTCGTTCCACTTGACCGTTGGTTTGAGGATGATAGACTGAAGCGTAATCGAGCTTAATGCCCATATTTTTGCACCATGATTTAACCTCGTCGGCCGTAAAGTTCATGCCGTTATCGGTGATGATGCTGTGGGGGACACAAAAACAGTGTACTACCCCGGAGATAAAGTCTATCACTGGTCCGGACTCTGCCGTTTTCACTGGCTTGGCCTCTATCCATTTGGTGAATTTGTCCACCATGACCAATAGGTACCTTTGCTTGTGGGTTCCTCCTTTAAGGGGTCCAACCATGTCAAGCCCCCAGACCACGAATGGCCAGGTAATGGGTATAGTTTTGAGGGCGGTGGGTGGCATATGGCTCTGATTAGCAAAGAGCTGACAACCGACGCATCTTTGGACTAAGTCCTGAGCATCTGCTCGGGCCGTCGGCCAATAAAATCCTGTACGGAATGCCTTTCCTACAAGGGCCCGAGCTGCGGCATGGTGTCCGCCTAGTCCGGCATGAATTTCAGCCAGGAGGTTTCGCCCTTCCTCTTCGGAGATACACCTTTGAAGGACTCCGGTTGTGCTTTTCTTATCAAGTTCTCCCTCATGGACCTTGTAGGCTTTAGATCGCCGGACAATGCAGCGAACCTCATTTTGGTCTTCGGGAAGCTCCTGCCTAAGCAAGTAGGCTAGGAATGGTTCTGTCCACGGGGCAATTACTGCCATTATGTCGTGGGCTGAAGGTGTTATGTCATCGGCTGAATCGCCAGTTGGTGCGGCTGTTTCTGGTTTGTTATTTCCGGACTCCTCTTCCCATAGTACGGATGGCTTGAAGAGCCGTTCCAGGAAGATGTTTGGAGGGACAGCGTCGCGTTTTGCGCCGATGCGTGCCAGTACGTCGGCTGCTTGGTTATTATCCCGGGCTACGTGATGGAATTCAAGTCCTTCAAACCGGGCTGACATTTTTAGGACAGCGTTGCGATATGCTGCCGTTTTCGGATCCTTGGCGTCAAAGTCTCCATTTATTTGGGATATTGCAAGGTTTGAATCCCTGCGCACCTCTAGGCGTTGAATGCCCATGGAGATTGCCATCCAGAGGCCATGTAGAAGGGCCTCGTATTCGGCTGCGTTGTTGGAGTCCGTGTACATTATCTGAAGTACGTATTGGACTGTGTCTCCGGTTGGGGATGTCAATACGATTCCAGCCCCCAATCCGGCCAACATTTTAGAGCCGTCGAAATGCATAATCCAATTGGAGTATGCGCCATACTCTTTAGGGAGTTCGGCTTCAGTCCATTCAGTGGCAAAGTCAGCCAAAACTTGTGACTTTATAGCTCGCCGAGGTTTGTAAGTTATATCGAATGGTAAGAGCTCAATGGCCCATTTTGCAATCCTGCCCATCGCGTCGCGGTTGTTTATAATGTCGTTAACTGGTACTTTGGAGGCCACTGTGATCGAACACTCTTGAAAGTAGTGTCGGAGCTTCTGGGATGCCATCAATACCGCGTACGCTATCTTTTGATAGTGCGGGTAACGGGACTTGCAGGGGGTTAACACAGTGGATACGTAGTACACTGGTTTTTGAAGAGGGAATTTATGCCCTTCTGTCTCTCGTTCGACGACGAGTACCGCGCTTACAACTTGATGCGTTGCTGCGATATATAACAACATTGGTTCGCCCAGGTTGGGCGCAGCCAGGACCGGATTTGTTGCCAATATGGCCTTTATTTCTTCGAGTCCGGCAGTGGCAGCATCCGTCCACTCAAAGTGTTCAGTGCACCTAAGGAGGCGATAGAGGGGCAATGCCTTTTCTCCTAGACGGGAGATAAAGCGGCTTAGAGCCGCCACGCATCCAGTCAATTTTTGTATTTTCTTGAGGTCTTTTGGGATATCTAGCTGTGATAGAGCTCAAATCTTGGTTGGGTTTGCTTCAATTCCTCTACCGGATACAATGAAGCCCAGTAGCTTTCCGGCTGGTACGCCGAAAACGCATTTTTCTGGATTCAGCTTGATGTCATATGCTCTGAGGTTGTCGAATGTGAGCCTCAAGTCGTCTACTAGAGTTTCGACGTGTTTGGTGTTGATGACTACGTCGTCTACGTATGCCTCTACTGTTTTGCCGATCTTGGTGGCCAGACATGTTTGAATCATGCGCCGATATGTTGTGCCGGCGTTTTTAAGTCTGAAGGGCATCGTGTTGAAGCAGAATGGTCCATATGGAGTGATGAATGCCGTTGCGGCTTGGTCTGCTTCCGCCATCTTAATTTGATGGTATCCGGAGTATGCGTCAAGGAAGCACAATGAATCGTGTCCTGCAGTAGCATCGATTATCTGGTCGATGTGGGGGAGGGGGAAGGGATCCTTTGGGCAGGCCTTGTTGAGGTCTTTAAAATCGACGCATAGGCGCCAGGATTTGTCCTTCTTTGGTACCATTACCAGGTTTGCTAGCCAATCCGGATGTTTGATATCTCTGATGAATCCGGCTTCCAATAGTTTGGCTAGCTCTTCTCCCAGTGCCTGTCTTTTGGGTTCGGAAAAACGTCGAAGAGCCTGTTTGACTGGCTTGAATCCTTTTAGGATGTTTAGGTTGTGTTCTGCCAATCTGCGTGGGATTCCGGGCATATCCGAGGGGTGCCAGGCGAAAATGTCCCAATTTTCCCGAAGGAATTCTCGCAGTGCGGCGTCTACATCAGGGTTCAATTGTGCCCCCATGGAGGCCGTCTTTGTCGGGTCCGTTGGATGGACCTGGAATTTTACTATTTCGTCTGCTGGTTTAAAGGAGGTGGACTTGGATCTCTTATCGAGTATCACATCGTCCCTATTCACCGTAGAGCGCAGCGCGGTGAGTTCTTCTGCCGCTAGGGCTTCGGATAGTTCCTCCAGGGCTAATGCGGCTCTCTTGTTTTCGGCCCGGAGTACTATGTCCGGATCACTAACGAGAGTGATTATTCCGCTGGGCCCAGGCATTTTGAGCTTCATGTACCCGTAATGGGGTACGGCTTGAAAAATTGTGAATGCCTCTCGTCCTAATATAGCGTGATATCCGCCGTTGAACGGGGCCACTTGGAACGTGACTTCTTTGGATCTATAATTGTCCGGCGAGCTGAATACCACATCGGGTGTGATTTTTCCTGTGCACCGCACTTCCCGGCTAGGGATTATTCCTCTGAAGGTTGTGCTGCTTCGCTCAATGCGGCTCCAGTCTATTTCCATTTTTTGAAGGGTTTCCTCGTAGATGAGGTTTAATCCGCTGCCGCCATCCATGAGGACCTTTGTAAGTCGAAAGTCGTCCACTATTGGACTAAGTACCAGTGCGGCTGGTGCTTGGGCTGTTCGGAATTTAGGTTCATCGCTGGCGTTGAAGGTGATGGCTGTGTCGCTCCATGGATTTGTTGTTGCTACTTGGTAGACTTCGGCGAGGCTGCGGATTGTTCCTTTCCACATATTATTTGATGTGAAAGTCTCGAAGACTGTTGATACCGTATCGGTATTGTTGGAGTGGTTTTCCGGGGCTAGAAGCTCCTCTGCACTTTTGGCCACCTGCCGTAATATCCAACATGCTCGAAGGCTATGTGTTGGGACGGCGCCTTCTGTACTGTGAATTTTATAGGGTCCGCTAAGCCATCCCTCCAGTACGGTTCCGTGCCCTCTATGGGGTTTTTGCTTTTTGATTTTTGTGTCCGGTGCCTGAGTATAATGCACCCTTTTGTTGCGGACTAGGGTTGTATTCGGGGCCGGATTGTCCCAAAATTTATTTTCGGTTTTCCGGAAACTCTCCATCGCACAGTACTTTTGTACTATGGACGCCAGGTCGGTGAAGCGTGTAATTTCACGACGGCTGACGGCGTTCAAGATTCCCTCGTCCGTGAAATTATTACAAAAAATTGAGATTGTGTTTTCCTCTCGGCAGTCCTTTATCCTGTCCATAACCAGGAGGAATCTGGCCCAGTAGTGATGTACTGTTTCAGCGGGCTCTTGCCGGATTAGAGATAGATCGCATATGTCTGGGCGGGTGGGTGGAATTAAGTCCGGAACCCTACCCATCTCAAGGCTCGAAGGCCAGGAAGTTTCCAAATTTGGAAGCTTTGATTGCTGGACGTTGTCCAACGAGTGCGGAACGATGCCTGACTTTAAGTTCAGTGCTCGATCAAAGTCCGTTCCTCCGCGGGAATCCGGCATGGAGGGTTCGGGAGCCCGGACATGACTAGTTTTCAATACAGGAGAAGAGTCGCCGCATTGTTCCTCTACCACTGCAACGTGGTGGGTGACCTGGGGAGAGTTAATCTCTCTCAGATCGGTTTTAAGCCCAATCTGATTGTAGTCTGTAGCGACTCCCAGGGCGGCGATGCGATCCAAGAGCTCGTTGATAGACGAGAGCTCTATTGGATCCAGCCGCTCGGCAAATTCCGAGCTGACATGAAGATTGCTTTTAACGACTTGAGAAGTCATTGTCGAAGCGGTGGCCGGACAGGCGGTCATAAGAAAACCACCTAGCCGTATAGTTTGGCCGGCGGCCAAGGCTCCTTTGGCGAAAATACCGTCCTTGAAGACGGGAGAAGGCATCCTTCCTATCGGTGACGGCACAGAGGAACTCTCAATGAAAGCACCAATGTCGGTGTCAAAACCGGCGGATCTCGGGTAGGGGGTCCCGAACTGTGTGTCTAGGCGGATGGTAACAGGAGACAAGGGACACGATGTTTTACCCAGGTTCGGGCCCTCTTGATGGAGGTAAAACCCTACGTCCTGCTTGATTAATATTGATGATGTGTAATACAAGAGTGGATCTACCACGAGATCAAGGAGGCTAAACCCTAGAAGCTAGCCTATGGTATGATTGTTGTAATGGATGTTGCGTCCTACGGACTAAAGCCCTCTGGTTTATATAGACACCGGAGAGGGCTAGGGTTACATAGAGTCGGTTACAATGGTAGGAGATCTACATATCCGTATTGCCAAGCTTGCCTTCCACGCCAAGGAAAGTTCCATCCAGACGCGGGGCGAAGTCTTCTGTCTTGTATCTTCATAGTCTTGTAGTCCGGCAGACGATGATAGTCCGGCTGTACGGACACCCGCTAGTCCAGGACTCCCTCAAGGGGGCTGGGGGCTTCCAGGAGCCGCACGCAATCGCTTGCATCCTGGGCGGCGCCCAGGCCCCAGCCTCACAGTGCATCTTCAAGCAGTTTGCTCGCGAGGTGAATGCAGTCCTCCCCAAGCTTGAGGCCACGCGCCCTCTCAGGTGGTCTGCGAGCGCTATCACGTTCAGCTCAGCGGATCAGCTCAACTGTGCGGCAATGGCCAGAGTCCTCCCAATGCATTGTGCCCTAGTCATCAGCAATGTGCAAGTCACCAGGACCCTCATCAATGGCGGAGTAGGACTCAACGTCCTGTCCGTCAAGACATTCAACAATCTCCAACTGCCATATGATCAGCTTCAGCCAACCAAGCCTTTCTCAGGAGTCACTGATGGTTCCACTGTTCCGATAGGGCAGGTTCACCTTCTTGTCACCTTTGGGCAGCGCAACAACTACCGCACCGAGCTCATTGACTTCGACGTCGCCCACATTCGCCTGCCATACAATGCCATCCTCGGGTACCTAGCCCTCGCCAAGTTCATGGCCGTGACTCACCATGGCTACAATGTCCTTAAGATGCCAGGAAGTGGTGGAGTCATCACAGTCCCCTGTGAGGAAAAGGATGCAGTGTGTTCTCTTGAGCGCGCCTTCCTGGCCGCGGCAGTCGAAGACCCGGATCACAGGAGCGGGAGCCTTCCCGAGGCGGTCCCTAAGAAGAAGAAGACTTCACCTGGCCCGAACCATCAGGAGGCAGGCACCTCCAGAGGTGTTGCGTCAGGATCCGCGCCCGTTCAAGGGGCGCCACCCTCTGTCGCATAGGAATGCACGCCCAGCGCCCTCCTCGGGCAGGGCTCGGGGGCTCTTTCTTGGAGGGCCACCGACTTTGCCAAGGTCACGAGGGAGGCGCTCGGGCACCACTTGGAGGCGTTCTTCAAAGCACGTTTCCCTCAGGAAGGTATGAGGCAAGGAGGGCCAAACCCTCAGGAGTTCATCGCAAGAAACACTCAGGAGCTACAGGAGTCAAGAGTCATGCGTGGCAGCCGTCGCTTGCCCGCCGTAGCCCCTCATCCAGGCGAGGAGGTTGGGCTGCGCGTCTGCATCGACATGCCAGGGCTCAACCGAGCCGCGTCTCAGGAGCGCCTCTGGCCTTCGCGCGTGGGGCGTTGCGAGGGTCCACCTCACAGCTATGTTCGCATGCCTTTCGGCCTGCCGAACGCGGCCGCTGCTCATCAGCGCCTGCTGAGGAGCATTTTGGAGGCTCAGGAGGTCAGGCGTTGCGCGGTCCTGGCGGAGATGGAGATGGTCCTCGAGGATCCACCCGCGCCCCCGGAGCCTCCCGAGGCTCCTGATCCCGAAACTCGTGAGGGTCAGCTTCCTCACCGCACATCGTCCGCTACTTCGGCATTCCTTCATCTCCGACGGTATCAGGTGACATCTTTCAAAGTTCCATTTTCATCTGGGAGCGCCCACAGGGCTGCATCATTCCTAGGCCGTGTGGGTCCGTCCCTACGGCGTGTATCCGTTTTGCTTATGTTCTCTGCTTACCTTGTTGGGGGCGCCCCTCGGGCTGCATTATCCCCAAGCTGCTCGGGCCTGACCCAGTGGCGTTTGCTTTTTCCGCACCTATCTAAATGGATTTGCTCCTTCATGCTTAACCTACTTGACTTAATCGCCTGCTCGATTGACAACCACCTTTGGAGCCGCTCGCTCTGGCACGGCGCTTGCGTATGGGGCCGTCCCTGCAACACCGACAAATCTGAGTGGCCGAGCTCTGGCCGCGGCAGCCCCGCAAGGCGCCACCTCACCGGGCCCTCAGTGCCCCAATCACTCCCTCGGAGCAACCAATGGTTGGCTGGCAACCGTAACGGCAGACCTTGTTTTCCCTCGTGATTGGTATGCAGGACCAGCTCCAGGAGTAACGCTCGGGGCGTCGCAAGCTTTCTCTCCCTCTCTCCGGCACGATCCGCTCGCGCGTTAAAAGGGGGGCACCTAAGCATTGTGACTCATGGGCTCATACTGGCTCTCCAGCCCTCACCCCCTGGCCTTGACCCACGGCATCGCGACCTGTCATACCATCGGCGGCTGAGCTTGCTCGAGGGCTGGGACCTGAGGACGTAGAGCATGAAGGAAGTGCGGGGAAGAGGGAAGAAGCTCACAAGGACCTAACCCAGCAACACCCCAGTTGCCGCCACGCAGGCCCGTCACCTCGCCGAAGAACTGCTCCAAACCTACGAGATAAGTTACGCAAAAGCTGAATTGACTCAACACTAAACCCTCACCCACTGCAGCTCAGTCACGGCAACGTTGCCTTCCTTTCTCGCCCATCGGAGGCTGCTTGAGCGCTAAAGGGGACCTCCTGAGCATCGCGACTCAGGGGCTCTTACTGGACCTCGGGTCGCTCACCTCCTGGCCTTGACCACGGTATCGCGACCTGGCATACCAACGACGGCTGAAGCCTGCCTGGGGATCGGGACCTGTCGGCGTAGAGCACCAAGCCCTCATAAGGAAAGAAAGGGGGAGCTGAGCCGGGGCAGAACACGCCTCTCGCATCGTTTCATGATAAGGATGTGCAGTTCACAAAAGACATGGCCGGTGCCTTACATACTCCCATGGGGTGTGATTTCGATTCCTCGCATGGAACAAAAGGTGCTGAGGAGCGATAACTACGCGCACCTCCGCAGGAGATGCCATCATCAACAGTGGGTCATCAGGCGCCGGTGCCAACCCCATCCAGATCAGCAACGCCGACGGCCTGATGTAGCCGCCCTGCTCCGGGCGTGACGCGAGCTCGGGGGCTCATAGCTGTCGTCCCTTGTCTCCGGAGTCGCGTGAAGCTCTGTGGAGTCGCTGGGCCCTCCGGCTCCTCTACTGCTGCCCGAGGAGCTGCTGGGGAAGCGGTTGGCAGGCCTGGTCCTCGCCACTCCGATGCCCCGGCCGCCTCCCTTGGGGCAGCATTCCAGCCGGCGTCCTTCCGCGTCAAAGACCTTGAAGAACATCAAGGAGGCGCCATCGTATTCGAGATGGATTACGAGGGCGCCCCCTGTCTGGCAGACCCGGGCGATGTCGCCCCAGCCACGGATCAGGAAGACCTTGCCCGGGGCGACGACCTCGACCTCCGCCTCGGTTGCAGGGGTGTTGCAGTCGGCGTGCTGCAACCAGAGCTCCCGAGCCCCCCTCGACGGAATCTCGAAGGCGAAGGAGGGAGGAAGGTGAATCCAAGATCGAGGAGGCATGGCGGCGTAAAGCACAAGCTCGCGAGAAGAGCCCTCGGCATGGGCTCCAGGGGGAACGACGCGCACCGCCGTAACTTGCCGACGTCGACAGCGGCACCGTCGGTGTCGCTCGACGCCTTCTTCTCCAGGGCTCTCGATTCAGGCGTACAAGGGCAGCGGAAACCCAGGCGGCGGCCGCTCGTACCAGGGCCTCGACGCCTCCTGCCGAGCACCCTCATCTCGGCGGCAGGGGACTGGCCGCTTCTTCGGCGGAAGCGGCTCGGGACCCTCTCGGGGGGGCTTTCCCTTCTCTTCTGCAGAAAACCGGCGGATCGGCGCCATTGGTGTAATGTGGAGCAAGGGTGAGGAAGAAGAAGAAAGGGAGTAGCAGGAAGGAATGGACTGGAAGGTCTCGCGCCATTCCGTACTTATAGCCGAAGGAGGCCAACTGTCGGCCACCATGATCGTAGGTAATCATGACCCGTTTTTGCATGCAGGGACTTGTCAAGTCATGCAATTGCCGAGGCGTCGTGGGGAACCGGAGACGCCCACGTCCAATCAATCGCCACGCGGCGCCCAAGGCCGCATGCTATTGGGGCCCGCGGCGCTTCGCACTTGCCCCTTCGCTTCTCTACTAAGCTAAGTCCGGGCACGCCTTGGGCCCGGGGACTACTGTTGGCGTTCTGGGAATGGGGTCCCCAGACTTGCCTGCCTGCGGCCTGCGGCGTGGCTCACGCGGAGGCCCAGTGCAGCCCAGCTTCATCAGCTCAAGCTCAAGACCCTCGCGAGGGGCCAAGCCTCGCAGAGCGGATGACAGGAAGCATCCTCAGGAGCAGCCTCATCAAGCGGGCTCGCGAGGAGGCGGACAGATGAAGGCAGGGTACCTCGCGAGGTGCCCGTGACGTAAGCCATGACGATCGAGACCAGGCGTGTGCCAAGCGGGCGCCGGCCTGCACAGTGTCCTTGTTTCCCCTTCGATGCAAAGGGGGCAAGCACAAGCCGATGCATCAGGCAATGGTTACTGTTTCGGTGCAACAAGACCAAGACCAGCGGGACGGCATGATGGAGGTCACCATGGAGCCCAGGACGGCGTCACCGTCGAAATCTTTGGCAGTCGAAGACCAACTTTAGTCAGGATAAGTGTACTAGATGTTCCCCTTCAAAATGGCCAATTGTTGGCGCCCTTCCCGCTCATTATTTGGGAAGAGGCCCAGGGCCTCCCTCTATAAATAGAGCTAGCCACCACAGAGTAGAGGAGGAGATTTTGGAGACAAACAGACAGACAGAGAGAGAGAGAGATTAGGGGCAGACTAGAGAGCGAGAGGCGACTGAACTCACCCAAGCAGTTCATCACACCAGCTCAAGAACACCTCTCGCGAGGTTGTTCTTCCATTGTATTGTTCATCAGCCCCCTGAGGCAATCCACCACACCACACACTGGTGTAGGGTATTACACCACAATGGTGGCCTGAACCAGTATAAACCTCGTGTCCCTTGTGTGTTCTTCTTTCTAGCCTAGATTCCTTGCGAGGCTTCGAGACGTGACTTGGTAGGGGAGAGATATTCGTGCGCACCCCAGAGTTCGAACCTCAAGGATCTGCCGGAACCTGAAATCCGACAAGTGGTACTATCGTACATCCACGTTGGTGGAGACTTCAACCCACGAAGGGTAACGGTTGCACGAGTCCACGGAGGGCTCTACCCGTGAAGGGTCCACGAAGAAGCAACCTTGTCTATCCCACCATGGCCATCGCCCACGAAGGACTTGGCTCACTTGGGTAGATCTTCATGAAGTAGGCGATGTCCTTACCCTTACAAACTCCTAGCTTGGTTTAACTCCACAATCTTGATGGAGGCTCCCAAGTGACACCTAAACAATCTAGGAGACACCACTCTCCAAAAGGTAATAGATGGTGTGTTGATGATGAACTCCTTGCTCTTGTGCTTCAAATAATAGTATCCGCAACACTCAACTCTCTCTCACACAGATTTGGATATGGTGGAAAGATGATTTGAGTGGAAAGCAACTTCGGAAGGCTTGAGATCAAGATTCTTGTGGTTGGATTGGAATGTCTTGGTCTCAACACATGAGTAGGTGGTTCTCTCTCAGAAAATGAGTAGTGGAAGTGTAGGCACGTTCTGATGGCTCTCTCTCAGATGGAGAAGGGGGTGGAGGGGTATATATAGCCTCCACACAAAATCTAGCTGTTACACACAATTTACCAAACTCGATGGGACCGAATAGTGAAACTCGGTCATACCGATATGGTTCAAAATTTGAACGTTAAAGTTTTCGGTGGGACCAACAAGGTCAACTCGGTGAGACCATTGTGCTAGGGTTAGGGCAAAACCTCACCTCGGTGAGACCGATTGCATGAATTCGGTGAGACTGGTTTCAGCAATAAGCAAATAGAGACTTGGTCAAGAAAACTCGGTGGGACCAACTGCGTATCTCGGTGAAACTGAAATAGCTGCAATAGGTAACAGAGAGTTTTCAAGGCCATCTTGGTGAGAACGAGATCCCATCGGTGAGATCGAACTGATTAGGGTTTCTGGCAGTGGCTAAGTCAAGTGAACTCGGTGGTGCTAGATAGATCAAATCGGTGGGGCTGAGTTTGACTTTAGGTTTCGGACATATGTGGAAGTGAGAAAGTGGTTGAGGGATTTGGAGCATAACACTAAGCACTTTGAGCAAGCAAGCCATTAAGCAACACCTCATCCCCTTTTAATAGTAATGGCTTTCCTATGGACTCAATGTGATCTTGGATCACTAAAATGAAAATGTAGAGTCTTGAGCTTTTGCCAATGTTTTTCCTTAGCATCTTGAAGGGGTTCCACATCCTCTTGTCCTGCCACTCCAATGGTGAACTTATCTGAAATATACTAGATAGAAATATTAGTCCAACAAGAGATATGTTGACATCAATTACCAAAATCACCCAGGGAGCACTTGTGCTTTCAACAATTGAAATACAATTCTGATATGATTGCTCGCTTGAGTGACTTGTTATTTAGAATCTCAAATGATGTTAGAGGTGTGGGGAAGCATGCTTCTATGGTTCAAACTTAGTTAGAACAAGTTGTTAAATCTCAAAAAGAGTTGTTAGATGAAATGAATAATAATATCAATGATCATGCTGTTAGAGTAATGACTAGAGGAGGTAGGATGACTCAGGAACCACTTTATTGTGAGGGACATGCAAAAAGATTTGAACAAGACTCTCAAAGGGTTAACATGGATGCACGTAGTCCTTCTAAAAAGAAAAAGAAGAATAAAAATGATAGGACTTTGCATGCCTCTAGTGAACCCGAAGTAGAAAAACCTCCTGATAATGATAATGAAGTTTCTATCTCTGATGTTGAAACTCAATCTGGTAATGAACACTCACCTTCTGATAATGAAAAAGATAATGATGAGGTTCAGAAAGATACTGAAACAAATAATAAAGAACCACGCAATGATGTTGAGCTACAACCTGCACTTGATCTGATAACCCACAACCCAAAAATAAAAGATATAATAAAAGAGACTTTGTTGCTAGAAAACACGGAAAGGTAAGGGAACCATGGGTTCAAAAATCTATGCCCTTTCCACCTAAGACAACTAAAAAGAAAGATGACGAAGAATTTGAACTCTTTTTTGAAATGATTAGGCCAGTATTTTTGCGTACTCGCTTGACTGATATCTTAAAAATGCCTCCTTATGCAAAGTACATGAAAGATATCATCACCAATAAGAGAAAAATACGGGAAGCTTAAATCTCCACCATGCTTGCTAATTATACTTTTAAAGATGGAGTACCTAAAAAACTTGGAGATCCGGGAATACCAACTATACCTTGCTCCATCAAAAGAAATTATGTGAAAACTGCTTTATGTGATCTGGGGAGCTGGTGTTAGTGTTATGCCTTTCTCTTTATATAAAAGTCTTGATTTGAATAAACTCACACCTACTGAAATATCTTTGCAAATGGCTAACAAATCAACTGCCATACCTATCGGTATTTGTGAGGATGTGCCCGTTGTTGTTGCTAATGTTACTATTTTGACTGACTTTGTTATACTTGAGATGCCCGAGGACGACAACATATCGATTATCCTTGGGAGACCCTTCTTAATATTGCAGGGGTTGTTATTGATTGAAATAAAAGCAAGGTCACTTTTCATATCAATGGTAATGAGCATATGGTGCACTTTTCGAAGAAACAATTCTAAGTGAATGGTATTAATGTTATTAAAAAATCTATGACAATCACTATTGGAAGTTTTCAACTACCTCTACCTACTGCTAAAAAGAAACATGAAATGCTTATTATTGGGGACATTCATATCCCCGTTGAGGTAACTTGGTGATTTACGGAAGTTCTTCGGTGTCATGCTAATTGAAAGTGGTTGTTAATAAGACTTGATCAACCTTATTAATGGATCATTTTTTAGAGGTATGAAGTTGATGAATTTAGTGAGCACTACCTTTTGTCCCTACCTTTTGTTTTCTGTTTTTATTAGTTAAATAAAATAAAATGCCATGTTTTGTTTGTTTTCTGAATTTCCCGTGCAATAGAAAATGACCCGAAAATAAAAGTTCTCAGAATGCTCTGAAAATTTAATACGATTTTTTTTAATATAAGATTTTTTTGGTGCAAATAACATCAGAGGGAGGTGCACCAGGTGGGCACAACCCACCTGGGCGCCCCAGGACCCCCAGGCACACCCTGGTGGGTTGTGGTCCCCACGTGGGCCCCCTCACTTATCTCTTCATCCCACATCACCATCTACCTCCAGAAAAAAATCACCATTGCTCTCTCTCTCTCTCTCTCTCTCTCTTATGTTCTTGCTCCCGAACCCGCAGATTTCGATCTCTTTGCTCGAAGCTCCGTTTATGAAACTATTTTGGGCGATTGTTGCTTGGTATGTGACTCCTACATTGGTCCAATTAGTTTTTGCTTTAGTGGTTTATATTTTGAAAAACTAGTTGCTCTTGGTGCTGCTGTAGATGAGCTTGCATGTTGAATTCTTAGAGTTCTAAGTAGTTTGAATGCTTGATATGGCCTCTATGCATCCCTATGAGCAGTTGCTTTCAATCTTGTGAAGTTTTGTCAAGAAAAAATTTGTGGACTAAAAATTTCAGAATTTTGTTCATAGGAAAAAGATGAGTATCTTTAGGAAGTTTGCTTCCAAGAAGAACTCCAAGGGAGTTATCGGGGAGTCATCTGATAGTGATCTCCACACTTGGAGAATGGTGGAGGTACGGCCGTGCGAATGGCCGCATAACCCGTTCACGGAAGGGGTTGGAATCCTTCAGGAGTTTGCACAATATGCTGCTAATGCCGGCCTCACTGACTTCATCGCAGCTGAATGTGAACAGTATCATCTCCTCACAAATTCCTTTGTGCAAAGTTTTCATTTCCTTCCTAGCAATAACCCCCCTAGGTGTGATACGCCCATTTTGCATCATGCTTTTATATCGATATTTATTGCATTATTGGCTGTTATTACACGTTATGTCACAATACTTATGCCTATTCTCTCTTATTTTAAAAGGTCTACATGAAGAGGGAGAATGTCGGTAGCTGGGATTCTGGGCTGGAAAAGGAGCAAATATTAGAGACCTATTCTACACAGCTCCAAAAGTCCTAAAACTCCACGAAAGTCATTTTTGGAATTAATAATAAATATTGAGCGGAAGAAGTACCAGAGGGGTGATAACCCACAAGTGTAGGGGATCACAACAACTTTCGAGGGTAAAGTATTCAACCCAAATTTATTGATTCGACACAAGGGGAGCCAAAGAATATTCTTGAGTATTAGCAGTTGAGTTGTCAATTCAACAACACCTGGATAACTTAGTATCTGCAGCAAAGTGTTTAGTAGCAAAAGTGGTATGATAATAATGGTAACGGTAGCAAAAGTAAAGATAAATGTTTTTGGGTTTTTGTAGTAGTTGTAACAGTAGCAACAGAAAAGTAAATAAGCTAAGAACAATATATGAAAAGCTCGTAGGCAATGGATCAGTGATGGATAATTATGCCGGATGCGATTCCTCATGAAATAGCTATAACATAGGGTGACACAGAACTAGCTCCAATTCATCAATGTAATGTAGGCATGTATTCCATAAATAGTCATACATGCTTATGGAAAAGAACTTGCATGACATCTTTTGTCCTACCCTCCCGTGGCAGCGGGGTCCTTACGAAAACTAAGGGATATTAAGGCCTCCTTTTAATAGAGAACCAGAACAAAGCATTAGCACATAGCGAATACATGAACTCCTCAAACTACGGTCATCACCGAGAAGTATCCCGTTTATTGTCACTTCGGGGTTGTCGGATCATAACACATAATAGGTGACTATAGACTTGCAAGATAGGATCAAGAACACACATATATTCATGAAAACATAATAGGTTCAGATCTGAAGTCCTGGCACTCGGTCCCTAGTGACAAGCATTAAGCATAGCAAAGTCATAGCAACATCAATCTCAGAACATAGTGGATACTAGGGATCAAACCCTAACAAAACTAACTTGATTACATGGTAAATCTCATCCAACCCATCTCCGTCCAGCAAGCCTACGATGGAATTACTCATGCACGGTCATGAGCATCATGAAATTGGTGATGGAGGATGGTTGATGATGACGACGGCGATGAATCCCCCTCTCCGGAGCCCCGAACGGACTCCAGATCAGCCCTCTTGAGAGAGATTAGGGCTTGGCGGCGGCTCCGTGTCGTAAAACGCGATGAAACTTTCTCTCTGATTTTTTTCTCCCGAACGTGAATATATGGAGTTGGAGTTGAGGTCGATGGAGGTCCAAGGGGCCCGTGAGATAGGAGGGTGCGCCCTAGGGGGGGCACGCCCCCCTGTCTCGTGGACAGCCTGTGGGCCCCCTGGTGTTGATTCTTTCGCCAAAAATT
Organism: Triticum dicoccoides; assembly: GCF_002162155.2. Classification (NCBI taxonomy): domain Eukaryota; kingdom Viridiplantae; phylum Streptophyta; class Magnoliopsida; order Poales; family Poaceae; genus Triticum; species Triticum dicoccoides. Next base: position 422,604,713 of record NC_041391.1, on the reverse strand, counting down.
CTTATTAATTCCAAAAAGTGCCTCCGTGGATTTCCAGGACATTCCGAGAACTTTTCTTTTCTACACATAAAACAACATCATGGCAGTTCTGCTGAAAACAGCGTCAGTTCGGGTTAGTTTCATTCAAATCATGCAAGTTAGAGTCAAAAACAAGGGCAAAAGTGTTTGGAAAAGTAGATACGTTGGAGAAGTATCAACTCCCCCAAGCTTAAACCTTTGCTTGTCCTCAAGCAATTCAGTTGATAAACTGAAAGTGATAACGAAAAACTTTTACAAACTCTGTTTGCTCTTGCTGTTGTAACATGAAAAGCCAACATTCAGGTTTCAGCAAATATTATGAACTAACCATACTCACAATAACACTTAGGTCTCACAATTACTCATATCAATAGCATAATCAGCTAGCGAGCCATAATAATAAAAGTCGGATGACAACACTTCCTCAAAATAATTATAACATGATATAAGAAAATGGTATCTCGCTAGCCCTTTCTGAGACCGCAAAACATAAATGCAGATCACCTTTAAAGATCAAGGACTGACTAAACATTGTAATTCATGGTAAAAGAGATCCAGTCAAGTCATACCCAATATAAACCAATAGTAATGAACGCAAATGACAGTGTGCTCTCCAGCGGGTGCTTTTAATAAGAAGGGTGATGACTCAACATAAAAGTAAATAGATAGGCCCTTCGCAGAGGGAAGCAGGGATTTGTAGAGGTGCCAGAGCTCGATTTTAAAATAGAGATTGAATAACATTTTGAGCGGCATACTTTCACTGTCAACGCAACAACTATGAGATGGCTCTATCTTCCATACTACATGCATTATAGGCAGTTCCCAAACAGAATGCTAAAGGTTAATACTCCCACAACCACCAACAAGCATTAATCCATGGCTTGCTCGAAACAGCGAGTGCCTCCAACATACAACAGGCCTGGGGGAGTTTTGTTTAATTATTTTGATTTGCTTTGATTGTTTTGGATCATGGGACTAGGCATCCCGGTTACCGGCCCTTTCTCGTGAATAAGGAGCGGAGTCCACTCCTCTTGAGAATAATCCACCTAGCATGGAAGATATAGGCAGCCCTAGTTGTAACATGAGCTGCTCGAGCATACAAAACAAAATTTCATTTGAAGGTTTGGAGTTTGGCACATACAAATTTACTTGGAACGGCAGATAAATACCGCATATAGGTAGGTATGGTGGACTCATATGGAATAACTTTGGGGTTTAATGAGTTTGGATGCACAAGCAGTATTCCCGCTTAGTACAGGTGAAGGCTAGCAAAAGACTAGGAAGCTACCAACTGAGAGAGCGACAACTGTCATAAACATGCATTAAAATTAATTCACACCGAATACAAGCATGAGTAGGATATAATCCACCATGAACATAAATATCGTGAAGGCTATGTTGATTTTATTCAACTACATGCGTGAACATGTGCCAAGTCGAGTCACTCAATTCATTTAAAGGAGGATACCATCCCATCATATCACATCATAATCATTCTAATAGCATGTTGGCACGCAAGGTAAACCATTATAACTCATAGCTAATCAAACATGGCACAAGCAACTATAATCTATAAATGTCATTGCAAATATGTTTACTTCCTAATAAGCTGACTCAGAAATGATGAACTCATCATATTTACAAAAACAAGAGAGGTCGAGTTCATACCAGCTTTTCTCATCCCAATAAGTCCATCATATATCATCATTATTGCCTTTCACTTGCACGACCGAACGATTTGTATAATAATAAGAGTGCACTTGCATTGGACTAAGCTGGAATCTGCAAGCATTCAACTCAAGAGAGAAGACAAGTAATATGGGCTCTAAGTTAAATAAACAATCATGCATATGAGAGCCACTAAACATTTTCGATATGGTCTTCTCGACCCCCAAAGGAAAGAAAAGAAAAGAAAACTATTTACACGGGAAAGCTCCCAATAGGTAAGAAGAAGAACTAGAAATCTTTTTGGGTTTTCATTTTAATTTCTACTTCAAGCATGGAAATTAAACTAACTAATTTTTTTGGTTTTTTTTCTTAAGGTTTATCAAACACACAAGAAGAAAACTAGAAAAAGAAATTTAAACTAGCATGGATAATACAATGAAAGAGTATGAGTACCGACGACTAGTGTGTGAACATGAATGTAAAGTCGATGAGAAATACGTACTCCCCCAAGCTTAGGCTTTTGGCCTAAGTTGATCTAGTACCAAGGACCGCCTGGCTGATATCCATAAGTGAAACTGGGGTTGTACTAAGATGCAGAGGCAACAGCCTCCTGAGCAGCAGCGTGTTGGCGAGCTGCCTCCATTCCCCTATCGTATTCAGCTGCTTCTTCCCTGGTGACAACATATATTCCTTTTGCCTGATAATCAAAAAGGTAGGGGGCAGGAAGAGTAACAGGGACGACGTTGCGCCTGTCATAGATTAGTCGATAATGGAGGAATTGTTCATTCCTCTCAAGAAAATGATGATCGAACATAGCTTCTTTATCCAAATAAATAGGAGGTAAAATCATATCCCCCTCTTGTGGGGCTATATTAAGAAAATTAGCCACACGGGTTGCATAAATTCCTCCAAATAAATCCCCCCTTCTACTATTATTCTGCAACCTACGTGCAACTATTGCCCCCAAGTTATAACCTTTGTAACCTGACACAGCACTCTTGAGGACACAAAGATCAGGGACACACATGTGACATGCTTCGTCCTTACCGTTAATGCATCTACCAATAAAGAGAGGAAAGTAATGTATAGCAGGAAAATGAATGCTCCCTATGGTAGCTTGTGCTATGTACCTAGATTCTCCCACAGTAATACTAGCAAGAAAATCTCTAAATTCAGATTTGCGAGGATCATTAATATTACCCCACTGCGGGAGTTTGCAAGCAGTTGTAAAATCCTCTAAATCCATGGTATAAGATGTATCATAAATATCAAATATGACACTAGGAGAATTACTCGCACAAATATATTGGAACCTCCGCACAAAGGAATCAGTCAATTGATAGTATTGAGGACACTTATCTTGTAAGAAATCCTCCAGTTCGGCATTACGCACATACGCGTCAAATTCCTCCTTGAAGCCCGCTTCGACCATAAAATCATCGGATGGCCACTCACAAGCTCGTACATTTGCATCCCTCGGCAATTCAACATCTTGTTCACGTATAGCAATCCTTGGCCCTTTCTTTGCCGAGGAACCACCTTGGTACATTCTTCTAAGCATATTTCTTTTTCTGAATATTTCTGAAATTTTAGTAACTTCAAAATAAAAGTGAATAAAACTAAACAAGATTGATAGCAACTACTCCTACAAGTGCCTAGAGCTTATATCATGCATTGGAATTGCTTGGGACCTCAAAAATTTAACATGCAAGCTCAAGAACATGGTCACCTATGCAGCAAAAATTTGCAATGAATAAAGCACTAGAACCAAAACTAATTGGACCAATGGAGGAGTCACATACCAAGCAACAATCTCCCAAATCAGTTTTGTGAATGGAGCTTTGAGCTAAGAGATCGAAAATCACAGCAAAACGAGCTAGAACTCGTGCTTAAGCTGGATGGGGATTTTGTTTTGGGTAGAAGAAGAAGTGTGTGGGTGCTGGCATAAGTGGAGGGGGGCCACCAAGGGCCCATGAGACAGGGGGCGCGCCCTATAGGTGGGGGGGAACCCTCCACTCTCATGGCCTGGTGCTTGCCCCTCCTACAGTGTTTTCAGTGCCTAAAATCCTCAAATATTCCAGAAAAAATCATACTAAATTTGCAGGGCATTTGGAGCACTTTTATTTTCGGACTATTTTTTAATGCACAGATAAATCAGAAAACAGACGGATAATGCTATTTTTGCTTTATTTAAACTAAATAACAGAAAGTAAAAAAGAGGGGTACAGAAGGTTGTGCCTTCTAGTTTCATCCATCTCGTGATCATCAAAATGAACCCACTAACAAGGTTGATCAAGTCTTGTTAACAAACTCATTCCGAATAACACGGAACCGAAGAAATTTCGAATAACACTAAGTTACCTCAACGGGGATATGAAAATCCCCAACAATAAGAATATCATACTTTTTCTTGACAGTAGGAAGAGGAAATTCAAAACCTCCAAAAATGATAGCTGGAACTTTTTCAATAGAATTGATGCTATGAACTTGAGATTGTTTCCTTGGAAAGTGTACCATATGCTCATTACCATTAACATGAAAAGTGACATTGCCTTTGTTGCAATCAATAACAGCCCCTATAGTATTAAGAAAAGGTCTACGAAGGATAATAGACATACTATCGTCCTCAGGAATATCAAGAATAACAAAGTCCGTTAAGATAGTGATATTTGCAACCACAACAGGCACATCCTCACAAATACTGACAGGTATAGCAGTCGATTTATCAGCCGTTTGCAAAGATATTTCAGTAGGTGTCAACTTATTCAATTCAAGTCTACGATATAAAGAGAGAGGCATAACACTAACACCGGCTCCAAGATCACATAAAGCAGTTCTAACATAATTCCTTTTAATGGAGCATGGTATAGTTGGTACCCCCGGATCTCCAAGTTTCTTTGGTATTCCACCCTTAAAAGTGTAATTAGCAAGCATGGTGGATATTTCAGCTTCCGGTTGTCGGCGTTCTGGGAACGGGGGTACCCAGACTTGCCTGCCTGCGGCCTGCGGCGTGGCTCGAGGAGTGGCCTAGTATGGACCATCTTCATCAACACATGCTCAAGACCCTCGCAAGGGGCCAAGCCTCGCGGGGCGGACGACAGGAGGCTTCCTCAGGCACGTCCTCGTCAGGCTGGCTCGCGAGGAGGCGGAGAGATCAAGGCGGGGTACCTCACGAGGTGCCCGTGACGCAAGCCATGACGACCAAGGCCAGGCGGGCGCCAGGCGGGTGCCGGCCTGCGCAGAGTCCTTGTTTCCCCTTTGGTGCAAAGGGGGCGAGCACAGGCAAGGGTATCAAGCAAAGGCAACCATTTTGATGCAACAAGACCAAGACCAGTAGGACGGCAGAACGGAGGTCATCGTGGAGCCCAAGCCGGCATCATCGTCAGGGTCTTTTGGCTGGCGAGGACCAATTTTAGTCAGGATAAGTGTACTAGATGTTCCCCTTCAAAATGGCCAATTGTTGGCGCCCTTCCCGCTCAATATTTGGGAAGAGGCCCGGGGCCTTTGCCTATAAATAGTACTAGCCACCCATAGGGTAGGGCATCTGGATCTGATCGGATCGACATCTGAGATACACATAGAGAGAGAGAGGCGACTCAACTCCCCCAGCAGTTCATCGCACCAACCAAGAACAGACCCTCGCGAGGCTGTTCTTTCCTTATACTGTTCCTCATCAGCCCAGAGGCAATCCACACACCACAAACTGGAGTAGGGTGTTACACCACAATGGTGGCCTGAACCAGTATAAATCTCGTGTCCCTTGTGTCGTTCTTCGTGTAGTTTAGGTCCCAGCGAGGCGGTGAGACATGAGTAGGCTGGGGGTGTGACCTCCGCGTACACCCCAGTGTTCGAACCTCAAGGGTCTGCCGGAACCCGAAATCCGACATTTGGCGTGCCAGGTAGGGGTGTGCCAGAATTTGCCTTCCGTCGCCTCGTGTTTTCACCGCCCATCCCATCCGTGTCAGACGCACATCGCGCCCGCGCCGAGCGCTGGGCCGCTCTCGCCACTCGCATCGCCCAGACGGCCCCCGTCGGCGGGCGTCCCCATCGTTCCCCGTCGCCTGCCGTCAACGCCGCCACTGGCCCGGGAACGAACAGCAGGCGTCGTTCCTGCATCCATCAGTGCGGCGAGAAGGCTGCACCGCCACTCCGTCGCTGACTCCAGCGGGCTCCTCGTCCCACGCCCGTCGCACTCCTGCGGACGCGCACGCCGCGCTGCTCCTGGCGCGGGAGCTCCTGCACTACCGTCCCATCGATGACCTCTACGACGAGTGGCTCGCCCGCATCACCGAGCTCGTCAGCGCCGCTGGGGGCTCCCCTGCACCGTCCCTCTCATTGCACCGTGCCCCGCCCTGCGCAGGCGACGAAGCTCCGGGGGCGCCTCAGCCGCCTCCCCCTCAAGAAGGCGCCCTGGCCCCAAGGCGCATGGCCCCTGGGCGGAACCCACTCCGTCCGGTGCCAGCACAGCAAGAGAAGAGCTGCCAAGAGATCCCTCGTCCCCAAGAAGCCGCCCGTATGCTCCCCGCGCCGGCGCGGCACGAACGCGCACCTGCCCCGGCGCATCAAGACCCCGCGCTGCACCTGGCTGCAGCGCACAGAGACCCGCAAGATCAAGCTCTCCGTCACCAAATGGCCCCCGCGGCCACTGCAGGCTGCCGTGCCTTCTCCGCCGAGCTGCGCAGCATGTCCTGGTCGGGCAAGTTCAAGCCAGACCTGCCCCCGCGCTACGATGGCACAGCTGACCCTGCTGAGTTCCTCCAGCTCTATGAGCTGGGCATCGAAGCCGCCAACAAGGACGAGAAGGTAACGACGAACTGGTTTCCCATGGCGCTCAAGGACGGCGCCCGCACCTGGCTCCTGAACCTGGCTCCTGGCACGATATCCTCCTGGGACGAGATGCGCACCCGATTCATCGCCAACTTCCAAGGCACCCGTGACCGACCCCTGGCCATGAGCGACTTGTGCCGCATCAAGCAGCAGCCGGGAGAGACCCTGCAGAAGTTCATCCAGCGCTTCAACAACGCTCGCCTTAAGATCTCAAAGGTGTCTAAGGAGGCCATCATCTTAGCCTTCTCTGATGGCGTGCGTGACATCAAGATAAAGGAGGAGCTCGTGATCCATGAAGACCTGTGCACCTCCCTGGAGCTGTTCAATCTGGCGACCAAGTGCGCCAGGGCTGAGGAAGGGCGCCTGTCCCTCCTCGAGCTGCCAGCCGCTGACCCAGAAGAGAAGAAGCCCAAGACCAAGGACGTGAAGCACAAGGGGGCTGCCGTGCTTGCAGCAGAGCCAGACACCAAGCGAGGCAGGGATCAGCCTGAGTCATCCAAGGGCAGCCAGTACTGCGTGTACCACGACCTCCATACCCACAACACCAACGAATGCCAAGAGCTCAGAGCCGTGCTAGACGTGTGTGCCGGCCGACGCCCCGAGCGCAACGATAGGGGCTATGGCCGAGGAGGAGGCAGAGGTGGAGGACGATGGGAAGACCATGGCCCTCGCCAAGGGTGGCGTGATCGACCTCGCGAGGACTGCTGGCAAGACCAGCCTCGTGAGGGAGGTTGGAGGGACCCACCTCGCAAGGGGGGTTGGAGGGATCAGCCTCGCGAGGATCGCCCACAAGGCAATGCGGGCCTCCCTCCTCTGCCACCACAGCCAAGGAGGAACGAAGACCATCACCAGGACGAGGGGGCTGGAGGCTTCCTGGAGCCGTGCGCCATCGCTTGCATCTTGGGTGGCGCACAAGCCCCGGCCTCTCAGCGCATCTTCAAGCAGTTTGCCCGCAAAGTGAATGCAGTCCTCCCCAAGCTTGAGGCCACACGCCCTCTCAGGTGGTCATCGTGCGCTATCACGTTCAGCTCAGCGGATCAGATCAAGTGCGCGGCCATAGCAGGAGTCCTCCCGATGCTTTGTTCCCCGATCATCAGCAATGTGCAAGTCACCAGAACCCTCATCAGTGGCGGAGCAGGGCTCAATGTCCTATCCGTCGAAATGTTCAACAATCTTCAAGTGCCATACAATCAGCTGCAGCCAACCAAGCCTTTCTCAGGAGTCACTGATGGTTCCACGGTTCCGATAGGGCAGGTCCGCCTTCCTGTTACCTTCGGGAAGCGCGACAACTACCACACCGAACTCATTGACTTTGACGTCGCCCACATCCGCCTGCCATACAATGCCATCCTCGGGTACCCAGCCCTGGCCAAGTTCATGGCCGTGACTCATCACAGCTACAATGTCCTCAAGATGCCAGGGAGCGGTGGAGTCATCACGATGACTTGTGAAGAGAGAGATGTTGTGTGTTCTCTGGAACGCGCTTTCCAAGCCGCATCGATTGAAGACCCAGATCACAGGAATGGGAGGCCTCCCGAGGATGCTCCTAAGAAGAAGAAGACATCGCCTGGCCCGACCCCTCGGGAGGCAGGCCCCTCAGGGTCCGCACCCGTTCAGGGGGCACCTCCTTCGGTCGCATAGGAAGGCGCGCCTGGCGCCCTCCTCGAGCAGGGCTCGGGGGCTCTCTTTTGGAGGGCCATCGACTTTGCTAAGATTACGAGGGAGGCCCTCGGGCACCACTTGGAGGCGTGCTTCAACGCACGTTTCCCGCAGGAGGAAGCAAGGCAAGGAGGGCCAAACCCTCAGGAATTCATCAGCAGGATCATTCAGGAGCTGTATGAGTCAAGAGTGATGAGTGGCAGCCGCCGCTTGCCCGCCGTATCTCCCCATCCAGGTGAGGATGGTGGGCTACGCGTCTGCATCGACATACCAGGACTCAACCGAGCCTCCTCTCAGGAGCGCCTCTGGCCCTCACGCGTGGGGCGCTGCGAAGGCCCACCCACAGCTATGTTCGCATGCCTTACGGCCTGCCGAACACGGCTGTTGTGCGTCAGCACCTTATGAGGAGCATCTTGGAGGATCAGGTGGTCAGGCATTCCACAATCTTGGCGGAGATGGAGATGGTCCATGAGGAGCCGCCAGCGCCTTTGGAGCCTCCCGAGGCCCCTGGGCCTGGGGGCTTGTGAAGATCGTCTCCCGCAGCGCACACCGTCCGCTACTTCAGCATCCCTCCATCTTCAGTATCATTAGGTGATATCCTTTGAGTTTCATTTTCAGCTGGGAGCGCCCCCCAGGACTGCATCATTCCCAGGCCGCGTAGGTCCATCCCTGCGGCGTGTATCCCCTTTAGTTCATGTTTTCAGCTTACTTTATCGGGGGCGCCCCTCGGGCTGCATCATCCCCAAGGTCGCTCGGGCCTGACCCAGCGGTGATCGTTCCTTTCTGCGTCTATCTAAATAAATTTTCTCCTTCATGGCTAACGTGCTTGACCTAATTGCCTGCTCGATTGACACCAATTGATGGAGCTGCTCCCTCACGGCACGACACTTGCGCATGGGTCCATCCCTGCAACATCGACAAATCTGGACGGCTGAGCTCTGGCCGCGGCAACCCCACAGGGCGCCACCTCACCAAGCCTTCAGTGCCTTCGTGACCCTCCTATAGCAACCAGCAGCTGGCCGGTAGTTGTAACGGCAAACCCTCGCTTTTCTCATGATGAACTCGCAGGATTGTTTTAAGGAGCAGCGTCCGGCAAGGTCTTCGCGGCGTCTCCTTCACTCTCGTCCACGCGAACCGCTTGCACGTTAAAGGGGGGGGGGGTACCTGAGCATCGTGACTCATGGGCTCTTACTAGCTCTCCAGCCCTCACCCTCTGACCTTGTCCACGGCATCGCGACCTAGCATACCAGCGATGGCTGAGCCCGCTTGAGGGCCGGGACCTGAGGACGTAGAGCACGAAGGGGAGCAAAGACGAGGGGGAAGAGGCACGTGGGGGACCTCGCCGGGCAACTCATCGGCTGCCAACGCGCGGGCCCGGCACCGCGCCAAGGAGTGGTTTCTGACCCCCGAGATAAGTCACCCTTCGGAAATACTAGCTGTCACAGCACCAACCTCGCGCCTAATGCAGTTCCGTTTTTGGCGACGTCGCACTCCTTTCTCACCGAGCGATGGCTGCTTGAGCGCTAAAGGGGACCTCCTGAGAATCGCGACTCAGGGGCTCTTACTAGACCCCGGGCCGCTCACCTCCTGGCCTTGACTACAGCATCGCGACCTGGCATACCAGCGATGGCCGAAGCCTGCCTTGGGACCGGGACCTGTCAGCACAGAGCATCAAGTCCTCGTGAGGTTCGAAAGGAGGAACTAAGCTAAGACGGGACGAGCACCCCTCACCACTTCATGAAAAGGATCATATTAACAAATGGAACTACATGCACCTTACAAACCCCCGCGGGGTGTGTTCTTCGATTTCTCGCAGGGAACAAAAGGAGCAGATCCTAAAGAGTGCTAACTACATGCGCCTCTGCAAAAGACGCCATCATCAACGGTGGGCCGTCAACCACCGGCGCCAACCCCATACAGATCAGTGGCGACGGCGGCCCGACGAGCCCGCCCTGCTCCCTGAGCGGCGCAAGCTCGAGGGCTCGTAGCTGTCGTCGCTCGTCTCCGGGGCCGCGAGGAGCTCGGTGGAGTTGCTGGATCCTCCAACACCTCCGCTGCCTGAGGAGCTGCTGGGGAAACGGTTGGCAAGCCTGGACCTCGCCGCGGCAGGGCCCCGGTCACCTTTTTCAAGGCAGCACTCCAGCCGGCATCCCTCCGCGTCGAAGACCTTGAAGAACATCAAGGAGACGCCGTCGTACTCGAGGTGGATTGCGAGGATGCCACCCGTCCTGCAGACCCGGGCGAGCTCGCCCCAGCCACGGATCAGGTAGACCTTGCCCGGAGCGACGACCTCGATCTCCGCTTCGGTCGCAGGGGCACTGCAGCCAGCATGCTGCAGCCAAAGGTCGATAGGCCCCCTCGACGGGATCTCGAAAGAGAAGGAAGGAGGGAGGCAAATCCAAGACCGAGGAGGCATGGCGGCGTGAAGCACAAGCTCGCGAGAAGAGCCCATGGCGTGAACCCCAGGAGGGACGACGCGCACCGCCATGATCCGCCTGCGACGACGGTGCCTCTGGCGATGCTGCTCGGCGCCAGCATCTTCAGGGCCCTCGATTCGGGCGTACAAGGGTAGTGGGAATCCCGGCGGCGGCCGCTCGAACCATGGCCTTGACACCTCCTGCCAAGCGCCTCCTTCCCCGCGGCAAGAGACGAGCCGTTTCTTTGGAGGAAGCGGGACAGGACTCTCTCGGGGGCCTTCCCCTTCTCTTCGGCAGAAAACCGACAGATCAGTGCCATCGGCGAAGGGAGGAGCAAGGACGAAGAGGAAGACGAAGAGTAGCGGGAAGAGATGGATTGGAAGGGCTCGCGTCGTTCCGTACATATAGCCGAGGGAGGCCAACCGTCGACCTCCATGATCACAGGTAATCATAACCCATTTTGCATGCAGGGACTTGTCAAATCGTGCAGCTATCGAGGTGTCGTGGGGGACCCAAGACGCCCACGTCCAATCAACTGCCACGCGACACCCAAGGTCGCAAGCTATTGGGGCCCGCGGCGCTTCGCACTTGCCTCTTCGCTTCTCTGCTAAGCCAAGTCCAAGCGTGTCTTGAGCCCGGGGGCTACTGTCGGCATTCTGGGAATGGGGGTACCCAGACTTGCCTGCCTACGGCCTGCGGCGTGGCTCAAGGAGTGGCCCAGTACGGCCCATCTTCATCAACACATGCTCAAGACCCTCGCGAGGGGCCAAGCCTCGCAGGGCGGACGACAGGAGGCTTCCTCAGGCACGGCCTTATCAGGCTGGCTCGTGAGGAGGTGGAGAGATCAAGGCGGGGTACCTCACGAGGTGCCCGTGATGCAAGCCAGGACGACCAAGGCCAGGCGGGTGCCGGCCTACGCAGAGTCCCTGTTTCCCCTTTGGTGCAAAGGGGGCAAGCGTAGGCAAGGGTATCAAGCAAAGGCAACCATTTCGGTGCAACAAGACCTAGACCAGTAGGACGGCAGAACGGAGGTCATTATGGAGCCCAAGCTGGTGTCATCGTCAGGGTCTTTTGGCAGGCGAGGACCAACTTTAGTCAGGATAAGTGTACTAGATGTTCCCCTTCAAAATGGCCAATTGTTGGCGCCCTTCCCGCTCAATATTTGGGAAGAGGCCCGGGGCCTTCGCCTATAAATAGGACTAGCCACCCACAGGGTAGGGCATCTGGATCTGATCGGATCGACATCTGAGACACACACAGAGAGAGAGGCGACTGAACTCCCCTAGCAGTTCATCGCACCAACCAAGAACAGACCCTCGCGAGGTTGTTCTTCCCTTGTACTGTTCCTCATCAGCCCAGAGGCAATCCACACACCACAAACTGGAGTAGGGTATTACACCACAATGGTGTCCTGAACCAGTATAAATCTCATGTCCCTTGTGTCATTCTTCGTGTAGTTTAGGTCCCAATGAGGCGGTGATACATGGGTAGGCTGGGGGTGTGATCTCCGCGTACACCCCAGTGTTCGAACCTCAAGGGTTTGCCGGAACCCGAAATCCGACACCGGTATCTTTCTTTTATTTGTGATGATATCCTTCATATACTTAGCATAAGGATTTACTTTCAGCATATCAGTTAAGCGCATACGTAAGAAAATAGGTCTAATCATTTCAGCAAAGCGCTCAAAATCCTCATCATCCTTTGACTTGGATGGTTTAGGAGGAAAGGGCATGGGTTTCTGAACCCATGGTTCTCTTTCTTTACCATGCTTCCTAGCAACAAAATCTCTCTTATCATAACATTGATTCTTTTATTGTGGGTTATCAAGATCAACATCATGTTCAATCTCTACATCGTTGTTTTTGCTAGGTTGAGCATCAACATGAACATTATCATTAACATTATCACTAGGTTCATGTTCATCACCTGATTGTGTTTCAGCATTAGAAATAGAAATATCATTGGGATTCTCAGGTGTGTCTACAGTAGGTTCACTTGAAGCATGCAAAGTTCTATCGTTTTTCTTCTTCTTCTTTTTAGAAGAACTAGGTGCCTCTAAATTATTTCTCTGAGAATCTTGCTCGATTCTCTCAGGGTGGCCTTCAGGATACAAAGGTTCCTGAGTCATTCTACCAGTTCTAGTAGCCACTCTAACAATAAAGTCATTTTTATTATTTAATTCATCAAGCAAATCATTTTGAGCTTTAAGCACTTGCTTAGCTTGAGTAGCAACCATAGAAGCATATTTGCTAACGCGGTGAAGTTCATCTTTAACTCTAGCCAAATTATCGCTTACACGTCCTATCTCGAAAGCATTATTCTTTAACTCTCTACCAACATAAGCATTAAAACTTTCTTGTCTAGCCATAAAGTCATCAAATTCATCTAAGCAAGGGCTATGAAATTTAGTAGAGGGGATTTCAACTTTATCATATCTATAGAGAGAATTTACCTTTACTACCTGTGTCGGGTTATCAAGACAATGTGGTTCTTCAGGCGGTATATTAAGACCATGTATTTCTTCAATAGGAGGTAAATTCTTAACATCCTCAGCTTTAATACCTTTTTCTTTCATTGATTTCTTTGCCTCTTGCATATCTTCAGGACTGAGAAATAAAACACCTCTCTTCTTCGGAGTGGTTTTAGGAATAGGCTCAGGAGTTGGCTCAATTGGTTCAGGAATTGCTTCAGGAATTGGCTCAGGAAGAGTCCAATTATTTTCATTAGTCAACATATTATTCAATAATATTTTAGCTTCGTCGACTGTTCTTTCCCTGAAAACACAACCAGCTCAACTATCCAAGTAGTCCTTGGAAGCATCGGTTAGTCCATTATAAAAGATATCAAGTATTTCATTTTTCTTAAGAGGATGATCAGGCAAAGCATTAAGTAACCGGAGAAGCCTCCCCCAAGCTTGTGGGAGACTCTCTTCTTTGATTTGCACAAAATTATATATTTCCCGCAAGGCAGCTTGTTTGTTATGAGCAGGGAAATATTTAGCAGAGAACTAGTAAATCATATCCTGGGGACTATGCACACAACCAGGAGCAAGAGAATTATACCAAGTCTTAGCATCACTCTTTAATGAGAACGGAAATATCTTAAGGATATAAAAATAGCGAGACTTCTCATCATTAGTAAACAGGGTGGCTATATCATTTAACTTGGTAAGATGTGCCACAACAGTTTCAGATTCAAGGCCATAAAAAGGATCAGATTCAACTAAAGTAATAATTTCAGGATCAACAGAGAATTCATAATCCTTATCAGTAACATAGATAGGTGAAGTAGAAAAAGCAGGGTCGGGTTTCAGTCTAGCATTAAGAGACTGCTGCTTCCATTTAGCTAATAATTTCTTAAGATCATGTCTATCATTGCAAGCAAAGATAACTCTAGCAGCTTCTTCATTCATAACATAACCCTCAGGAACAACAGGCAATACATAATCATTGGGATAATTTTCATCATCACTATCATCAATAATAGGTTCTTCAGTAATTTCATTCCCCCTAAAGTTGTTCATCAAGAAATTCACCTAATGGCAAAGTAGTATCACGCACAGAAGGAGTTTCATCATGCATAGCAGAAGTGGCATCATCAATAACATGCGACATATCATAATTCATAGCAGTAGCAGGTTTAGGTGTTGCAAGCGTACTAATAACGGAAGGAGAATCTAGTGCAGAGCTAGATGGCAGTTCCTTACCTCCCCTCGTAGTTGAGGGCAAAATGTTGGTTTTAGCATCTTTCAAGTTCTTCGTAGTGATCAACAGATATAAATCCCAAGTGACTCGGAGAATAGAGCTATGCTCCCCGGCAACGGCGCCAGAAATTAGTCTTGATAACCCACAAGTGTAGGGGATCGTAACAGCTTTCGAGGGTAAAGTATTCAACCCAAATTTATTGATTCGACACAAGGGGAGCCAAAGAATATTCTTGAGTATTAGCAGTTGAGTTGTCAATTCAACCACACCTGGATAACTTAGTATCTGCAGCAAAGTGTTTAGTAGCAAAAGTGGTATGATAATAATGGTAACGGTAGCAAAAGTAAAGATAAATATTTTTGGGTTTTTGTAGTAGTTGTAATAGTAGCAACGGAAAAGTAAATAAGCTAAGAACAATATATGAAAAGCTCGTAGGGTGACACAGAACTAGCTCCAATTCATCAATGTAATGTAGGCATGTATTCCATAAATAGTCATACATGCTTATGGAAAAGAACTTGCATGACATCTTTTGTCCTGCTCTCCCGTGCCAGCGGGGTCCTTACGGAAACTAAGGGATATTAAGGCCTCCTTTTAATAGAGAACCAGAACAAAGCATTAGCACATACTGAATACATGAACTCCTCAAACTACGGTCATCACCGAGAAGTATCCCGATTATTGTCACTTCGGGGTTGTCAGATCATAACACATAATAGGTGACTATAGACTTGCAAGATAGGATCAAGAACACACATATATTCATGAAAACATAATAGGTTAAGATCTGAAGTCATGGCACTCGGGCCCTAGTGACAAGCATTAAGCATAGCAAAGTCATAGCAACATCAATCTCAGAACATAGTGGATACTAGGGATCAAACCCTAACAAAACTAACTTGATTACATGGTAAATCTCATCCAACCCATCTCCGTCCAGCAAGCCTACGATGGAATTACTCATGCACGGTCATGAGCATCATGAAATTGGTGATGGAGGATGGTTGATGATGACGACGGCGATGAATCCCCCTCTCCGGAGCCCCGAACGGACTCCAGATCAGCCCTCTTGAGAGAGATTAGGGCTTGGCGGCGGCTCCGTGTCGTAAAACGCGATGAAACTTTCTCTCTGATTTTTTTCTCCCGAACGTGAATATATGGAGTTGGAGTTGAGGTCGATGGAGGTCCAAGGGGCCCGTGAGATAGGAGGGTGCGCCCTAGGGGGGGCACGCCCCCCTGTCTCGTGGACAGCCTGTGGGCCCCCTGGTGTTGATTCTTTCGCCAAAAATTCTTATTAATTCCAAAAAGTGCCTCCGTGGATTTCCAGGACATTCTGAGAACTTTTCTTTTCTACACATAAAACAACATCATGGCAGTTCTGCTGAAAACAACATCAGTTCGGGTTAGTTTCTTTCAAATCATGCAAGTTAGAGTCCAAAACAAGGGCAAAAGTGTTTGGAAAAGTAGATACGTTGGAGACGTATCAAGGGGGCCCACACCCTGGCCACGAGGGTGGGGGCGCGCCCTATCCCCTGGGCGCGCCCCCCTGCCTCGTGGGCCCCTTGGCAGCCCTCAGGTGGCCATCTTCTGCTATATGAAGGCTTTTACCCTGGAAAAAATCATAAGCAAGCTTTCGGGACGAAACTCCGCCGCCACGAGGCGGAACCTTGGCGGAACCAATCTAGGGCTCCGGCGGAGCTGTTCTGCAGCGGAAACTTCCCTCCGGGAGGGAGAAATCATCACCATCGTCATCACCAACGATTCTCTCATCAGGAGGGGGTCAATCTCCATCAGCATCTTCACCAGCACCATCTCCTGTCAAACCCTAGTTCATCTCTTGTATCCAATCTTTGTCCCAAAACCTCAGATTGGTACCTGTGGGTTGCTAGTAGTTTTGATTACTCCTTGTAGTTGATGCTAGTTGGTTTATTCGGCAAAAGATAATTTGTTCAGATCCTTAATGCATATTAATACCCCTCTGATTATGAACATGAATATGCTTTGTGAGTAGTTACGTTTGTTCCTGAGGACATGGGTGGAGTCTTGCTCTTAGTAGTCATGTGAATTTGGTATTCGTTCGATATTTTGATGAGATGTATGTTGTCTCTCCTCTAGTGGTGTTATGTGAACGTCAACTACATAACACTTCACCATTATTTGGGCCTAGAGGAAGGCATTGGGAAGTAATAAGTTGATGATGGGTTGCTAGAGTGACAGAAGCTTAAACCCTAGTTTATGCGTTGCTTTGTAAGGGGCTGATTTGGATCCACATGTTTCATGCTATGGTTAGGTTTACCTTAATACTTCTTTTGTAGTCGCGGATGATTGCAATAGGGGTTAATCATAAGTGGGATGCTTGTCCAAGAAAGGGCAGTACCCAAGCACCGGTCCACCCACATATCAAATTATCAAAGTAACGAAGGCGAATCATATGAACGTGATGAAAACTAGCTTGACGATAATTCCCATGTGTCCTCAGGAGCGCTTTTGTCTATATAAGAATTTGTCCAGGCTTGTCCTTTGCTATGGATTGGGACACCTTGCGGCACTTTATTTACTTTCATTGCTCGTTACCCGTGACAAATTACCTTATCACAAAACTATCCGTTACCAATAATGTCAGTGCTTGCAGAGAATACCTTACTAAAAACCGCTTGTCATTTCCTTATGCTCCTCATTGGGTTCGACACTCTTACTTATCAAAAGGACTATGATAGATCACCTACACTTGTGGGCCATCAAGACTCTTTGCTGGCGCCATTGCCGGGGAGTGAAGCGCCTTTGGTAAGTGGAACTTGGTAAGGAAACATTTATATAGTGTGCTGAAATTTACTGTCACTTGTTACTATGGAACAAAATCCTTCGAGGGGCTTGTTCGGGGTATCTTCACCCCGACCAGTAGAGCAAAGAGTTGCTCCTCAACCTACTGAACCTACTGAAAATGTTTACTTTGAAATTCCTTCGGGTATGGTAGAGAAACTGCTAGCTACTCCCTTTGCAGGAGATGGTGAAAGCACAAAGTGCTCCCTGGGTGATATTGGTAATTAATGTCAACATATCTCTCGTTAGACTAACACTTTTACCTAGTATGTTTCAGATAAGTTCAACAATGGAGTGGCATGGACTAGAGGATGTGGAACCCCTTCAAGACGCTAAGGACAAAGGATTGGCTCAAGCTCAAAGCACAAGACTCTACATTTTCTATTTTCGTGATCCAAGATCACATTGAGTCTATAGGAAAAGCCAATAATATCAAGGAGGGATGAGGTGCTGCTTAATGGCTTGCTTGCTCAAAGTGCTTAGTGATATGCTCCAAAGCCCTCAACCACTTTCTCACATCCACACATGTCCCAAACTAAAAGTCAAACCCGGCCTCACCGATTCTTTCTATCCGGCGCCACCGAGTTCAGATGTCATAGACATTGCCACAAACCCTAGTCCTTTCGGTCTCACCGATAGGGATCTCGGTCTCACCGAGATGGGATTGTAATCTCTCTGTATGTATCCATTACCAAAATCGGTCCCACCGAGTTTGTGTAATCGGTCCTACCGAGATTACAATGCAAACTCTCTGTTCCTCTTCGTAACGTTTCGGTCTAACCGAGATGAGCGAATCGGTCCCACCGAGTTTGCCTGACCAACTCTCTGGTTAGCTTATGAACAAAATCGGTCCCACCGAGTTTGTGTAATCGGTCTCACCGAGATTACGTTATGCCCTAACCCTAACCATATCGGTCCCACCGAGTTGACATGTCGGTCCCACGGAAAATCCTAATGGTCACATTATTTGCTAAATCGGTCCGACCGAGTTTCACGATTCGGTCCCACCGAGATTGGTAAGTTGTGTGTAACCGTTAGATTTTGTGTGGAGGCTATATATACCCCTCCACCCGCTCTTCATTCATGGAGAGAGCCATCAGAACATGCCTACACTTCCAACATTCATTTTCTGAGAGAGAACCACCTATTCATGTGTTGAGACCAAGATATTCCATTCCTACCACATGAATCTTGATCTCTAGCCTTCCCCAAGTTGCTTTCCACTCAAATCTTCTTTCGACCAAATTTAAATCCTGTGAGAGAGAGTTGAGTGTTGGGGAGACTATCATTTGAAGCACAAGAGCAAGCAGTTCATCAACAACACACCATTTGTTACTTCTTGGAGAGTGGTGTCTCCTAGATTGGCTAGGTGTCACTTGGGAGCCTCCGACAAGATTGTGGAGTTGAACCATGGAGCTTGTAAGGGCAAGGAGATCGCCTACTTCGTGAAGATCTACCATAGTGAGGCAAGTCCTTCATGGGCGAAGGCCTTGGTGGGATAGACAAGGTTGCTTTTTCGTGGACCCTTCGTGGGTGGGGCCCTCCATGGACTCGCGCAGCCGTTACCCTTCGCGGGTTGAAGTCTCCATCAACGTGGATGTACGATAGCACCACCTATCGGAACCACGTCTCAAAAATCTCCGTGTCTCCAAATTGCGTTTGCACATTCCAATCCCATCCCTTTACATTCTTGCAAGTTGCATGCTTTACTTTCCGCTGCTCATATACTCTTTGCATGCTTGCTTGTTATGTATTGTGATTGTTAAACTTGTGCCAAAAACTCCACTTCAACTTAAAGAAATTAAAAACTGCAACTTTTCTCACTTAGTGTCTAATCACCCCCCCTCTAGACAACTCTTCTCGATCCTTTCAATTGGTATCAGAGCTTTGGTCTCCATGCTTTGGTTTAATCACCATTGGAGGAAGATGGATGAGTCTACTTTGGGGAGTCTTATACATAGAGTGCCTATACTTGACGGAGAGTACTTTCATGAGTGGAAGAATGAGATGCTTGTGATTTTCAATGAATATCATTTGAACAAGTACATTGCTAGCTCTTGTGCACCTCATGTTGATCCTATGCATCCTACCCTTGATGAGTCAATTGACATGATTCACAATCTTAGAACTATTAATCTTATCACTAGAGGCTTGCCTAGAAACTTGATTGGTTGCTTGCCTACTCTTAAGTGTGCCTACACCATATGGAAATTTCTTGAGGAACGATTTCCAACTTATTCCTTGAAAAATCTAGATGAAATTCTCGATAAGTCTATTGCCTTGAGTAAGATGAATTCCAATGATCCTATGTTTGGTGATTGTCTATTTGAGCTTACAAATCTTATGCGTACCAAAGGAGATGTTGGAATCATTAGCGATATTATTTCCAAAGCTACTAGAATTCATAGAGAAGATCATTGCCAAACTCACTCTAACGAATCACCCTCTCTAGGATTTGATCCACCACATGACGATGTTGAACATGGATACTATGATGAGGATGATGATAGTGACTTTGATCTTGATGATGCAATGAGACACTTTGGTCTTATGGCAAATCTTCGGGGATATATGGCAGGAGGAAAGGAATGGGTTCTTGATAGTGGATGGACCGATCACATGACCGGAGATAAAGATATGTTTCGTGAGCTTGTTGAAAATGACGGCCCTCGAAAGTATGTCACTTCCGGTGACAACTCAAAGGGTAAGTTGGTTGGCCTCGGTAAGGTGGCCATATCACATGATAACTCCATACAAAATGTCATGCTCATTGAATCTCTTGGATACAATTTACTTTCAGTATCTAGACTTGCTGATTTTGGTTTTAATGTCCTATTTACTGAAGTAGATTGCCAAGTGTTTCATAGATATAATCATAAAATGGTCTTTACCGGTATACGTAGAGGTGATCTTTACATTGTTGATTTCACTAAAAAGGCTCAACATAGAACTTGCTTCATCGCTAAATCCTCTAAAGGTTGGTTATGGCATAGACGATTAGGTCATGTGGGCATGCAAAACCTTGACAAGCTTATTAAAGGAAATCATATCCTTGTTGTTAACGATGTCATATTTGATAAGGAGAGACTTTGCAGCGCTTGTCAAGCAGGTAAACAGGTTCGATGAAGGCATCCCGTGAAGAACATCATGACCACAAGGAGGCCACTCGAGCTACTTCACATGGATCTTTTTGGTCCCAACGCCTACATAAGTCTCGGTGGAAATTCTTTTGGTCGAGTTATAGTTGATGATTTTTCAAGATTTACGTGGGTGTTCTTTCTCGATGATAAATCACAGGTCCAAAAGATCTTCAAAAACTTCGCTAGGAAGGCCCAAAATCAATTTGAAGTGAAGATCAAGAAGGTTCGTAGCGACAACAGAACGGAGTTCAAGAATGCAAATGTGGACACCTTTCTTGATGAAGAAGGGATTTCACATGAGTTCTTGGCTACGTACACACCTCAACAAAATGGAGTTGTTGAGAGGAAGAACCGGACACTCATCGAAATGGCGAGAATGATGCTTGATGAGTACAAGATGCCGAAGCACTTTTGGGCAGAAGAAGTTGAGACAGCTTGTCACACAACAAATCGCTTGTATCTTCATAAGCTACTCGGCAAGACGTCATACGAGCTCCTCATCAGTAACAAACTCCAAGGTGGATACTTTCGAGTGTTCGGCTCAAAGTGCTACATTCTTGATAAGCATCGTCGTTCTAAATTTGCTCCTAAGTCTCATGAAGGTTTCCTACTTGGTTATGGCTCAAACTCTCACACTTACCATGTCTACAATAATTTCACCCGAAAGGTTGAAGAGACGGTAGATGTGAAGTTTGATGAATCTAACGGCTCGCAAGTAGAGCAATTGCCAATTGATGTAGGAGACAAAGACCCTTCGGAAGCAATCCAAGACTTGTCTATTGGCAAGATTTGTCCAACGGAGGTGAAGGAGAGTACCTCGTCCGTCCAAGTGGAAGCTTCTACCTTATGACAAGGTGAACCAAGAGTTGATACGGAAGCATCCACAAGTGGGACACACCAAGATGAAGAAAATGAGGAAGTACACCAAGATGAACATCAACAACCTCCTTCTCCACCACGACAAAAGAACGACAACGTCAACAACGAAGAAGGCCAAGAACAAGAACAAGATGAAGAAGATGTTCCACCAAGATCCAAGAAAAAGCTTTCACGAGTTCGAGCAAGAGTTGCTAAAGACCATCCCATCAAGCAAATCTACAATGATATCCAAACCGGGAGAATCACTCGCTCAAAAACTCATTTAGCCAACTTTTGTGAACACTATTCATTCATATCTAGCATTGAACCCATGAAGGTTCAAGAAGCTTTGGAAGATCCAGATTGGATAAACGACATGCATGAAGAGCTACAGAACTTTGAGAGAAATCAAGTTTGGACATTAGTTGAGAAGCCCGACAACAACCACAACATCATCGGTACCAAATGGGTGTTTCTCAACAAGCAAGATGAAGATGGACAAGTAGTTTGCAACAAAGCACATCTCGTCGCCCAAGGCTATACTCAAGTCGAAGGTATGGACTATGGTGAGACATATGCCCCCGTTGCTAGACTTGAGTCCATTCACATCTTACTTGCCTATGCTAATCACCATGATATCACATTGTACCAAATGGACATTAAAAGTGCTTTTCTAAATGGTGAAATAGAGGAGGAAGTTTATGTTAAGCAACCTCCCGGATTTGTCAATCCTAAGAAACCCAATCATGTTTACAAACTTCACAAAGCTCTTTATGGTCTTAAACAAGCTCCTAGAGCTTGGTATAAATGCTTGACCAAGTTCCTTATTGAAAAAGGCTTTGAAATTGGAAATTTTGATTCTACTCTTGTTACTAAAAGGGTTAATGGGGAACTATTTGTATGCCAAATCTATGTTGATTATATTATATTTGGTTCAACTAACCCTCACTTTGGTGAAAAGTTTGGAAAGCTAATGTCGGAGAAGTTTGAGATGTCGATGATGAGTGAACTCAAATTCTTTCTCGGTTTGCAAATCAAGCAAACTAAGGAAGGCACCTTTGTCTCTCAAACAAAGTACACCAAGGACTTATTCAAGAAGTTCAATATTCAAGAATGCAAAGGTATGACTACACCCGTGCCTACTAGTGGACATCTTGATTTGACCAAAGATGGTGAACCGATTGATCAAAAGGTTTCTCACTCTATGAGTGGTTCATTGTTAATCTATGTGCTTCACGTCCCGATATTATGCTAAGTGTGTGCATGTGTGCATGATATCAAGCGGCCCCTAAAGAATGTCAACTTAAGGCCGTGAAAAGGATAGTGAGATACTTAATCCACATACCAAAATTTGGCATTTGGTATCCAAAGAGGGCCTCCTTTAATCTTGTTGGCTACTCCGACTAGGACTATGCCGGTGATAAGGTTGATAGAAAGTCCACTTTGGGTACTTGTCAATTTCTTGGTAGATCTCTTGTGTCTTGGTCTTCCAAGAAACAAAACTCGGTATCCTTATCCACCGCGAAGCGAACTACATTGCCGCTGGTTCATGTTGTGCTCAATTACTTTGGATGACCCGAACTCTTAAATATTATGGAATATATGTGAAAAATGTTCCATTAATTTGTGACAATGAAAGTGCTATCAAAATTTCTCACAATCCCGTGCAACATTCTTGAACTAAGCATATTGAAGTTCGTCATCATTTCATTCGAGATCATGTTGCCAAAGGGGACATTAATCTTAAGCATGTTCGCACCAACAAGCAATTAGCGGATATATTCACTAAACCACTTGATGAGAAAGTGTTTTGAAGGTTAAGAGGTGAATTGAACATCATTGATGCTTCAAACTTGGAGTAGGAACTCCATTTGGATACATGCAAGACATGAGCCTATGACTAATTCTTGACATTTCTCTCATGATGACAATCTTATGTCTTGGATATATTTGCACCTTGCATGTTATCTAATCCTTGTAGGTACTTGGATGAATCAAAATCTATGAGATTGCAACTCACTCACATCTTGAGCAATCTCTACATCACCAAGTCTCTACACAATGGTGATTGAAGACAAGGAAGCTCGAAACCATTCAACCATATCCTTTGACAAATTCTGTATTGAGTTTCATGATTGTCATTTTGGATACACAAGTGCTCTTCCTTGCAAAACTAACCCATGTAGGTAGATGAACTCAATTCCAAGTGGTGCTCCCAACTCTTGATGAGCTACATCAATTTTGAGCAATCCACACAAGTTCAACTACATGATCACGATCAACACCACCACCCAAGGTATGTTATTCCATCTTAGAGAAGCTTTAGTACAAGTCATGAGTCAAAGCAACTCAACAAGATGTGAATACATCAAAATGCTTAAACGAAAAATGGTAACCCCATTTTGAGCTTAAACGATGAGTATGACCTATGATCAAGTGATCTCACTTGACTCCTATGTCAATATACTCTAACATAGGTGACTTTGTCGCCGACCAATTCTAGATAAAGTTCTCTTGTGTTCTTTTCTGTGCTCTTGCATTTGTCTCATGCATATTTGTTTCCCCTTTGAAAAAAAAACTTCATCTAGATTTCTTTTCTTTTATTTTCTATTCTGATTCCATGCATCCAATTCATTGCAAATCCTTTAGTTAATTCCTTGCAAATCCTTGTGAGATTTTACTTGTAAAGTGAGCTGAGGTGACAAGTGTTTTCTCTGTGATGAACTCAGTCACACTGGTCTGATGCCTTCGATCAAACCGAATTCATTCGGTGCAACCGAAGCACACAACTCTGTTCCACCGATTTCACTACAGGAAAGACAGCTTGCCACTTGTTCCTGCATTCTTCTTGATCCAGCTCCGCTCAATGAATCTTGTCCTCTACCAGCATCACATTCAACTTGCTGCTTTGTTCTGTGACTCAAGGACCAAACCCATTCGTGACAAAAATCCAGAAGAACCCTTCTTGGAAATTGATGTCAAAGGGGGAGAGAGATCACATCAAAGCTTAATCATATCTATAGGGGAGAGAATACTCAAGGGGAGAGAGTAATCATCAAGCACCCCAGATGCTTGGTGTTCAAGAGGAGAGAAGTCACATGTCTTTAAGAGGGGAAAGACATGTTCATATTTGTTTGCTTGCATTAGCTCTGTTTCTTTTCTTTGAGCTCTGATTTTTTGTTCCCTATCTTCTCCCAGTATCCCATGCTAGATTCAGGGGGAGCAAGACATCTAAGGGAAGGAAATTCTTGAATTCATTGCACATCTTTACCTTTGGGGACATGTACAATCAAATGGAGTACTCAGTACTAACTCTCTACATGTCATCCTAGTCTTGGTACTCTTGTGGTTTCTTTTGTGTGCTCTGGCTAGTAGGTGTATCTGTGTTATCTAACCTTGTTTACATAGGTTCATTCCATCCTAAGCCAACTCAAGATCATAAGGTAAGTATATGCATCACAGTCATGTGTATGAGGAATTCTTGCTGATGTACATACTGTTTGCAAGAAGGACTCATGAGCATGAAGGTACATTTCCCATATTCACATCATTTGCTCTGATGCATATAGCCAAGATACATGTAACACATTGCTTACTCTGTCATGCTTACGCATTCACTTCCTCCTATATTCCATATTCACATGATTGCATACATGTAAGGGGAGCCTATGCATGTTACATGTCTTTCCAAAGCTTTACTTGTTATTCTCTATATCTTTATCTAAAGCTTTGATGTATGTTGTCATCAATTACCAAAAAGGGGGAGATTGAAAGCACAAAGTGCTCCCTGGGTGATTTTGGTAATTAATGTCAACATATCTCTTGTTGGACTAACACTTTTACCTAGTATGTTTCAGATAATTTCAACAATGGAGTGGCATGGACTAGAGGATGTGGAACCCCTTCAAGACGCTAAGGACAAAGGATTGGCTCAAGCTCAAAGCACAAGACTCTACATTTTCTATTTTCGTGATCCAAGATCACATTGAGTCTATAGGAAAAGCCAATACTATGAAGGATGGATGAGGTGTTGCTTAATGGCTTGTGTGCTCAAAGTGCTTAGTGATATGCTCCAAAGCCCTCAACCACTTTATCACATCCACACATGTCCCAAACCAAAAGTCAAACTCGGCCCCACAGATTCTTTCTAACCAGCGCCACCGAGTTCAGATGTCATAGCCACAGCCACAAACCCTAGTCCTTTTGGTCTCACCAATAGGGATCTCGGTCTCACCGAGATGGGATTGTAATCTCTCTATATGTATCCATTACCAAAATCGGTCCCACCGAGTTTGTGTAATCGGTCCTACCGAGATTACAATGCAAACTCTCTGTTCCTCTTCGTAACGTTTTGGTCTAACCGAGATGAGCGAATTGGTCCCATCGAGTTTGCCTGACCAACTCTCTGGTTAGCATATTACCAAAATCGGTCCCACCGAGTTTGTGTAATTGGTCTCACCGAGATTACGTTATGCCCTAACCCTAACCATATTGGTCCCACCAAGTTGACATGTTGGTCCCACCGAAAATCCTAACGGTCACATTATTTGCTAAATCGGTCCGACCAAGTTTCACGATTAGGTCCCACCGAGATTGGTAAGTTGTGTGTAATGGTTAGATTTTGTGTGGAGGCCATATATACCCCTCCACCCACTCTTCATTCATGGAGAGAGCCATCAGAACGCGCCTACACTTCCAGCATTCATTTTTTGAGAGAGAACCACCTACTCATCTGTTGAGACCTAGATATTCCATTCCTACCACATGAATCCATATCTCTAGCCTTCCCCAAGTTGCTTTCCACTCAAATCTTCTTTCCACCAAATCAAAATCCTATGAGAGAGAGTTGAGTGTTGGGGAGACTATCATTTGAAGCACAAGAGCAAGGAGTTCATCAACAACACACCATTTGTTACTTCTTGGGGAGTGGTGTCTCCTAGATTGGCTAGGTGTCACTTGGGAGCCTCCGACAAGATTGTGGAGTTGAACCAAGGAGTTTGTAAGGGCAAGGAGATCGCCTACTTCGTGAAGATCTACCCTAGTGAGGCAAGTTCTTCGTGGGCGACGACCATGGTGGGATAGACAAGGTTGCTTCTTCGTGGACCCTTCATGGGTGGAGCCCTCCGTGGACTTGCGCAGCCGTTACCTTTCGTGGGTTGAAGTCTCCATCAACGTGGATGTATGAGCACCACCTATTGGAACCACGTCTCAAAAATCTCCGTGTCTCCAAATTGCGTTTGCACATTCCAATCCCATCCCTTTACATTCTTGCAAGTTGCATGCTTTACTTTCCGCTGCTCATATACTCTTTGCATGCTTGCTTGTTATGTATTGTGATTGTTAAACTTGTGCCAAAAACTCCACTTCAACTTAAAGAAATTAAAAACTGCAACTTTTCTCACTTAATGTCTAATCACCCCCTCTATACACCTCTTCTCAATCCTTTTAGATGGAACATTGCATCCCGATTTACACCTAATCTATGTGGATGAAGTTTGTGGATTATTTAAGCTTGCAGGAATGCCCGATGATGTTATCAAGAAGAAGTTCTTACCTTTATCTTTGAAGGGAGATACATTGACATGGTATAGGCTATGTGATGATATGGGATCATGGGACTACAAACGATTGAAGTTGGAATTTCATTAGAAGTTTTATCCTATGCATCTTGTTCATCGTGATCGTAATTATATATATAATTTTTGGCCTCGCGAAGGAGAAAGCATCTCTCAAGCTTGGGGGAGGCTTAAGTCAATGTTATATTCATGCCCAATCATGAGCTCTCAAGAGAAATGATTATTCAAAAATTTTATGCTCGACTTTCTCTCAACAATTGCTTCATGCTCGATACTTCTTGTGCTGGGTTTTTATGATGAAGACTATTGAATTCAAATGGGATTTATTGGAAAGAATTAAACGCAACTCTGAAGATTGGGATCTCGACGAAGGTAAGGAGTCAAGTATGACACCTAAGTTTGATTGTGCTAAATCTTTTATGGATACCGATGTTTTCCGTGTATTTAGCACTAAATATGGACTTGACTCTGAGATAGTAGCTTCTTTTTGTGAATCATTTGCTACTCATGTTGACCTCCCTAAGGAGAAGTGGTTTAAATATAATCCTCCCACTGAAGTAAAAGTAGTTGCACCTATTACAGTTGAAGAAAAGACTATCACTTATAATGATCCTATTGTTCCTGCTACCTATATTGAGAAACCACCTTTCCCTGTTAGGATAAAGGATCATGCTAAAGCTTCAACTATGGTTCGTAAGAGTAATACTAGAACATATACACCACCTGAGCAAATTAATGTTGAACTTAGTATTGCTATGGTTAAAGATCTCTTGGCTGATAATATTGATGGGCATGTTATTTATTTTTGTGATGCAGCTGCTAGAATTGCTAGACCTGATGCTAAGAAACATAGACCTGTTGTAGGCATGCCTGTTATTTCTGTTAAAATAGGAGATCATTGTTATCATGGCTTATGTGATATGGGTGCTAGTGCTAGTGCAATACCTCATTCCTTATGCAAAGAAATTATGCATGATATTGCACCTGCCGAGATAGAAGAAATTGATGTTACAATTAAGCTTGTCAATAGAGATACTATTTCACCAATTGGGATTGTTACAGATGTTGAAGTCTTGTGTGGGAAAGTTAAATATCCTGCTGATTTTCTTGTTCTTGGTTCCCCACAAGATGACTTTTGTCCCATCATATTTGGTAGACCTTTCTTGAACACTGTTAATGCTAGGATAGATTGCCAAAAGGATGTTGTTACTATTGGTTTGGGAGATATGTCTCATGAGTTTAACTTTGCTAAATTTCGTAGACAACCCCATGATAAAGAATTGCCTAGTAAGGATGAAATTATTGGTCTTGCTTCTATTGCCATACCTCCTCATGATCCTTTAGAACAATATTTGCTAGACCATGAAAATGATATGTTTATGAATGAAAGAAGGGGAATAGGTGAAGTATTCCTTAAATAGGGACCTATTTTGAAACACAACTTGCCTATTGAAATCTTAGGGGATCCTCCACCACCCAAGGGTGATCCCGTGTTTGAGCTTAAACCATTACCTGATACACTTAAATATGCTTATCTTGATGAAAGGAAGATATATCCTGTTATTATTAGTGCTAACCTTTCACAGCAGGAAGAGGAAAGATTATTGGAAACTCTGAAGAAGCACCGTGCTGCTATTGGATATACTCTTGATGATCTTAAGGGCATTAGTCCCACTCTATGCCAACACAAAATAAAATTGGAGGAAGACGCCAAACCAACTATTGATCACCAACGATGGTTAAATCCTAAGATGAAAGAAGTGGTAAGAAAGGAAATACTAAAGCTCCTTGAGGCAGGTATAATTTATCCCATTGCTGACAGTCAGTGGGTAAGTCCTGTCCATTGTGTCCCTAAGAAGGGAGGTATTACTGTCGTTCCTAATGATATAGATGAATTGATCCTGCAAAGAATTATTACAGGTTATAGGATGGTAATTGATTTCCGCAAATTAAATAAGGCTACTAAAAAGATCATTGCCCTTTACCTTTTATTGATCAAATGCTATAAAGATTATCCAAACATACACATTTTTGCTTTCTAGATGGTTACTCTGGTTTCTCTCAAATACCTGTGTCAGCAGAGGATCAAGAAAAGACCACTTTTACTTGCCCTTTCGGTACTTTTGCTTATAGACGTATGCCTTTTGGTTTATGTAATGCGCCTGCTACCTTTCAAAGATGCATGATGGCTATATTCTCTGACTTTTGTGAAAAGATTTGTGAGGTATTCATGGATGATTTCTCCGTTTATGGATCCTCTTTTGATGATTATTTAAGCAACCTTGAACGAGTTTTGCAGAGATGTGAAGATACTAGTCTTGTTTTGAATTGGGAGAAGTGTCACTTTATTGTTAATGAAGGTATTGTCTTGGGGCATAAAATTTCTGAAAGAGGTATTGAAGTTGATAAAGCTAAAGTTGATGCAATTGAAAAGATGTCGTGTCCCAAGGACATCAAAGGTATAAGAAGTTTCCTTGGTCGTGTCGGTTTCTATAGGAGGTTCATTAAGGACTTTTCTAAAATTTCTAGGCCTCTGACTAATTTATTGCAAAAAGATATTCCTTTTGTCTTTGATGATGATTGTGTAGAAGCATTTGAAATACTTAAGAAAGCTTTGATTTCTGCACCTATTATTCAGCCACCTGATTGGAAGTTACCCTTTGAAATTATGTGTGATGCTAGTGATTATGCTGTAGGTGCTGTTCTAGGACAAAGAGTTGATAAGAAACTAAATGTTATTCAATATGCTAGTACAACTCTAGACACTGCCCAGAGAAATTATAATACTACTGAGAAGGAATTCTTAGCAGTTGTGTTTGCTTGTGATAAGTTTAGACCTTATATTGTTGAGTCTAAAGTAACTATTCACACTGAACATGGTGCTATTAAGTATCTAATGGAAAAGAAAGATGCTAAACCTAGACTTATTAGATGGGTTCTCCTACTACAAGAATTTGATTTGCATATTATTGATAGAAAGGGAGCTAAGAACCCCGTTGCAGACAACTTGTCTAGGTTAGAGAATATTCTTGATGACCCACTACCTATTGATGATAGCTTTCCTGATGAACAATTAACTGTCATAAATACTTCTCGTACCGCTCCATGGTATGCTGATTATGCTAATTACATTGGTTCTAAATTCATACCACCTAGTTTCACATACCAGCAAAAGAAAAAGTTCTTCTATGATTTAAGACATTACTTCTGGGATGACACACACCTTTATAAAGAAGGAGTAGATGGTGTTATTAGACGTTGTGTACCTGAGCATGAACAGGAATAGATCCTACGCAAGTGTCACTCCGAGGCATATGGAGGACACCACGCTGGAGATAGAACTGCACATAAGGTATTGCAATCCGGTTTTTATTGGCCTACTCTCTTCAAAGATGCCCGTAAGTTTGTCTTGTCTTGTGATGAATGTCAAAGAATTGGTAATATCAGTAGACGTCAAGAAATGCCTATGAATTATTCTCTTTTTATTGAACCATTCGATGTTTGGGGCTTTGATTATATGGGACCTTTTCCTTGCTCTAATGGGTACACACATATTCTAGTTGCTGTTGATTATGTTACTAAGTGGGTAGAAGCTATTCCAACTAGTAGTGCTGATCATAACACCTCTATTGAGATGCTTAAAGAAGTTATTTTTACGCAGTTTGGAGTCCTTAGATATTTAATGATTGACGATGGTTCACATTTTATTCATGGTGCTTTTCGTAAAATGCTTTCTAAGTATGATGTTAATCATGGAATTGCATCTCCATATCACCCACAGTCTAGTGGTCAAGTAGAACTCAGCAATAGAGAGATCAAGTTAATTTTGCAAAAGACTGTTAATAGATCTAGAAAGAATTAGTCCAAGAAACTTGATGATGCATTATGGGCTTATAGAACTGCATATAAAAATCCTATGGGTATGTCTCCATATAAAATGGTTTATGGAAAAGCATGTCATTTACCTCTCGAATTAGAACATAAGGCATATTGGGCTATTAAAGAGCTCAAATATGACTTCAAACTTGCCGGTGAGAAGAGGTTATTTGACATTAGCTCACTTGATGAATGGAGAACCCAGGCTTATGAGAATGTCAAACTGTTTAAGGAAAAAGTTAAAAGATGGCATGACAAAAGGATACAAAAGTGTGAGTTTAATGTAGGTGATTATGTGTTGCCTTTCAACTCTCGTTTAAGATTTTTTGCAGTAAAACTTCTCTCTAAATGGGAAGGCCCTTACGTTATCGAGGAGGTCTATCGTTCCGGTGCCATAAAAATCAACAACTTCGAAGGCACAAATCTGAAGGTGGTAAATGGTCAAAGAATCAAACATTACATCTCAGGTAACCCAATAAATGTTGAAACTAATGTTATCGAAACCTTAACCCCAGAGGAATACATAAGGGACACTTTCCAGAACGTTTCAAACTCCGAAAAGGAATAGGTATGTGGTACGGTAAGTAAACATACTCCAAAACAGTTCTAATAGCAATTTTTCTCTATTTTGGAATATTTAAGAAAACGGGAAAATAAGAAGTAGTCCGGGAAGGACACAGGGCGTCCACGAGGGTGGAGGGAGCGCCCTACCCCCCTGGGCGCACCCCCCTGCCTCGTGGGCACATCGTGTGCTCTCCAGACTCCGTTTTCTTGCACGATACTTCTTTTGGTCGGTAAAAATTCATTATATAATCTCTGGAAGGTTTTGACCACCGTATCACGCAAATATCTTCTGTCTTTGTTTCGAGCTGTTTTTCTGACAGATCTAGATCACCATGACGTCTTTAGGTGCCCCCAAGGACAAGTTTTTCGAGAAGGTCATCAACCCCTACCTCGCGAAGGTGCTGCATCACCCTCAAACCATTGAGATGTGTGAGGGGGTGCTGCACATCCGCGATGTTGAGGGACCAAGGAGGACTAGAAGCATGGAGACAAGGCTCGAAGCAATGGAACAACAAATTTTCAAGTGCCAAGGGATGGTGGAATGCAGGCTTTACACCAACCAGATTATGATCGCGTAGTTCACCAACAACCACAAGCTAGATGCCAAGGACATTGGGGAGGCCATCTTCAAGCTTCATGAGAAAATCGAGCACCTCCAAGCCCAAATCTATGACCTGCAAAACCAAAACTATGAGTATGAATATAGATTCAAGAGGATGAGTTTGGCTGCAGATTTGAGGATCCCGGAGACTCGATCATCCTTCTATGATGGTGAGCCTATGCCCTGGAAGACGGACGACAAGCCTACATCATCAACAACTCCACCATCACCACCACCAAAGGAGACATAATCACATGGGTATGGGCACTCCCCTTGGCAACTGCCAAGCTTGGGGGAGGTGCCCCGGTATCGTATCACCATCACACTCCTATCTTTACAGTTTTTCTTAGTTCGATCCTTTTGGTAATATCTTGATCTAGTAGAATAAAGTTTTGGTATGATTTAGTTTTGAGTTTTGCTTTATGATCCCTCTATGTAATCGAGTCCGTGAGCTATATATAATAAAGATTAGTATTGAGTCAATGGCTTTGCTATCTTGCTATGATCTTGAGGGAACAAAAGAAAAATAAAGAATAAAAAGAAATAAAATAGATCATATTGATCTTATGGAGAGTAATGACTTCACATATAAAGAGTATGATACATAAAAGTTGTTGAGAGTTGGCAAACATAGTTTTGGTCATCGTTGCAATTAATAGGAAGTACTAAAGAAAGAGAGGTTTTCACATATAAATACACTATCTTGGACATCTTTTATGATTGTGAGCACTCATTAAAATATGACATGCTAAAGAGTTGACGTTGGACAAGGAAGACAACATAATGGGTTATGTTTTCTCATATCCGAATTAAAGTATATTGTCATGGATCATCCAACATGTTGAGCTTGCCTTTCCCCCTCATGCTAGCCAAATTCCTTGCACTAAGTAGAGATACTACTTGTGCTTCCAAATATCCTTAAACCCAGATTTGCCATGAGAGTCCACCATATCTACCTATGGATTGAGTAAGGTCCTTCAAGTAAGTTGTCATGTTACAAGAAATAAAAATTGCTCTCTAAAGATGTATGACTTATTAGTGTGGAGAAAATAAGCTTTATACAATCTTGTGATATGGAAGCAATAAAAGCGACGAATTGCATAATAAAGGTTCATATCACAAGTGGCAATATATAGTGACGTTCTTTTGCATTAAGATTTCGTGCATCCAACCATAAAAGCACATGACAACCTCTGCTTCCCTGTGCGAAGGGCCTATCTTTTACTTCTATATTTTACATTATGCAAGAGTCAAGGTGATCTTCACCTTCCCTTTTTACATTTTATCCTTTGGCAAGCACCTCGTGTTGGAA
>NC_041391.1:422525691-422571309 GCF_002162155.2 Triticum dicoccoides | reverse complement strand
TGGATGTAAGTTGGCATGAACTATTATTGTTGACACTACCCTTGAGGCAAAAGGTTGGGAGGCAACACTCTAAGCCCCTATCTTTCTCTGTGTCAAATTAAAACTCCATAACCATAAGTATTGCATGAGTGTTAGCAATTCTGAAAGATTAAATGATAATTGAGTATGTGGACTTGCTGAAAGGCTCTTATATTGACTCTTTCCTATGTTATGATAAGTTGCAATTGCTTCAGTGACCGAGATTATAGTTGTTTAGTTTTCAATGAAGTTTATGATTCATACTTGACATTGTGAATGGATTGTTACTTGAGCATAAGAAAACATATGACAAATAATATGTATGTTGCTGTTATAAGAATGATCATGATGCCCTAATGTACGTATTTTATTTTATCGACACCTCTATCTCTAAACATGTGGACATATTTTTCGATATAGGCTTCCGCTTGAGGACAAGCGAGGTCTAAGCTTGGGGGAGTTGATACGTCCATTTTGCATCATGCTTTTATATCGATATTTATTGCATTATGGGCTGTTATTACACGTTATGTCACAATACTTATGCCTATTCTCTCTTATTTTACAAGGTCTACATGAAGAGGGAGAATGCTGGCAGCTGGGATTCTGGGCTGGAATAGAAGCAAATATTAGAGACCTATTCTACACAGCTCCAAAAGTCTTGAAACTCCACAAAAGTCATTTTTGGAATTAATAATAAATATTGAGCGGAAGAAGTACCAGAGGGGGCCCACACCCTGGCCACGAGGGTGGGGGGCGCGCACCCTGCCTCATGGGCCCCCTGGCAGCCCTCCGGTGACCAGATTCTGCTATATGAAGGCTTTTACCCTGAAAAAATCATAAGCAAGTTTTCGGGACGAAACTCCGCCGCTACAAGGCGGAACCTTAGCGGAACCAATCAAGGGATCCAGGGGAGCTGTTATGCCGGGGAAACTTCCCTCCGGGAGGGGTAAATCATCACCATCGTCATCACCAACGATCCTCTCATCGGGAGGGGGTCAATCTCCATCAACATCTTCACCAGCTCCATCTCCTCTCAAACCCTAGTTCATCTCTTGTATCCAATCTTTGTCCCAAAACCTCAGACTGGTACCTGTGGGTTGCTAGTAGTGTTGATTACTCCTTGTAGTTGATGCTAGTTGGTTTATTCGGTGGACGATCATTTGTTCAGATCCTTAATGCATATTAATACCCCTCTGATTATGAACATGAATATGCTTTGTGAGTAGTTATGTTTGTTCCTGAGGACATGGGTGGAGTCTTGCTATTAGTAGTCATGTGAATTTGGTATTCGTTCGATATTTTAATGAGATGTATGTTGTTTCTCCTCTAGTGGTGTTATGTGAACGTCGACTACATGACACTTCACCATTATTTGGGCCTAGAGGAAGGCATTGGGAAGTAATAAGTAGATGATGGGTTGCTAGAGTGACAGAAGCTTAAACCCTAGTTTATGTGTTGCTTTGTAAGGGGCTGATTTGGATCCACATGTTTCATGCTATTGTTAGGTTTACCTTAATACTTCTTTTGTAGTTGCGGATGCTTGCAACAGGGGTTAATCATAAGTGGGATGCTTGTCCAAGAAAGGGCAGTACCCAAGCACCGGTCCACCCACATATCAAATTATCAAAGTAACAAACGCGAATCATATGAACGTTATGTAAACTAGCTTGACGATAATTCCCATGTGTCCTCGGGGGCGCTTTTGTCTATATAAGAATTTGTCCAGGCTTGTCCTTTGCTACAAAAAGGATTGGGCCACCTTGCTTCACTTTATTTACTTTCATTGCTTGTTACCCATTACAAATTATCTTGTCACAAAACTATCTGTTACCAATAATTTCAGTGCTTGCAGAGAATACCTTACTGAAAACCGCTTGTCATTTCCTTCTGCTCCTCGTTGGGTTCGACACTCTTACTTATCGAAAGGACTATGATAGATCCCCTACACTTGTGGGTCATCAAGGTGCAGTTTAATTTATATGTTGAAACCCGTCAGATACCACTTACTGAACTTTGTGATATTTGCATGATCCCTTCTCGCAGGGATGTTGTTGAGCCTAGGCCCATAGAGTTTGATGGATTTTACCGCACTGTGGCTGTGGGGGATGAGAGAGGGGTGTCAGGTGTCATCGCCACTAGCTTGCACTTTCCTGCTGTGCATTATTTTGCTCTATTCATTGCGAAGTGTTTACTTGCTAGAGAAAAGGTAGGTGCACTCAGTGCTCCAGATTTTGTTGTTTTGTGTCGTGCACTTTACGGCGACAACACTTATAGCTTGGAAGATATTGTGGCACGTCGCCTCCACATTAACAGATCCAAGGGTAAAATACATGGTGGCATTTATGCTACTTGCTTGGCGACTCACTTTAACGTCCAGATACGCGAGCATGATTATCCATTGCCCAAGGTTTACCTAGATCGTGCAGCTATGGCACACCACTAGTTTATTGATAACGAGACCACCACTATGGATATTCCATATGACCTGGTTTTCAATGTGGACACTCGCGATATTATTCCACTGCCTGCACCTGCTTTGTTTGATCCTATTGCCAGGGGTGGATACAGGATTATGCCCTGAGGACTTTGTCGCCTACCGGAACAACCTAGCTGCAGCACAGGCGGAGCCTAAGCAGTGGGATCCTCAGGTGCCCGCTCCTCAGCATTTCAACATAGGACCCCATGGTTTCTTCGACTGGTGATTACCAAGTTAGGCCAAAAACCTAAGCTTGGGGGAGTATGTATTTCCACCGACATTACATTTATGTTCACACATTTCATTCTAGTTGTCGGTGTCTCCACTCTTTCATTGTATCATCCATGCTATTTATTTTCTCGCTTTCTTCTTGTGTGTTTGAAAAACTTCGATAAAATCCAAAAATATATTTCCTACTTCTTTTCGGTTTTTCTTCCTAGTTTAAATTGTTGTAGCACTAAAAAGAAAACCCAAAAAGATTTCCTTGTTCTTATTTTTGCTTGTTGGAGCTCTCCCGTGTAAATAGTTTTCTCATTTTTAATGTTCTTTCTTTAAGTTCCTTTCTTTTAGAAAACCAAAAACTTCATAAGAATATTTAAGTGTGTTTCTCTGAATTTCTTTTCTTTTTATTGAGTCATGCCGAGGAGAAGACCACGATCAAATTGTTGAGTGGCTCTCATATGCATTATTGTTGGTCTAACAAAGAGCCCATATTACCTTGTCTTCTCCTTTTTGAATAAAATGTTTGCAGATTCCAGCTTAGTCCACGGCACTCTTGCACTATTATTATTTTTATATCGTTCGGTCGTGCAAGTGAAAGGCAATAATGACAATATTTGATGAACTGGTCGTGGCAGAGAGAAATGGGTATGAACTCGACTTGTTCGGTTTTTGTAAATGTTTAACCTAGTATCCATGATTCAACCTATTATGATCAAACATGTTTGCAATGACAATTAGAGATTATAGTTTCTCATGCCATGCATAAGTAGCTAGGAGGGATAATGATTTATCTTGGATGTCAGCATTGTGCTAAAATGATTGTGATATAGTATGATGATATGGTATCCTCCTCTGAATGTTCGAGTGGCTTGACTTGGCACATGTTCCTGCATGTAGTTGAATCAAAACCAACATAGCCTCTATGATATTTATGTTCATGGTGTTCATATCCTACTCATGCTAGTATCCAATGTTACTTATGCATAATGCATCTTCATGACTGTTGTTGCTCTCTAGCTGGCCGCTTCTCAGCCTAATTGCTAGCCTTCGCCTGTACTAAGTGGGAATTCTGCTTGTACATCAAAAACCTGAAACCCAAGTTATTACAAATGAGTCCACCATACCTACCTATATGCGGTATTACCCTGCCGTACTAAGTAAAGTTGCATGTGTCACCTCTAAGAACTTCAAATAAATATTCCTTTTTGTGTGCCTGGATTGTTCATAGAGCGATAGGAGGTAGTCACTATCTTCCATGCTAAGCGGGTTATTCTCATGATGAGTGTTTATTCATTCGTCCTTGCACGAGAGGGGTGATAATAGGGATTCCCAGTCCCGAACTCAAACTACAAATAATTAAACAAAACTCCCCCGGGACTATTGTTGGTATGGACGGTACCCGTTGTTTCAGACAAGCCGTGGAGTGTGACTGTTGGTGGAGGGGGAGTAAACCTTTACTTTTATCACTTGGGAACCGCCACTAATGTGTTTAGCATGGAAGATACCGATAATTGATGGTCGCGAAGTAAACAAGAAGGGTGCATTTCTCAAAATTTCATTTACCTCCGTTTTAAAAACTTGAGCTCTGGCACTGCTGCAAATCACTGCTTCCCTCTGCGAAGAGACTATCTATTTACTTTTATGTTGTGTCATCACCTTCTAAAATAAGTACCAGAACCTGAGAGCACTGTTGTCATGCTTATGCATTGTGTGTATCTAATGTTGGGTGCATCATGACTGGATCTTCTCTACCATGAATTACAAGGTTTAGTCGCTACTTGAACTTTGGATGTGCTCTGCATTTATGTTTTGTGGTGTCAGAAAGGGCTAGCGTGATACCACTGTTGTCATATTATATCATGGTTATTTTGACAACGTGTTGTTGTTTGAGATATCTTATTATTGCTCGCTAGCTGATTATGTCATTGATATGAGTCAATATAATTTCTACGAGTTATTATCGGCATGGTTAGTTATAATATTGGCTGAAAACCTGGGTGCGGTTTAAGCTTATTTATGCAAAAAAGAGCAAAAGAGTTCGTAAAAGTTTTTCTTTTTCACTTTTAGTTTATCAACTGAATTGCTTGAGGACAAGCAAAGGTTTAAGCTTGGGGGAGTTGATACATCTCCGCTGTATCTACTTTTCCTAATGCTTTTCCTCTTGTATTGGACTCTAATTTACATGATTTGAATGAAACTAACCCGGACTAACGCTGTTTTCAGCAGAACTACCATGCTGTTGTTTTTGCGCAGAAATAAAAGTTCTCGGATTCGAACGAAACTTTGCGAGGAATTTTTATATGGATAAAGATAATTTCTGGAGCCAAGAACCACCAGAGGGGGGCACTTGGGTGGGCATAACCCACCAGGGTGCGCACCCTCCTCCAGGCGCGCCCAGGTGGATTGTCCCCACCTGGTGGCCCCGTAGACCCTGAAATCAACGCTATAAAATCACATTTTTCCAGAAAAAATCAGGGAGAAAGAATTATCACGTTTCACGAGACGAAGCCGCCGTCACCTCCAGTTCTTCATCGGGAGGCAGATCTGGAGTCCGTCTGAGGCTCCGGAGAGGGGGATCTTCGATCTTCGTCATCACCAACCCTTCTCCATCACCAATTCCATGATGCTCCCCACCGGGAGTGAGTAATTCCTTCGTAGGCTCATTGGTCGGTGAGGAGTTGGATGAGATTCATCATGTAATCGTGTTAGTTTTTTTAGGTCTTGATCCCTAATATCCATTATGTTCTGAGATTGATGTTGCTATGACTTTGCCATGCTTAATGCTTGTCACTTTGGGCCTGGGTGCCATGATTTCAGATCTGAACCGTTTATGTTATCACCATTATATCTATGTTCTATATCCGATCTTGCAAGTTATAGTCACCTACTACATGTAATGATCCAGCAACCCCGGAGTGACAACAATCGGGACAGTTCCCAGTGATGGCCGTAGTTTGAGGAGTTCATGTATTCACCTTGTGTTAATGCTTTGTTCCGGTTCTCTATTAAAAGGAGGCCTTAATATCCCTTAGTTTCCAATAGGACCCCGCTGCCACGGGGGGTAGGACAAAAGATGTCATGCAAGTTCTTTCCATAAGCATGTATGACTATTTACGGAATACATGCCTACATTATATTTATGAACCAGAGCTAGTGCCGTATCGCCCTAGGTCGTAACTATCACATGATGAATATCATCTAACAAATTGCCAATCCAATGCCTACGATTTTCCTACATATTGTTCTTGCTAAGTTACTACAGCTATTGTTACTATTATCACTTCTACAGAATCATTGTTATCACTGTTACCGTTACTATTGATGTTGCTGCCATTATCAAAACTATCATACTACTTTGCTACCGATCACTTTGCTGCAGATAATTAATCTCCAGGTGTGGTTGAATTAACAACTCAGCTGGTAATACTTGCAAATATTCTTTGGCCCCCCTTGTGTCGAATCTATAAATTTGGGTTGAATACTCTACCTCGAAAATTGTTGTGATCCCCTATACTTGTGGGTTATTGAGGGAGTCCTGGACTAGGGGGTGTCCGGACAGCCGGACTATCATCGTCAGTTGGACTCCAAGACTATGAAGATACAAGATTAAAGACTTTGTCCCGTGTCCAGATGGGACTTTCCTTGGCGTGGAAGGCAAGCTTGGCGATACGAATATATAGATCTCCTACCATTGTAACCGACTCTGTGTAACCCTAGCCCTCTCCGGTGTTTATATAAACCGGAGGGTTTTAGTCCGTAGGACACACAACCATTACAACAATCATACCATAGGCTACCTTCTAGGGTTTAGCCTCCTTGATCTCGTGGTAGATCCACTCTTGTACTACCCATATCATCAATATCAATCAAGCAGGAGTAGGGTTTTACCTCCATCGAGAGGGCCCGAACCTGGGTAAAAACATCGTGTCCCTTGTCTCCTGTTACCATCCGCCTAGACGCACAGTTCGGGACCCCCTACCTGAGATCCGCCGGTTTTGACACCGACATTGGTGCTTTCATTGAGAGTTCCTATGTGTCGTCACCGATAGGCTTGATGGCTTCTTCAATCAACAACAATGCCGTCCAGGGTGAGACTTTTCTCCCCGGACAGATCTTTGTGTTCGGCGGCTTCGCACTGCGGGCCAATTCACTTGGCCATCTGGAGCAGATCGAGAGCTATGCCCCTGGCCATCAGGTCAGGTTTGGAAGCCTAAACTTCACGGCCGAGATCCGCGGAGACATGATCTTCGACGGATTCGAGCCACCGAGCGTGCCGCACTGTCACGATGGGCATGATCTAGCTCTGCCGCCGGACAGTGCCCTGGAGGCCACACACGAGTCTGCTCTTGCCCTTAGCTCGGAGCAGACCGCGCAGATCGAGGACAGGTGGCTGGACACCGACTCGGGAGCTGCAACTTCCACGGCGATGGAGCCGAATACTGACCTTATCCCTTACAAAGCTTGTGACACCGAGGTGTCGGACTTCTTGCCGGACTCCGAACCTCCGGCGCCCCTGCCAATCGAATCCGATTGGGCGCCGATTATGGAGTTCACCGCTGCGGACATCTTTCAGCACTCACCCTTTGGCGACATCCTGAATTCGCTAAAGTGTCTCTCGTTATCAGGAGAGCCCTGGCCGGACTGCGGCCAGGATGGCTGGGATGCGGACGATGAAGAAATTCGAAACCCACCCACCACCCACTTGTTAGCCACTATCGACGATCTAACCGACATGCTAGACTATGACTCTGAAGACATCGACGGTATGGACGATGATGCCGGAGACGATCAAGAACCAGCGCCTACAGGGCACTGGAAGACCACCTCGTCATACGACATATATGTGGTGGACACCCCAAAGGATGGGGACGGCGAAGAAGCAGCGGAGGCAGATTCCTCTAAGAAACAGCCCAAGCGCCGACGTCAGCGGCGCCGCTCTAAATCCCGCCACAGCAAGAATGGAGATTCCGGCACCGGAGATAATAACACCCCAGAGAGTGCCAAAGACAACCCCCTCCAGCACAATTCAGCACAGGAGGACGGGGAAGCCAGCCCTCGAGAGAGAGCGGCAGACGAGGAGTTAGAGGATGACAATTACATGCCTCCCTCCGGAGACGAGGCAAGCCTCATCCACGACGAATTTGTCGTGCCCGAGGATCCCGTCGAACAAGAACGTTTTGAGCGCAGGCTTATCGCCACGGCAAATAGCCTAAAGAAAAAGCAGCAATAGCTCCAAGCTGATCAAGACCTGCTGGCCGACAGATGGACCGAGGTCCTCGCGGCCGAAGAGTATGAACTCGAACGCCCCTCCAAGAGCTACCCAAAACGCAAGTTGCTCCCCCGACTAGAGGAGGAAGCATACAAACCTTCATCACCAGCGCACAATACGGAAGACCGACTACCACGTGGTCGCGACAGAGAAGCATCTAGGCCCTCCTTCAGGACCATACCCCGGCACCGCTCGAAGAGTATGAAGCCACGAGGGAATGCGCCGGACTTGCGGGATATATTGGAGGACAAGGCAAGACAATCCAGATCCATCTACGAATCACGTGGGCGCCCCACGACCCACGACGACTACCGTCGCGCCAGATACAGCAACTCCGGCCGGGCCGAACACAGTAGACAACGCTCTCTTGAGCTACGTCGTGATATTGCTCAATATAGAGGCGCCGCACACCCACTATGCTTCACAGACGAAGTAATGGATCATCAAATCCCTGAAGGGTTTAAACACGTGAACATTGAATCCTACGATGGCACAACAGATCCCGCGGTTTGGATCGAAGATTATCTCCTTCACATCCATATGGCCCGCGGCGACAATCTCCACGCCATCAAGTATCTCCCACTCAAGCTTAAAGGACCAGCTCGGCATTGGCTTAACAGCCTGCCAGCAGAGTCAATTGGGTGTTGGGAGGACCTGGAAGCCGTATTCCTCGACAACTTCCAGGGCACATATGTGCGACCACCAGACACCGATGACCTAAGCCACATAATTCAGCAGCCAGATGAATCGGCCAGACAATTCTGGACACGGTTCTTAACAAAGAAAAATCAAATCATCGACTGTCCGGATCCAGAGGCCCTCGCAGCCTTCAAACATAACATCCGCGACGAGTGGCTGGCCCGGCACCTAGGACAGGAAAAGCGGAAATCCATGGCAGCCCTCACATCACTCATGACCCGCTTCTGTGCGGGAGAGGACAGCTGGCTAGCTCACAGCAACAACCTCAGCAAAAATGCTGGCAGTCCGGATACTAAGGACCACAATGGCAGGTCGCGTCAAAACAAAAACAAACGTCGCGTTAACAGCGATAACAATGAGGATACGGCAGTCAACGCCGGATTCAGAGCCTCTAAACCCGGTCAACGGAAGAAGCCATTCAAAAGAACTACTCCGGGTCCGTCCAATTTGGACCGAATACTCGACCGCTCATGCCAGATACATGGCACCCCCGAAAAGCCAGCTAATCACACCAACAGAGATTTTTGGGTATTTAAGCAGGCATGCAAGTTAATTGCCGAAAACAATGACAAGGGGCTGCACAGCGACGACGAGGAAGAGACCCGGCCGCCGAACAGTAGAGGACAGAAGGGTTTCCCCCCACAAGTGCGGACGGTAAATATGATATACGCAACCCACATACCCAAGAGGGAGCGGAAGCATGCACTTCGGGACGTATATGCGATGGAGCCAGTCGCCCCGAAGTTCAATCCATGGTCCTCTTGTCCGATCACTTTTGATCGAAGGGACTACCCTACCAGTATCCGCCATGGCGGATTCGCCGCATTGGTTTTAGACCCAATCGTCGATGGTTTCACCTCACTATAGTCCTCATGGACGGCGGCAGCAGCCTGAACCTGCTTTATGAGGATACAGTGCGCAAAATGGGCATAGACCCCTCAAGGATTAAACCTACAAAGACGACCTTCAAAGGCGTCATACCAGGTGTCGAGGCCAATTGCACAGGCTCAGTCACACTGGAAGTGGTCTTCGGATCCCCGGATAATTTCCGAAGCGAGGAGTTAATCTTCGACATAGTCTCGTTCCGCAGTGGCTATCACGCCCTGCTCGGACGAACTGCGTTTGCAAAGTTCAACGTGGTGTCGCATTATGCATACCTCAAGCTCAAGATGCCAGGCCCTCGTGGAGTCATCACGGTCAACGGAAACACTGAACGCTCCCTCCGAACGGAGGAACACACAGCGGCTCTCGCGGCAGAAGTACAGAACAGCCTCTTAAGGCAATTTTTGAGTCCGGCCGTTAAAGACCGGACATGATTAAACGCGCCCGGAGCAACATACATCAAGACCACCTGGCACGTTCCGAGCACGCGTAGAATGCGGCCCCACCCCCAGCCCTTGCATGATTGCAAGACAAGCTCCCCGCGTACATCATTACGCTCTGGAGATACCTTGGGCATAGGGGGAGGGGCATGACCACGACAGGCCCAGAGTGCGGCTCAACCACACCAGGGGCTCCTAAGTGTGTCGCTCTTTTTCTTTTCCTTTTTTTATTTTTTATCCATAGGACTCCTTTACAAGAGGCCCTGTCCGGCAGTAGATCGGCCGAACTCACGATGCAACAACCAGGGAGGAACAAGGGCCATGACGAACACTCAGGTGGTCTCCATTACAAGCATTAAATCTGTTTATTACACCATTCCGCAGCCCACCCCTGGAGGGGGACATGTTTAAAATAGTCCACTCCCTTGCTTACTGCACTATTTGTATCGTTCTGCACTCATGGCAGAATTCCCTGAATAAACAATGCATTACTTTTTCCCTTATAATTGCATTCCTTTCTCTATATATATATGTTCATTTATGACATCTTGCATCCGTACAATTTGGTATGGCCGAATACACCAGGGGCTTATGTTCTCCGCATTATGGTGTGAAGTCCGAACACTTTCACAGGTACGGCACCCCGAACTTATAGCACTATATGCATCGGCTCCGAATCATGTCTCAGTGTAACCCTAGCCCGGACAGCCGGACTATCATCGTCAGCCGGACTCCAAGACTATGAAGATACAAGATTGAAGACTTCGTCCCGTGTCCGGATGGGACTTTCCTTGGCGTGGAAGGCAAGCTTGGCGATACGGATATATAGGTCTCCTACCATTGTAACCGACTCTGTGTAACCCTAGCCCTCTCCGGTGTCTATATAAATCGGAGGGTTTTAGTCCGTAGGACACACAACCATTACAACAATCATACCATAGGCTAGCTTCTAGGGTTTAGCCTCCTTCATCTCGTGGTAGATCCACTCTTGTACTACCAATATCATCAATATCAATCAAGCAGGAGTAGGGTTTTACCTCCATCGAGAGGGCCCAAACCTGGGTAAAAACATCGTGTCCCTTGTCTCCTGTTACCATCCGCCTAGACGCACAGTTCGGGACCCCCTACCCGAGATCCGCCGGTTTTGACATCGACAGTTATCATGCATCCTCTTGAGAGAGAGAGAGAGAGACCTCTCCCCTGG
Organism: Triticum dicoccoides; assembly: GCF_002162155.2. Taxonomy (NCBI): domain Eukaryota; kingdom Viridiplantae; phylum Streptophyta; class Magnoliopsida; order Poales; family Poaceae; genus Triticum; species Triticum dicoccoides. The sequence continues at coordinate 422,560,096 of NC_041391.1, read as the reverse complement.
AGATCTAGACCTCCATTGGGGAAGATCCCTAGTGGATTCAAGAACCCATCTAGGGAAGGATCCCCAGCATAGGATCACCAAGACCTCACCTCCCTTTGGGATTTGGATGAACTCTATCTTGTGTCTTTCCCTCTGTTGTTCTTGTATCTTTGCGGATCTTGTGTGGATGTGAGTCTAGTGGATGTGTGATTTGGGCTTGTTCTTGAGTGTTTCTCTTGTGATTCCCCTTTGTGTTCATCTTGTTCTTGGGGATTTCCCCTCCAATTCGTGAAAGAGATCCATCTTAGGGTTCCACCCTACAACATCTTGGTATCATGAGCATGGTTTCTCATGAAATTGGAGCCCCCTCTTTGTTTTCTAGCCTAATTTTGCTTATTCTTGCCCAATTTTGAAAATCCCAACAAAAATAGCCTAAATTTTTTTTCTTGAAATTTGTTGGTTCTTGTGAGATTTGTTGTGTTTGATCCATGATTTTGATGTTTGGCAACTAGATCTAGGTTTTCCCCCATCCCCCATACAATCCCCACCGCAAAATCCATCAATTTTGACCGAAATCGCGAAATTTTCTGCCACCCCCGTGCCCACAGCCCCCCAACCCCGTGCGCACGACCCCCTATGAAGTCTCTGGTGACCCCGTGTCCTTGGTATGTGTACCGTGTGCATGGGACCCCGTGTCCACGTGCATTAGACCCCGTGCACACGACCCCCCTACAGCAGCCGCGAGCGCTTCACCGTTTCAGTCGTAACTTTCGCATCCAGAGTCCATTTTTGACGTTCTTTAGTTTGTTGAGTAGCTATTGACATCCCCATTCCATATAGATAGGTTTACACATCATTTGACTCCATAAAATGTTTGACATTTTGGCATCTTTGCCTAGGCCCTCCACCATATCATCCGCAAAACCACCATAGCTTTCCGCAACCTAACCCATTTCGCTCCATATAGCATTTGTAGTTGTTTGAGTTGTGACTTGAGTCTCCTAAGGTGTTTAGGCTACTTTGGGATGGTCTCTTATTCATCAAACACCACCACCACTTCTGCGTTTCCATCTCCGACACCACCACCGCATGTCCACTACCGCCATTTGACATTTGAGATTTTGAGTTCGTGGGTTTTCACCGTTTCCTAAGGTGTTTCGGCTACTTAGGAACGGTTTGACTTCAACATCACTGCCACTCACCATCGCCTCGGTTCGACATCGACAGCGACCACTTCATCATTTTACACCCCAACCGTACGTAAGGACGGTAATCTCGACGACACCATTGTAAATATTCCTTGCCTTTGCATTGATAGCCCCGAGCCTATTGCCTACCTTACCTATTGAGACTAGCAAGTTGAAAATTGCCGGGCCACGCTATTTGTGCACCTTAGTGATACGCTTACGCTGCATAGCTAGTTTTAGCGTGCAATCATCTTGCTATGATCATTGTGCCATAAGTCTCTCCCATGCATATCTTACATACTTGTGTCATATCATACTTGGCTTGAGCATCAAGCATATAAAAAAAGATAGCAAAAAGTTTTTAAGCAAAAGAGGAGATACAAAAGAGCTTGTAAGCAATAGAAATAGCATTGAGCCATTTTGCATAGTACATACACTTGGAGCATCCATACATAACATACTTGGGATTGAAGACATCACGGTTACTCTCATAGGTTGGTGCACGAGCGTATCTTGCCCATTTGAGCAATAGAGCTAGTGTTTCTCTAGCATTCGTGCAACAAGAGCTTTTTCCGTGGCAACACATTTTGTGCTCATTCCTTGGTTGCGCGGATCCCATCTATCTATCCGTGTGTGTGTTTCTTGTGTCACCATAGCTTTGATATACTTGCTTTACATTGCAATTTTGTGAATCTTCCTCAAAATTTTCAATATCCTGGACTAACATTTGCTTGAATTTTGTGCCACTTGTCCAAACCAAGCCACTCGGTAAGCTTTAATTTGTAGGTGTGAGTGAACAAGTCCGGTACACTTTCCACTATTATCTCATATCACATTGAGTGACACGGGATACATCCTCAACTTTGGGAAAAGGTAGCTTGGTATCGTTTATCTCATTTCCTACTCACCTTTGCTCGAGTCTTGTGATGGATAGGAAAAACACATCATCTCCGGTCTACAATCACGACGACGAGTTCGATGCTATCAAGAACTTCATCGATGCCAAGATGGACAAGCACATGGAGGAGCTCAAGGTCCTCATCCAGAACCGCAAGCGGTCTTCCTCATCTTTGAGAAGATGCTCAAGTGCAAAGACTCCCAAGCTACCATGTCCGGCAAGTACACACAAGCATCGACATCGACAAGACCAGAGCGATCTAATGGACGAGAGTTGGCTTCTCTGCCACCCCCGTGCACACGGGCCTCTGACCCCCGTGCACACGGGACCCCATGCACACGGTCTTCTACACCCCCATGCGCACGGGCCTTACAGAACCACAACATCAACTACAAAGTTGCGGCTTCTTCAACAACATTGGCATCTTTGCCAAGTGTTTTCAAGGCATCTTCGCCTTTGGACGTACATCATATTGGCTTACTTCCCACGAGTACGCCTACTACGACATCATCAAGTCCAAGGCGACCACCTACAAGCAAGGGCGACACTTCCATCTTGTGAAGCCCCTCAAGAAAGATGGCCGAGCATGGGAAATTCCCTTCGGTCATGGAGACGAGCTACAAGGTAACACATCATATGGGCCTCATACAAGACGGCGACAATATGGTCGAGCAAGGGCCATACCCTTCGACCATAGTGACGAGTGCGAAACTCTTCAACAACACGAAGACAGCGCCCCATTGGGACTCTTACTCCGAGTCGAGCTATGACACCGCACATGAGACCTTCTCTTTGGTCTCGGAGGAGAGTGACGATTTGCCACATCCTACAGCATTCGTCTTTGGAGGCGTTATGGATGAGGAGGTTGAGCATGGGACTATACCTTCAACCAAGGCGACAATAGGAGTTGAGTATGGAGACATTTGCACCTACATCTCTCCGATACCCGCATATGTCGAGATGACCCATTGGCCATGTGAGGAGAGCCACCGCCCCATGAGTGAGATGAGTGACTCCACCATATATGGCATTGAGTGCATTTCCTATGAGAGGATGAGTGTGTTCACCACTAGCCCCACACACGAGAGCATTCCACAACCCTATGTGAGGTGGAGAGCCATTTGAGTGACTCCACCAACCATATGAGTGAGTGCGTCTTAGCGGGAGTGAGTGAGACACAACACTTAGTGAGTGAGGTAGTTGATAGGGCATGTGAGGCCACTATGATTTCTAACGACTTAAACTCTACTCCGAGTGTGTTTTCTTCTTTGGTGCTAGGTCTCATACATAACGACATGCCTACCCTCGATGAGTCCATACCTCCAACAACGACGACGATGGCCATGGTGGATGATGATGCACCCCCACATGGTTCCATCATGGAATCTCACCTACACCACATGAGAGGATCTCCAAAGGTAACATAGGTGATGGTGCTTCACTTGTCCCACTAGTGGACTATCTTCACAACGAGTGCTTGCATGATGTTGATCGACTTATTACCATGCTTCATGCTAGTGCGACTTCCTCATGTCATGACTTACCTATTTATGATGTATACGATGATGAGAATGTTGAATTGCCTAGTTGTGATGCTATGCTCCAGAGGATATCATGTGAAAATTCTATCGGTCATGTCCTATTTGAAAATCCCTTAAACTTGTCATATGCTATGACTGAGATTTCTCATATTGTTCCATCGCAATCTCAACGTAGTAACTATGCATGCCCCATTAAATAAATCCTATTTGCACTTATGGCATAGATGAAAAGGTCATGGTATTGGAATGTGTTTCTCTTGTGATGATATTTCCATACTTCCTTTACATGATTTGCACAATTCATCTACTATGACAGGAACACATTGCATCGGATATGCATTGTTTTGGATGTTGTCAATATTATCCATGTGATGTTTCCACTAATGCTCGTGAGGAGACCCCCACTGTTTCCTCATACATATTAGGAGATTTTGATGCATTTCATACTTTACATGATTCCCATGATTGTGTGCACCCTATGCATTCCATGAATTACAATGCTCTACATATTTCTCATGTTGCATTACACAATTTGAGTCTCCATGATGCTATACATAAAAACAAACCTATCATGATGGATGACATGTTTCTATATCATGCATCTAATTTATTTGAGCATCGGATATTTTGTGCTAACCAACACATGCACGTATGCATCATAATGGATGATGTGTACATATACCACACACACACAATTTTTCCTTTGTCTTTGTTTTGTGTAGGTACTTATGAATGAAGGAAATATGCCCTAGAGGCAATAATAAAGTTTTTATTTTATATTTCCTTATTCATGATAAATTTTTATTATTCATGCTAGAATTGTATTGATCGGAAACCCAAATACATGTGTGAATACATAGACAAACACTGTGTCCCTAGTGAGCCTCTACTTGACTAGCTTGTTGATCAAACATGGTTAAGGTTTCCTAACCATGGACATGAGTTGTCATTTGATAATGGGATCACATCATTAGGAGAATGATGTGATGGACATGACCCATCCGTTAGCTTAGCATATTGATTGTTCAGTTTTATTGCTATTGCTTTCTTCATGTCAAATACATATTCCTTCGACTATGAGATTATGCAACTCCCTGGTACCGGAGGAATACCTTGTGTGCTATAAAACGTCACATCATAAATGGGTGATTATGAAGATGCTCTACAGGTATCTTTGAAATTGTTTGTTGGGTTGGCATAGATCGAGATTAGGATTTGTCACTCCGAGTATCGGATAGGTATGTCTGGGCCCCCTCGGTAATGCACATCATAAGAAGCCTTGCAAGTAAAGTGACTAATGAATTAGTTGCGGGATGATGTATTACGGAACGAGTAAAGAGTCTTGCCGGTAACGAGATTGAACGAGGTATGTGGATACCAACGACCGAATCTCGGGCAAGTAACATACCGATGACAAAGGGAATAACGTATGTTGTCATAACGGTTCGACCGATAAAGATCTTAATAGAATATGTAGGAGCTAGTATGAGCATCCAGGTTCCGCTATTGGTTATTGACCGGAGAGGTGTCTCGGTCATGTCTACATAGTTCTCAAACCCGTAGGGTCCGCACGCTTAACGTTTGATGATGATTTAGTATTATATGAGTTATGTGATTCGGTGACCAAATGTTGTTTGGAGTCCTGGATGAGATCACAGACATGACGAGGAGTCTCTAAATGATAGAGAGGTAAAGATTGATATATAGGATGATAGTATTCGGACATCGGAAGTGTCCAGGATAGTATCAGGTATTTATCGGAGTACCGAGAGGTTACCAGAACCCCCGAGGGAAAGATATGGGCCATAGGAGGGGAGCACACCAGCCCACAAGGGGTGGCTCCCCCCCCCCCCAAGGAAGAAGGCCTAGTGGGAGAAGGGAAAGAGGTGGTTCGTCCCCCCTTTCCTTCTCTCCTTCCTCTTCCCTTTCCCCCCTCCGGCAAATATGGAAGGGGGGAGGCCAAATTGGGGAGGACCCCAAGTAGGATTCCTCTTACTTGGGGCGCACCCTTGTTCCTCCCCTCTCCCTCCCACCTATATGTATGTGGGGAGGGGGCGCCTAGCACACACAACATCAATTGTTAGCCGTGTGCAGCGCCCCCCTCCACAGTTCACCCCCAGTCATATTCTCGCGGTGCTTAGGCGAAGCCCTGCACGAATCACTTCACCATCACTGTCACCACACGGTCGTGTTGACGGAACTCATCTACTTCCTCGACACCTTTCTGGATTAAGAAGGTGAGGGACGTCATCGCGCTGAACATGTGCAGAACTCAGAGGTGCTGTACGTTCGGTGCTTGATCGGTCGGAGCTAGAAGAAGTTCGACTACATCAACCGCATTGTCAAATGCTTCCGCTTTCGGTCTAGGAGGGTACGTAGACAAACTCTCCCATCGTTGCTATGTATCTCCTAGATAGATCTTGCGTGAGGGTAGGAACTTTTTTGAAATTGCATGCTACATTTCCCAACAATGGCATCCGAGCCAGGTCTATGCGTAGATGATATGCACGAGTAGAACACAAAGAGTTGTGGGCGGTGATCATCATACTGCTTACCACGAATGTCTTATTTTGATTCGGCGGTATTGTTGGATGAAGCGGCCCAGGCCAACCTTACGTGACCACGTTCATGAGATCGGTTCCACCGACAAACATGCAACTAGTTTTGCATAAAGGTGGTTGGTGGGTTTCTGTTTCTTCTACTTTAGTTGAATCGAATTTGACTGCGGCCGGTCCTTGTTGAAAGTTAAAACAACAAACTTGGTAAATCACCATTGTGGTTTTAATGCGTAGGTAAGAACGGTTCTTGCTAGAAGCCCGTAGCAGCCACGTAAAACTTGCAACAACAAAGTAGAGGACGTCTAACTTGTTTTTGTAGGGAATGTTGTGACATTATATGGTCAAGACATGATGTGATATAAGTTGTTGTATGAGATGATCATGTTTTGTAAAAGTTATCGGCAACCAGTAGGAGCCTTATGGTTGTCTCTTTATTGTATGAAATGCAAAAGCCATGTAATTGCTTTACTTTATCACTATGCGTTAGCGATAGTTGTAGAAGCAATAGTTGGCCAGACGACCACGATGCAACGATGGAGATCAAGGTGTCAAGCCGGTGACAATGGAGATCATGATGATGCCTTAGAGATGGAAATCAAAAGCACAAGATGATGATGGCCATATCATGTCACATATTTTGATTGCATGTGATGTTTATCCTTTATGCATCTTATTTTGCTTAGTACGTCGGTAGCATTATAAGATGATCCCTTCACTAAATTTCAAGGTATAAGTGTTCTCCCTGAGTATGCACCGTTGCGACAGTTTGTCATGTTGAGACACCACGTGATGATCCGGTGTGATAGACTTTACGTTCACATACAACGGTCGCAAGATAGTTTTGCACATGCGGAATATCGGGTTATGCTTGATGAGCCTGGCATGTGCACACATGGCCTCGGAACACCGGAGACCGAAAGGTCGAATGTGAATCATATAGTAGATATGATCAACATAGAGGCATTCACCATTGATGACTACTCCATCTCATGTGATGATCAGACATGGTTTAGTTGATTTGGATCACGTATCATTTAGATGACTTGAGGGATGTCTATCTAAGTGGGAGTTCTTAAGTAATTTGATAAATTGAACTTAATTTATCATGAACTTAGTCTTGATAGTTTTTGCATATCTATGTTGTAGATCAATGGCCCGTGCTACTCTTCCCTTGAATTTTAATGCATTCCTAGAGAAAGCTAAGTTGAAAGATGATGGTAGCAACTATGCGGACTGGGTCCGTAACTTGAGGATTATCCTCATTGCTGCACAGAAGAATTATGTCCTTGATGGACCGCTAGGTGAAAGGCCTGGTGCAGGAGCAGATGCTGATGTTACGAATGTCTGGCAAGCTCGATCTGATGACTACTCGATAGTTCAGTGTGCCATGCTTTATAGCTTAGAATCGGGACTTCGGAAATGTTTTGAACATCATGGACCATATGAGGTGTTCTAGGAATTGAAGTTAATATTTCAAGCAAATGGCCGAGTTGAGAGATATGAAGTCTCCAACAAGTTCTATAGCTGCAAGATGGAGGAGAACAATTTTGTTAGTGAACACATACTCAAAATGTCTAGGTAATATAATCACTTGACTTAGCTGGGAGTTAATCTTCCAGATGATAGTGTTATTGACATAGTTCTTCAATCACTGCCACCAAGCTACAAAGGCTTCATGATGAACTATAATATGAAAGGGATGGATAAGACAATTCCCGAGCTCTTCGCAATGCTCAAAGTTGCGGAGGTAGAAATCAAGAAGGAGCATCAAGTGTTGATGGTTAAAAAGACCACTAGTTTCAAGAAAAAGGGCAAGGGAAAGAAGGGGAACTTGAAGAAGAATGGCAAGCAAGTTTCCACTCCCGAGATGAAGCCCAAAGCTGGACCCAAGCCTGTACTGAGTGCTTCTACTGCAAAGGGACTGGTCACTGGAAATGGAACTGCCCCAAGTATTTGGCAGATAAGAAGGATGACAAAGTGAACAAAGGTATATTTTATATACATGTTATTGATGTGTACCTTACTAATGGTCGTAGTAGCGCCTGGGAATTTAATACCGGTTCGGTTGCTCATATTTGTAACTCGAAACAGGGGCTACGGATTAAATGAAGATTGGCTAAGGACGAGGTGACGATGCACATCGGGAATGGTCCCAAGGTCGATGTGATCACCATCGGCGCTCTATCTCTACATCTACCTTCGGGATTAGTTTTAGACCTGAATAATTGTTATTTGGTGCTAGCGTTGAGAATGAACATTATATCTGGACATTGTTTAGTGCGAGACGGTTATTCATTTAAATCAGAGAATAATGGTTGTTCTATTTATATGAGTAATATATTTTATGGTCATGCACCCTTGAAGAGTGGTCTATTTTTGTTGAACCTCAATTGTGGTGATACACACATTCATAATATTGATGCCAAAAGATGCAAATTTGATAATGATAGTGCAACATATTTGTGGCATTGTCGTTTAGGTCATATTGGTGTAAAGCGCATGAAGAAACTCCATGCAGATGGACTTTTGAAATCACTTGATTATGAATCATTTGATACTTGTGAACCATGCCTCATGGGCAAGATGACTAAAACTCTGTTTTCCGGAACAATGTAGCGAATTAATGACTTATTGCAAATAATACATACAGATGTATGCGGTCTGATGAGTGTTTAAGCTCGCATCGGGTATCATTATCTTCTGACCTTCACAGATGATTTGAGCAGATATGGGTATATCTACTTGATGAAACACAAGTCTGAAACATTTGAAAAGATCAAAGAATTTCATAATAAAGTAGAGAATCATTGTAACAAGAAAATAAAGTTTCTACAATCTGATCACAGAGGCGAATATTTGAATTACGAGTTTGGCCTTCATTTAAAACAATGTGCAATAGTTTCACAACTCACGCCACCTGGAACACCGTAGCGTAATGGTGTGTCCGAACGTCGTAACCGTACTTTATTAGATATGGTGTGATCTATGATGTCTCTTACCGATTTATCGCTATCAATTTGGGGTTATGCATTAGATACAGTTGCATTCACGTTAAATAGGGCACCGTCTAAATCCGTTGAGACGATATCGTATGAACTATGGTTTGGCAAGAAACATAAGCTGTGGTTTCTTAAAGTTTGGGGTTGCGACACTTATGTCAAAAGGGTTCAGCCTGATAAGCTCGAACCCAAATCAGAGAAGTGCGTCTTCATAGGATACCATAAGGAAACAATTGGGTACACCTTCTACCACAGATCCAAAGGCAAGTTCTTTGTTGCCAAGAATAGAAACTTTCTAGAGAAGGAGTTTCTCTTGAAAGAAGTGAGTGGGAGGAAGTAGAACTTGATGAGGTAATTGTACCTTCTCTCGAGTTGGAAAGTATCTCATCACATAAAACCGTTCCCGTGATGCCTACAACAACTAGAGAGGAAGCTAATGATGATGATCATGAAACTTCAGATCGAGTTACTACCGAACCTCATAGGTCAACCAGAGCATGTTCCGCACCAGAGTGGTACAATAATCCTGTTCTAGAAGTCATGTTACTAGACCATGATGAACCTACGAACTATGAAGAAGCTATTATGATCCCAGATTCCAATAAATGGCTTGAGGCCATGAAATCTGAGATAGGATCCATGTATGAGAACAGAGTGTGGACTTCGGTTGATTTCCCGATGATCGGCGAGCCATAGAGAATAAATGGATCTTCAAGAAGAACACTGACGTTGATGGTAATGTTACTGTGTACAAAGCTCGACTTGTCGCGAAAGGTTTTCGACAAGTTCAAGGAGTTGACTACAATGAGACTTTCTCACCCGTAGCGATGCTTAAGTCTGTCTGAATCATGTTAGCAATTGTCGCATTTTATGAATATGAAATCTAGCAAAATGGACGTCAAAACTTCATTCCTTAATGGATCTCTAAAAGAAGAGTTGTATTTGATGCAACCATAAGGTTTTGTCAATCCTAAATGTGCTAACAAAGTGTGCAAGCTCCAGCAATCCATCTATGGACTGGTGCAAGAATCTCGGAGTTGGAATATACGCTTTGATGAGGTGATCAAAGCATATCGTTTTATATAGACTTTCGGAGAAGCCTGTATTTACAAGAACGTGAGTGGGAGCTCTGTATCATTTATAATATTATATGTGGATGACATATTGTTGATTGGAAATGATGTGGAATTTTTGGATAGCATAAAAGGATACTTGGATAAAAGTTTTTTAGTGAAAGCCCTCCGTGAAGCTGCTTATATATTAGGCATCAAGATCTATAGAGATAGATCAAGACGCTTAATAGGACATTCACAAAGCACATACCTTGATAAAGTTTTGAAGAATTCTAAATGGATCAGTCAAAGAAAGGGTTCTTGCTTGTGTTACAAGGTGTGAACTTGAGTCAGACTCAATGCCCAACCACTACAGAAGGCAGAGAAAAAATGAAAGTCATTCCCTATGCTTCAGCCATAAGTTCTATCATGTATGCTATGCTATGTACCAGACCTGATGTGTGCCTTGCTATAAGTTTAGCAGGGAGGTGCCAAAGTAAGCACTACAAAAAAAGACACATCCGTGACATTTTGGGCCGAACGATCTTTTTTTCTGTCATGCTTATGACACTTCTATGACGACTATTGTGACAAAACCCGGTATCATCATAGATGTGGTGGGATCCTACTTCTATGAAAAAAAATCATGATAGAAAATGGGCTTTTCATCCTGGGTGGGCCGGAGATGCAGCTGCATGACATTCTTTGGGCCGTCCATGACGGAAAAATCACGGTAGAAGCAAGGGAGAGGAAATATCGCGGAGTTCCCGGTTACGGTGGGTGGTCGGGACCAAGCGATGCACTATGGTTTGCGCGTTTCTCTCGTGTACACACGTGTGTGCAAGGCGTTGGCTAACTAAACCCGGAGCGATCACACATTACTGAACCTGAGCGATCGATCCCTTGGCTGTTAACTGAACCCGAGCAATTCACTCACTGCTGACTGAACCCGAGCAATTCCTTCGTTGTTGCTGCTAACTAAACCTGAGCGATCAATCACTACTGCTGCTTACTAAAGCTGACCGAGCCCCCGTGCGAGACATATCCAGCCCATGTTGGGTTGCCTCTCGATGAATAGTGATTGTTGCTACCGTGCGCGCGGTACATAGAATGAGTCGAGGCGTGGTGAGTCGAGCCGGTTGGTTGGCTATGGATGAATAGTTCCAGGTGGGGTTAGATGAACAGGACCCCGCGGTAGTAGGCCGTTGCTGCTGGATGAACAGGACCCCGAGGAGGCCGCTGCACCCCAGCTGGTTGGGGGTGGATGAATAGGACCCTGTGGAGGCTCTATGAACAGCAGCCGGTGGAGGCTGGATGAACAGTAGCCGTGGATGAATAGTAGCCCGTGGAGGGTGGAGGAGGTCGACGATGGATGAACAGTAGCCCGTGGAGGCTAGAGCAAGGCGGTAGACGGTGGATGAACAGGACCCCGTTTCAACCGTAGGCGCTCCAACACAAGTCTGTTTCCTCCGTTTTGCGGTACGCCACACCCCTCCCGATCAACAGGACCCTGTTTCGACCGTAGGCACTCGAACTCAAGTCTGTTCCTCTGTTTTGCACTACACCAGACCCCTCCCGTTGAACAGGATCCCGTTTCGATTGTGGCTGGTCAAACAGAAGGTCGTTTCCTCCGTTCAACGGTACGCCAGACCCCGTTTCAGCTGCTCCGTCCAAGCCGGCTGGCTCCCGTTGAACAGGACGCATTCCGACCCAGTCAGTTGCCTCCCAATGAACAGTATGATGTTTCTCCATTCTGACCTAGCCAATTCGCTGCCCGATGAACAGGACGCCGTTGCTGCCGTCCGTTGCCTCTCCATGTACACAAGCTCTGGTCGTCCGTATATATGTGCGAGTACGCACTTGAGACCCCCCCCCCGTATGTGGCCGTATTTTTTGCCCTGTGGCTATATGTACGTGTACATGACTTAGACGGGACTGTGTGAACTGCTATGTCGGGTGCTCTACAACGACACGTGCCGCTACTCACTCGGCCACGGTTCATACTTGCAGAGAGACTGATCGACCAGTATGTACATACACGTTCACGACTAGACAGACAACGATACGTATGCTTTGACCGGGTGGGTCCCAGCGGTCATGGAGGATAAGGATGCACTTCCTTGCATGCGAAGATATAGCTGGTCGGTCCCAGCTGTCAGGGGAGGAATCATTTTTATTTTCCGAGTACTAAGGAGGCACTTCCTTGTGTTCAAAGATTTAGCTGGTGGGTCCAACTTTTAGCCTCACTGCCTAAAGTCCTCTCCCGATGGTTATTCTTCGTTGACCACATTGACCACGCCGCGCCGAGAGCACCAAGGCGGTGGACGACGGGGAGGCCTAGGAAGGGAACGACACGGAGTCAGTGAAGACACGGCAGTGGATGCCCACACGGAGGGGAGTACATGGGTTGACTGCTTCGGCTACGATGTGACGCTGCCATCGTCGGAGAATAAAAGGATGTGTGGGTGAGTATAGATGGATGGCATGGCCAGCGGTGGCAGCACATCCGGATATGGGAGGCAGGAGCAGGCGACACGACCGGCGCTGGTTTGGGCGGCTGGAGCAAGAAGACCAGAGGTTGAAGAAGCACGACGACCGTTGGATGGACATCGCACAGTCACTGCAGCTAGAATCGTTTATATTGACTAAGTTGACAAAGCCCTTGGTACGCGTCAACTTAGTAGGCCAGCAGGTCAGCCTCCGAAACGGTGCGCCCCATATGTTAGGGGGAGGAATCATTTTTTGGGTGGCAGAAGCAAGAATATCTGAGATTGAAGAAGAAGCACACATCCGTTCGATGGACATCCAACGGCCACTGCTGGTACAATCGTGTGTTGACTATAAGTTGACAAAGCCTTGCATATGCGTCAACTTAGTTTTTTTAGGGGACGCGTCAACTTAGTATTCCCACAAGTGTGTGGCAGAGAACATATAGCCCATTTGTGATTTGTAAGAATGTACAACCTATTTTTAAATTGTAATGGAATTTACTATAGCCCATTTACAATTTGTTAAAAGTACAACCCATTTTCTAGCTAGGACAACAATTAATAATTTGAACCAACCGCTCAAAACAGAATTCAATAAAAATTTCCCACATTTTGATGGGATCCAAAATATTTTTATCCCAAAATTTCTAGTCAGATTAAATATAATTTCAAAATAAATTTGTATTACGTAAAAATCCAACAAAATATTGCGCGCGCAACAATTAATGAAATTAAAATTTTCAAAATTTTCAAAATAATATCTTTTGAAACTAATTACGTGTTTGGTGCATTTTTTGTAGTTACTGCCTGGTTTTTATAATTACATCCCATTTATTATTTCTTAAAGCCCATTTTTGTGTTAAGCCTAATGCATCCCTCCTAGGAAAGATTTGCATCCCAGCGGGACGGAGAATAACAAGTTGATCTTGCCTCGGTATTCCTCAAAAAGAAGTATAGCTGGGCTAGCCATTTTCAGCTTGAAAAAAATTAGTATCTGGGCTGCATATCTGGCCTGGGCTAGAAGGCCCACAGCCCGCCCAGTTAATACCCTGCTCTCCTTTGAACAACAACAAAAACATCACTCAAGAAAAACTCTCCAGTGCTCACTCCTCAAAAACACAAATACTGCTCGAGCTGCTTGGTCCCAGCTATCGGCCGCTCCTTGTGCAATTCTCTAGTTTATTGACTACATAGGTTGACAATGGTGTGGGACCGTGATGTCAAGAAACCTGGGGGAAGCAAAAAAAATTATAGTTGTATATAATAAGGAGGCACTTGCGTACGTTCGGCTATGACCCTGGTGGGTCCCCACTATCATCCTCTCCAAGTAAAGTCATCTCCTCATTCCTCATGTCCTTTGACCATGTTGACAACGCAAGACGGCGGCGCCACGGCGAGTGCAACAACTCGAAGGACGATGGAGAGGGCCTCGCGGGCCCTACGGGTGGTCTGATACAGCGCCTGCTGCTCATTCAGGAAAGCCAGGATCATAGGGTCACATGTCCGCGATGGCATTGTCATTCGCTTGTTTCCCGGTGCTCGTTGACGAGACGGAGGTTGCAGCACAAGTCCTCCTATGCTGGTAGCTCTTCCGCCATTAGGGCGTCGAAGTGCGGCTGCACCTGCTCTATGGTGAACACGGCATGAACCGGCTTGGACAGTGGAGCCGGCTCCTGGTTAGAAGCTACGTCCATCGTCTGATTGTCATCGCTTAGCTCGGCGAGCTCGCTGGCGAGCCGGCATGTCCGTCTGCTGGACCGACCCGCTGCCAAACATGAGTCTAACTGCCCTGGCCCACACAGACCGCCTCCCTCGCCCCCGTGCGCTTTCCGCTCGAAACGGTCAGCGCCACCTGCACCGCTTCCCGGTGCATGCGATTGCTCCGCATTCAAACGACACAAGTGCCTTCCGTCCATTCGTTTGCCACCCACATTAATGCACTACAAGAAAAATACACTTTCGTGATGATACATGTTTGTCACAGTAGCTCATGTTTTATGTCATGCATGTACATCCATGAAGATTTTATGACAGAATCAAGATAGTCATACCTGTGCTGTCGTAGAAGTGTTCCATGACATTACCAAAATTATCATCACTGAAGTGTTCACTTCCATGATGATAAACCGCGCGTCATGGAAGTGCTTTCGTCAAGGGTGACCCACATGTGGCATCCACCATAACAGGTCACCGTTAAGCTATCGGGTCCGGTTGTGGATCCAATAACCCGCTAACAGCCAGGACCAATAGGGATTTTGCACATGTAAATTTCTCATTGGCGAGAGGAACCACATGTTGGCTCATTGTTGGGACAGATGTCATCCACTCATTGGACCGAAGGCGCCTATGATACATCGAAAAGTGGGACGGCCCAATAGTGGCCCATTTAAGGCAAAAAGGTCGGCCCAGCTAAAGGAAAGCCCACCATATTTTTTCAGACTCCAGTGGGCTGGCCCGTTAATAGCCTGCCATGTTTTGGGTCAAATTGAGGCCCATATCAAATTAGGCCCGTTCACAACCTGCCATGTTTTGGGCCAAATTATGGCCCATATTGGATCAAGCCCGTTAACATGCCTCTTTTCTTTTGCCCCATTCTAAGCCAGGTTTGTATTTCAGCGTGTTAAATGCCCGTTTACCAGTTTGGCCCCATAATAGTTTCGTCCTGTTAGCGGCCAGTGGTGCAACTGGGACGTTGTCGGCCCGGTTTAACTTTAGGCCATTTAACGGCCCATGCAGAAACTGGGCTATATCTTGTCCGAAGTAACTTAGGCCTCTTAACGGCCCATAGTCTTCATGGATAAATTTCAGCCCAACTGGCCTATCGGCCTGTTAATGGCCCGTGTAATAGTTTGTCCTAAGTACAACCCGCATTGAATCCGGCCTGCTTACAGCCCATCTGATAATGGCACGTGACACTATTGGGCCTACGGCCCACGTTGATACTGGCCTGCTTAAAGCCCATAATTTTATTCGGCCAAACAGGGCCCGAGATATATTTTGGCATGTTAACGGCTCGTCCTATTTGGGCCAAACGGGCCTTAGGCAGTTTTGGCCTATATTGGCGCGTGAATTTTTTGGCTCAATGCTAGCCCAATCTAGTTTTTAGCCTGTTAAAAGCCCATGGTATTCTCTGGCCCAGCTGGCCTGGAAACCTACTATTCGATTAGACCTGCTAATGGCCCAAGATGATTAGAGGCCCACATTTTGGCCCATATGAGTAACAGGCCGTCCTGAAGACCGACAACATTGAGATCCATTGAACCTTCCGGCCTAAATTACAACATACCGACCAAAAATAAACCTAGACTATACAATAAAGAAATTACGACATAATAAAGCGCAAGATGACAGCGGATTACATACACTGGGCATCAAAGGTCGCCACCAGTGGATACAAACGAGCCGACAAAAGAATATACAAAACCGAGAGCAATTTAGAAGGCATTAGGCCTCGATGGGATGGCCACCGCAAGCAGCTGAACAAGCTGATGAGACCTCAGTTGTGTCAATGATAGATGTTGTATCCCTAGCTTTATAGCACCAAAGCTCGCAAGGTAGTCCTCTGAGATCTTCATTGCTTCTTTGGCATCAAGTCAGAGCTTAGTTGAAGCAAGCCTTCCCGCTTTAAGTTGAGACTGAAGAAGTCGAACTGATTGAGGCATCGACTGCATAGAGGTTGTCTCACAACTGCTGGAGAGTAGCTTCAACTCACTGTATTCATCAAGACAGGACCTTGGGGATATCTCGCTCTCTTCAAGATGGTTTGGCTCACTATCTTCCCTAAAGTTCTGCCTGGCATAAGATATGCGACTCTGAAAGAGAAACAAAGAGACACGTAACAGGTTTCACAATTATAAGAAAATAAATGGATCTGTTCTGCATATGGAACATGTTTTTACAACTACAATTTAAAACTGGTAGTTGTTGCAAACATCCAATCAGATGTAAACAGCAAAGTAAACAGCAGTGGAGGAAATGATGCCTATCCAAATCTATACTAGAACAAAGTTTGAAGGCTGGAGGAGGATGAACCTACATTACATGTTAACACTGGCTGGACAAAGCCCTTCTCCATATCGATGGAAGGATAATTCAATAAATTCCCCAAAGAAACTTCTTTATAAGTGTTACCATTATTATACATTTTGCAAAGAGTAAATATAGATCACATAATATTGGAAGAAATAGAGGATAATGAAGCTCAGGTGCAGACTGATGATACATTATCAAATAACAATTAATTAAGTACAGCGTTACAAGGCAAAAGGTACTGACAAGAGGAATGCAGACATCAACGTGTGTAGTGGTATTGGCTTTATTCAACATTTTTGTAAGAGTAAATGTAGATATGATAATTTGGAGGAAGTGGAGGGAAGGGCAGATAAGATGCAGAGTAATGCTCGACAATCAACTATCTCGCGATGCAAGTACAGTAATACCACCACCGTACGTTATTACTTGTTGCTCAAATGGATGTATCTAGCACTATTAAGTTCTAAATACATCCAATTGATCAACAATTAATTCGATACAAAGGGAGTACATGACAACAGGTACTTACATGAGCAATCCAAAACTTCATAACCATTGTGTTAATCCTACATTTATCTAAGAGTAAATATATATCTCATAATTTCGAGCAAAGGGAGGATAAAGAAGCGAACATTTATAGTGATGCTACATAATCAAACAATGATGAGTGCAAGTATGCTGACAAAGGGCAAGAGGTACTGACAAGAGCAGTGCAGTGCCCAGTATTGTTGTGAGATCCTATGATCCTTTGAGAAAGGAGATTCATCTGAAATTAGTTTTCATACAAGAGACAAGGTAAGGCACATGCAGAAATTTATGAGTTCAAATTTTGAATTGATATCGTAGACAATACCTGATGATGGGCTCTCAACAGTTCTAATAGGGGTTTGGCCAGTGGAGTAGGGGTAAAGTGTGGTACAGTTGGGCCTGTGTTTTCTGTGGCTACTGATCTATCTGATTTAACATGTATCACTACCTTTTCCAAATACCTAGTTTGTAGTCCTTGAGGATCTGCACTCACCCTCTTCCTTTTGGACATCTATTACAGAAGAAGAACATTTGACTGAAAAAAGTAGTATGATGACACATGGAATAGGTACAGAAAATGGATAGGTATGGCATGTCTCATATATGATGCTTAAACTAAGCAGATGGTAGTGTAACAAAGTAGAAGTAATGCAAGAGGTCATATGCAAAATATGTGCGACCAATACAACCTTGCCAAGTTAGAGCAAGCACCTTGATGGGTGAATAAGATAGGCCATCCTCCACCATGCCAAGTTTGTTAGCTAGTGGATTGTTCCGCAATATTCCTCTCGTGCGCCCATTCTCATATTCATTTTGATCATGTTCAGACATAAAAACAAGTGAGATTATCTTTGTAATGTAGAAGTGATTCTAATCCAATACTGCCTCCCTATAAACCCCTTTGTGTTATCTCTGCAATTCTACTGAGAGATGCCATGCATGCTGTAATTTGGGGTGGGCATTAATATAATGTGGCCTACTACTCAAAATATGAGAGCTCCCGAAGTGATGATACTTCGCACATGACAGCTTCAACATATAGTTAAGAAGAACAAGTCGACCTGGCCTGACAGGTTCAAAATATACTAAGGGAGAACAACTCGACCTGACCAGTCGACCGCAAATGTCTCTGCTACTCTTCCCAACAAGGAACATACTTATTAAAGAAGAGAAGAGGATCATGTTAAAGAAGAGCATTAGAGCAAGCAGATTGAAAATATTAAAAGGTTTTCTATACAATGTTTGTTGCCCACCCATGATGAACCAGAGCGCACAGAGAAATACTATTCCTTCCAGTCCCTCCATTTGTGGCTCACATGCATTTCAAAACTGAAGTAGGAACATTTAGCTGACCAATTAAACATGTATCAGCTTTACTAATATGAGCATAATATAATTTTCGAATTTGTACAATTAAGGCTGTTTAGCTCGATGGGTGGAGCAGTGCTATTATGACACAAACCATGTAGCTGATTGTGGTCATCATAAAATGGGGAAACCATAAGCATGATGAGTATAGTGTTGATCGTGGCAGTGGGATGGCAGATCTGATGCTGCAAACCGCACAAAGGGTAGTTAGCAACCGATGTTTGCTTTGAAATAACAACTAAGATTTGGTATGGACAAGAAAGTATAGTCAACAAGTGACAAAGAAATGCAATTCTGCTGTCTCTCTATATGTCGCGACATGCATTTGGAAACTCAAGTGGGACCTTTAGCTAACCAATTAAATGTGTGTGTTAACTAATATCAGTATCATATCACAATCAAATTTGAACAACTAAACTTTGGAATTATGAGTGTCGTGGTGTTTAGCTTGAAGGGTGGAGTACTGCTAGTATGACATAAAGCACAGATCATAGTAGAGTAGATAAAAGGGGAAAACCCTAAGCATCAAGAGTAAAATCAGGAAAGTGGAACTAGCTGGACCGTATGGGCTTGTATTGCCGGTACGACAAGAAAGAGCTACATAAGAACAAAACAAAGTCATGGCCCACCCAGCCCTAGTCCAATATACAAAGGAGTGAAGGTAAATTTGTACAAAAATTTGGGATCCCATGTAGCCTAAGCCATCCGGGCCGCCCAATATTTTAACTGTAGCTCTGCCGGTGTGTGGCGCACATGCTTTTTGAAAAAATAGGATCATTAGGTGACCAATTAAACATTCTCTGTTTTAGTAATATATGAGCTTCATATTAGATTCGTATATCAACAACTAAGCTTCATATTTATTTCTTCCAAACCATGACAAAGATTTATTCCACCTTTATATATGAGTATGATTAGAAATGTCGTGATCTTCGAATTCAGTAGGTTGGATACACTTTTGAGATAAACAATTATTTCATCCAATACAATATGCTCACATGAAAAACAGTTCACCTTGTGTCAATCATACAAGTACTGAGGATTACCTCGCCTAAAAAATTCAGATCATTACAACACATGGACAACATAGGGGGTCTTACAACATAATCCATTCTGAGACATGACAATATGCAAGTATAGTAATCTAATGACAATTTCAAATGGTATCTAAAGAAGAACTGGGATTACCCTGGGATTCAGATAGCAGAAGCAGCAGGACCTCCTCCGTCTTCAAATGCAACATTCTTACTTCCTCCAATTCTTGGGTTGCTTGCATAATGCGTGCAGATAATTGCATAATTTCTAGCCTCAAGATCAAGATTACCTCATTCATGGCAGCCACACCATCTCTTTCTGCCTCTAGTAGAGCCTCAGTGCTCAAACTACTCTCCGGCGGTGTTGTCTCTGAACTGCTACCATCTAGTAACATGGATGGCGCACTGCTTCCACAAATAGATTCTGGGGTTGTATATTGTGTCCTAGTGTGAACGACATCCTGAATGGTTTCCGCTGGATATAAGTAAGAGATAGTTATCGCATGATCCAGGTAGTAAGCTTACATGGTAAACGACATACGAATTATTGCCGAGCATGGCAAGCTATATTTAAATTGTTTGAAGCAGCATCAGCCGAAAAGAAATTAAAATGGTAAGATGAAACTAGGGATGT
Source organism: Triticum dicoccoides (assembly GCF_002162155.2). Lineage (NCBI taxonomy): Eukaryota > Viridiplantae > Streptophyta > Magnoliopsida > Poales > Poaceae > Triticum > Triticum dicoccoides. The sequence continues at coordinate 422,539,797 of NC_041391.1, read as the reverse complement.
AAGTGGCAAATAATCGGCACCCACCAGTCCCATCTAGTTAGTTTTTGCTAGCTCCCTAGTTCATTTTCCTCAAAAAACAAAAACTCTTCTGAAATATCATACCACTAGTGGACTTTAATCGGGATTAAACGGGACCCAGTTGACATCCCTAGTTGAAAGGGAGTGTACCACCACTATATTTAAGTTGCCAAAGCATCTAAGAAGTTGAAATAATATGAGAAATCACTTAACAGTGTGGCCTCATATAAATTACGAAGACAGTCTTGTGATGAAGTTCATAGGAAAAGTTAAGGAGTCAAATGAAATAGGCATGAATTTCTTTACGATAGTACAGCAGGCACTGCTGACATATGGGCCAACTCAGGTATAGCCTAACAAGTAACAAGCAAGCATTGAATCAAGCGATACAGCAAAGCGGACAACTGAACTATTTGTAATTCTGTAGGATTACAGGTTGAGGGCACAAGCCAAGAAAGCAGCCCACATGCATTACATTTCACATGTACTAAAACACACTGGCTTACCATATGTTGCTATGAAGCCTCGCTGTTGTTGCAACGTTCTTCGAAGATATCGTCAACATCCCATGGTTGCAAATCTAGTTGTTGTAGTTTATTCTGCACCCTCTATTTAGATAAAATTAATTTTAATCGCATGCACTGGTTCGAATAGATCATCAATGGTTCATCTAAACTAACGAAAGAAGGATGTGTGCTTACAGAACAATATATGTGCTTCACTCTATTTTTATGTTTGTTCGAGGTACCAGCCCCAAAAGAACAAATATTTTGCTTGATGGGGTTGGCAACTCCATAATTAATATAAGCATCAAATTAGTCATGCACCTTGGGAAGATCAAGAACGCACAAAAAATTAGGGTATGTTTGGTTTGAGACTAGCGTGGCCAAGCCAAAGTGTGGCCAGCGACACAAGTATGGCAAGCCACACAAGTGTGTCTGAGAAATTGGACACAAAACTTTGGCAAAAGTTGGCAAAAAAATTGTCTCTATGACAAGTGGGCCATAGGGGCAATGAAGTGTGGCAAAAATCAAACACATACCAACTAAACTATGGCATCCAAACTTTGGCTTGGCAAACTGTGGCTGGGAACCAAACAGTCCCGTAATGAACGGAGGCTCGAAGCAGTGATGTAATAGCTAGCATCAAAAAATTTAGGGTAAAACGAACAAAAAGCAGCGGAACCACACACTAGTTTGCTGATGTGTAATTAAGCATAGAGAACATGAAGTAGTCTGATGGAACCAACAGGTGGCATCAGAACAACACCATTATCATAAATATAGTATGCAAGGAGTAAAATAGGAGGCAGTGATTTCTAGGAAGTATAATAATACTTGGGACATAACTAAAGCATTGTAACTACATGTGCACTGGTTTTGTAATTTAGTACATGTAACATGTTCACTGCCAGAAGTATGGCCCTACAATTGCAAGCAGAATAATGCTTCTCATGAAAAATTGAATGATGCCCTGAAGAAATTCAAAGGTGCAGTGTTTATGGTAAGAAAGTGAACGTAGGCGCCAGCCTTGGATAATAGTACCTGATTCTCAGCAGCGTATGGGTATCGTTGTCATACTTGATAGCTAAGGATCGTTGATGGTGCTCCTGTTGCGGTTGAGTTTGGGACGGCTGTTGCCGTTGCTGAAGCGGCTCCGGTGCTTCGGTTGTGACGCCTGTCGACATACAAGAAAGTTCATCTATGCTAAGTGAATAGTTCCACGATAGAGAAGGGAAAAAAATAAAGGAGTACAAATCGAAATAACCTGATGAGGCTGCGGCATTAGTAAAGCAGGGCCGATGGAGTTGATTATGGCATCCGTGGAGCGGGTCCGGTGAAGTGGACGAAGGCATCGGCGAAGCACATTCGACGCAGTGTACAGTGCTTTCGGTGAGGTGGATCTGTTGCGGCGGACGAGAGCTTGCATGAAGGGCTAGCGATGGGGCGGACGAGGGAGTGAGTGAAGGGCCTACACTATGGTGGACAAGGGCACTGGTGAAGCGGATCCGGTGTGGTGGACCATGATGACGGTCAAGGAGATCTATAGTGGTGGACAAGCCAGTTGCTAAAGCAGCTCCGGTGAAGTGGTGAGTTGGCAGTTGGGGCTTCCAAGGTGTAGAAGGTAGATCTGACAAGGTGTGAGGTCCACCGCTGCGGTGGAGAACTAGATTCGGCGGCTTGGCGTGGTTGGGGGGGTTTGGGGAGGGGAAGGGGAGGGGCTCTGGGGAAGAATGTTGGGGGCAAAGAGGGGGAAATAATGGAGTTACCAAAGCAGCCCTTTTCCGTTCATGTGGCAGGGGTAAAACAGGAATATCGCTGGGCTAAACTTTCGGACGCGAGATATTTTGATGTGAGTGTGAAGTTTGAAAGCTTTTGGCGCCTAAAATTAAGTGTTCTGCTCTTGTACGCCCGACTGTGATATCATGCTTGAGAATTTATTTGTTTTGCACGCAAAAAAAGTGCAAGTTTCGAAAATCAATGTCTCCAACTCGAAACTTACACTACTACGAAAAGGCCTACTAATGGCGCCCTGGTTTTGCCTACTAATGGCGCATTACCAGTGCGCCATTAGTAGGACGCCACTAGTATTTTTTACTAATGGCGCACCACTGGTGCGCCATTAGTATCTGGTATACTAATGGCGCACCAAGCAGTGCGCCATTAGTATGTAACACCATGCGCCATTAGTGTGCCTCCCCGGGGGCCATACGTAAGCATGTGCTTTGTCATACTAATGGCGCATTCTGTGTTGATGCGCCATTAGTATCCTTTGGCATACTAATGGCGCACCTGGTGGTGATGCGCCATTAGTATGAATATTTGTTTTTTTTACTTTTCTGATTTTTGCACAGGTTACAAAATATATTATTGGACAGAATATAGACAGCAGCACACAGCAACATTAGATTCATCGAATACAATAGAAGATTAGTCTCCGAATACAATTCATCATATTAGTCTCCGAATTCAAAAGACCGAACAAAGATAAAACATTACAAGTCTCAAGACCGCGAGTATCGAGTTTATCTTCACATTACAAGTCGATATCGATCATCTAAACTACCGTCACATAGAAGAGAGTTGTGGTCATCACGATAAGCATCATCGCGATCAAACTGGTCTTCATCCGGTTCCTCCAACGCTCCCTCCTCTCTCTCGCTAGATAGCGGGCATATCTAGATTCGGCCTCCGCCCTAGTGGTGTACCCTTTGTAACTGTTACCGCTAAGACGGTGAACCTGTCTCCAACACTCCTCCCAGTCGTCATAGACTCCGGGAACCTTACCCTTGTACACGACATACGACGGCATCTCTATGCACAAGCCAAACAACAGACAATACATAAGCAATATGTAAGTATGCAACAAAAGGATCGGAAGAGAAAAGCAAGACATTAATAGCACGATTCATGGTCCTACTAATAAATAGCATCGATTACATCTAAGTTGAACGACTGTCCAAACCAAAGAGACATATGAATTCATTAAAGTTTAATTACAACATGAGCCAATCAATGTTTCAGAACTACACATCACTACTTTTGACTTGACTCATCGGACAGGAGCGTGGATGAAGCCGACGTGTGTCCTGATGGTCATGAAATCGTGGTCGTTGTCACCCTGCATTTGTAGCATTCCATCTATCTCATTGTTGGACGGTTGATATCTGAGGAAGAACTGCCCCGAGGTATGAAGGACATCTTGATGGATGATGTCCGCAAACTCCGCCTGGATGCGAAAGAATTCTTGTCTGAGGTCCGCATCCTGGATTGCCGACAAGTTCGCGGCCCAATCTTTGAGATTATCTGGTAGCAGAAGTTGATGATGGTCCCTTACGATCTCCCGCATGTGATGGAGGGCGTAGTAGGCATCCTTCTGACCGCCAGGCGGCTGCTTGACGCAGCAGAACTTCGTATTGTGTGAGAACATGTGCTTGCCGTACTTACGAACTGCCCTGGTGAAGGTGCCTCCAGATTTGGCGTAGCCGGGGAGAACAACATCAAGAACTTTCTTGACATTTGTGTAGTCTATCTTGGAGTTACGGTTCGGGTCGAAATACGTGGCCATGGAATATTTCGGGCTTAAGAGGATGAGTGTGCAATGTGTGTCACTGCACAGAACACGGAATGTTAGAGAAAAAAAGAACGATCGAAATCTAAGAAATCATATGTTACGGGGCGGTTAAGGGATGACTTACCCGGGAAAGAAAGCCACAAGGAAGTTATCCTTATCTGGGTTTGCCAGAATGACGCCTTCGAGGTGTGAACTCGCAACTTGGCGGTCCCCAACGCTGCTCAAGTGCTTGGAATGCATGTAGAAGGGGTCGACTATCACGATGTCTGGGGTCTTGTCTCTAATGATCCTCATCTCCATACTCTGCGAAAATAGCCGAACGAAGGTGTAGTGCAGCGGATGAAGGTTAAACATAGCAAAGATGTCATCAAATCGCAGGACGATCGTACCCCCGATGTCGCCATCCACAAAGCCCTTGCCTCTGGCACCTTGGCCACGAAAACCGGGTATGCCACATCCTTCTCTCTGAGACGCCGCTTCTCCAAAGAAAGAACACTGTCATGTAGACTCCGTATAGCACCGGTTGCAGCATTCAGCATATTTGGCGGTAGCATCGCCCTACCCGCCACATGCACCCTCCTCGAGATATCCTTAGGTGAAGGAGGCCGTCCTAAGCACGGATCGAACTCGGTGCTGGCTGGCTCGCACCGGCGCCCTTGTTAGTCTTTCGTTTCTGTCCCTTCTTCTTGATCTCCTGTAATGGGACCGAGTTCTTCTCACAGACCGCCTTCTTGAGCGTGTTGGGGCTGATAATATTTCGCACCTCAGCTATCTGAGGCTCGGTGAAGGCGGGAGCTGGAGGCGTCTCCTGAGAACTGAACGCCAGACGACGCCTGTTGCAATTGGATTTCTCCGCCGTACCAGCTAGATTGCGGTCGTCTTGGTTGGGTTCTTGAGAAAGAGGCCCGCAAAACTCGTCAACGTACCCATGTTCGGCAAAGTACTTATCGACTTTGGTAAATGTATCGTCGTCGTTGTCGTTGTCATCGTCATCCGGATCCTGTGCCATAGGGCTGTCCGGATCCTGTGCCATAGGGATGTCCGGCAGGTCCAGTAGCGTTGCGGCGTTCTTGCCATGGCTTGGCGCCGGCACGACTGGCGGTCTTGTCTGTGGGGTGGTGTCCCCCGCCCTCAAACGAATCTGGCTCTTCGGCCAAAGCAGGGGCCAGTTTACGGCGCTAAGGGTCATCTCATCTTCTCCGTCGGCCCCAGCGGGTCGAATCAGAGGTAACAGCTCGTCGCAGCCTGGCAGCACCCGAACCACTTCAACCCTATACACTGTGGGTGGCATCGGATTACCGTGGAACATGGGGTTGCCCGGTTGAACGATTCTTCCCTTGGCGACATCGACCAACTCGGCGCCCATGAAGTGTAGAAGAGTGCAAGGAACGTCGGCGGTGCCCTACGAAAACATGTACAGGGCGTCAGGGATGCCCAGTCAAAGGCAAGGAGATGAAGTCATCGTTCGAGAGGCTTAGTTACCGTGATGCCGTCGAGCTCGGCTAATGTCGAGGCACCGCCAACGGCGGGCGTGCAACTGATGGAGGGGGCGCTTGCTGGCGAGGTGCCGGCCGGCGTACACCCGGGTGCATTAAGCTCCAATGCCCGTGCCGGCGCCGGAGACACGAATACCGCCTCCGCCGGAGACACCAATGGCGCCGCCGCCGGAGACACCAATGGCGCCGCCTATGCGCTGTGCGAGTTGCTGGCCGTGAAGCTGGGAACCAGGGGAGGCCCCTGTTGGCCGCCCACAATCCACGTCGTCAGCCCATGAATCAACGTAGGCACCATGGCGTTGAGCTTCGTTCCCAGTTGTTGTTCCACTTGCTCTTGGACAAGCTCCGGAATCTGCACCACTTGTGCCTTGAGTGCTTCAACCTCGCGCGTCTGGCTTTCTGAGCTGGTCTTTTTCTCCTTCCACACACCAGCGATATAGTATGACCCCCATTTTGTGGACAAGCCTTTGTCGGCCACACGACCAGCTGACGTCGGCTTAGTGAGCTTATCCTTGTTTTTCATTACGTTCGACGCCCTATTTAAAGGGGTGTTGAAAGGGGAGCTCTGAGACGACCCCGCACTACTGCTTTCAGTGTCCTGCGAAAGGAACGTGAACCATTTAGATATATTGGGGATTAATTAGAGTGCAACCATATGGAGCTAATTACGCGGGGGTGTATTCCTTACCAGAACAAGCTCAAGCGCCCTGGTCTTCGGATCCGTGGTAAGCTCCTTTGTTATCGGGTCGTCCTTGTACCGGGCCCTGGCATAGTTCCTGGTCTGCTTGTCACCGCTGTATTTCTCGAAGCGGGGCAGTAGGCCTTGCTCGGCACACTCTGCGTCCTCCTTGTCCCATATAGGCTCCGCCACTCTGTAACCGCCGGGACCGAGTTTGTGTTCCCCTAAGTTCAACTCCCGTATTTCTTTCCCCCACTGACTTGATTAGGAGGTTGCGCTGCTGTCGCACTTGATCTTGAACTCCTTGTACTCATCTTCGCTCATCAAAGGATATTTCGCCTTGATCTTCTCATAACTATCACCTTTATCAATCATTCTCTTCACCGCGCTTCTCCAAGTAGACAGGGCCGTGCTCATCTTCGTGAGGGCGGCACTGTTCACTTTATTCCCTGATAGGCGTGTGTTTTCAAATTCGGCGGGGAACTTGTATCGTTCATGCAGCTTTGTGAAGAGGAGGTTGCGCAAATTCCCGTGGTCCTTATTCCTAAGGTTATCGGTGTTGATGGAGACGGTGCTCCGGAGAATGCACCCGAGCTGAAGCGAGTACCCCTTGACTATATGTTTGGGCTCCATTGGATTCCCGTCGGAGTCCACTTGAGTGAATTCCTCCTTGAGGGTGCGGAGCGCATTCAGGCGCTGGTCCTTCCTTTGCTTCTTCGGTTGGCTGCCATCTGTGTGTGCTCCGCCATCATCAGTGGTGGCATCCTCGGCGGCACCATCAGTGGTGTCATCCCCGACACCACTAGGGGTTGTGTAGTCAGGATCGGTGTCTTCCATGGCGTCCTCATAGCGGTGAGGTTGTTCCTCCATCTCCTGGGACAGCTCCCAGAATTGCTTGCCGCCCGAACCACCGGCCTCATCGTTGTGGGCCATGTTTCGCTCTAAATAGGAAAAAAGTTTGGTCAAAAAGTTGGTTATTGTCAAGGAACAAGATCATGGTCTCATCATTTAGGTTTCTCGACGCTGAGGCACCCTAAAAGCCTAAGCTTTCATCATTTAGGGTTTGTCAACGCCGAGGCACCCTAAAGGCCTAAGCGTACATCATTTAGGTTCTCATCGACACCGAGGCATCCGGGGCAACCAAGTTAAGTTTTCATCATTTAGGGTTTATCGATGCCGAGGCACCCTAGGTTGGGCCTAATCACTTGGCACTAATCACTTGGCTCTATTGCCACCTATGTTTGGTTTATCATCTAGGGTTTATCGATACTAAGGAGAATTCTAAGTTGGGCCTAATCACTTGGCTCTATTGCCACCTATGGTTTAATGCAGCAAGAATAAAGGGGAAGTTGATCCTACTTAATTAAGTACTAAGATACCCCGGCCCATGCATTAGTCGCAAGTACCCCATATGTCCTATTTTTAGCAAAGTCATGCTAAAATTCACGAAAAATTTCAGCATGACCTTTGCTGAAAATAGGACATATGGAGTACCTGAATTTGCCGGAACGGAAGTTAATCAACATTCTGGCAAACTCAAGGGCCTCTCGGGGTACCTGCAAAATCATCACGACACGATGGTCGGAGATAAAACCCAGCAAACTAGCACCACAATGTGCCTCTACTTTCATATGGATGAAAAGGCCACAGACCATATGGTCCTCTTCTTTCATATGGACAAAAATCAGCTCAACTTATGTGAGCTTCCATTCCAGATCTAATAGCAGCAAGTTGTTCACTTGTAGCTCAACTTATGTGAGCTACCTTCAAGAAAAGAAATCTGCAGTGGCACATCTGCTCTCTGAATACATTGGCAAGAAACAAAACAACACCTAGTACCATCCATCTGCTATGGCCGTATCATGCAGTTTAACTAAGCACTAACAGGTAATTATATAACAGAAAACTTGGCGCGTACATGTCACTTAGCTTGGGCAAGCAACATACCTCGTCCTCTTGGTTAGTCCAAACAAGCTGTATGCTGAGCCTCAAGTCACCACCTGCACATTTTACAGCACCCATGAGATGAAACAAGCTTCATTTAAATATCTTGCTGCTAACAAACATAACTAATGTCAGTACTCAAAAAATAGTGACCACACAGGGAACAAACAAACTATTCACTTTTTATTTCTTCAGAATTGGACCAGACAGAGAACAAATCCTTGGAAGCAAACTGAAACCATGCTGAAACTATACTGAAACCATGCTGAAACTTTACCGAAACTACTCCTTGCAAGCAAACTGAAACTACTCCTTGGAAGCAAATTGTCTTGGAAGGAGTAGTGTGTGCACAAATCTACTCCAACTAGTTGCTTTCACTTAGAGATTGTTAGCACAAACAGCATGAGTCATTCTTCAGACCGTTACAAATAGAAACAACGGCAACCAAGGTTAAAAACCACAATCCTATATATTATTCTGAAACTTGATATATTGAAATCACTTAGCACTCTCTTTATGTGTTCATTCAACACTTAAAATTGAGGAAAATAATACCAACTAGGATCGGTATGACCTTCGTTTTTCATTTTCTGTATGATCAATTAAATCTTCTGCAAGCTTATATGAAAAGGTTCAGCAACTTGAAATGTAACTCTTGCTTGGTGTTCCAAATCATTTCATGTATATTTTAAATAAAAGTAGGAATTATTTCATAATAGAATTTACCCCAAAAACAAATTCCTTTAATGCCACTTTCAAACTCTGAGTTGCCTGTGTTGCACTAAAACTAATTCAAATATTTTTTATAAAATTGCCACAAATTTTTTGCGAGACCCTATAATTCCTATAAATCATTTTTGAACAAAGACCCATCCTACTCTTTTGAAATTTTTGAGAGAAACACCCACTTTTCCATTCTGATCCATTTTCAGTTTACAACAACAACCCTATTTCCCCTAGCTCCTAAAAATCTACAAAATTATCCCAACACAAGAACAGTACCTACACTCCTTTTCCCAAACATCTCCAGATCACAAGATCTAAATTTTCAATAGGCCACATGGATTTGCTGAATCAGCATAAACCTTTCAAGTACCAAAAATGCAGCATTTTCTTGGCACGACCAAGCTACTTCACGGTAATTCATCTTTTAAGAATTCTCACATTTCATATATCATATTTTCCAAAACAAAAAAAGTATCTATGGGGGTTGCAGCTGCATGTTATTCACTTCTGGCCTGTTGTCCTCGTCAATATGTCAGCAGCAGTAGCAACACGCAGCATGCACAAGGGGAGGCAGTAGGCGATGGGGCAGCAGGGCGGACGGTGCGCCGGCTTGCAGAGGTGGGCGCCGGCGTGGCGTGAGGCTAGAACGCGCGGGACGCGGGTGGCTGTGCGAGGACAGGCAGCAGCGCTGCAGAGCAAGCAGCGTCAGCAGTGGCGGCAAAACAACAGAGCAGCGGCAGCAGAACCATCGGCGATGGGAGCAACAGGGGGAAGGGGCGGCCAATGGGGGCGACGGGTGCATGTGACAGAGGGGTGAACGGGTGGGGGTGGAGGAGGTTCACCACGGGGAGGGCCGGAGGAGAGCTCGACGAGGCCGGGGTGACGCGATGTGGGCGGATGAACAAAGAAGGCGGCGACGGCGGCGGCTACGCGAGACCCCAGCTCGAGCTGGTTCCCTGAACGGAAGAAGCCAAACCCGGTGATCCTCCTGGACGTCTTCCCGCGTGACAACGACGACGGTGGTCGCGGCAACGACGAGGGGGCCGCGGTCACCGCGCGATCTGATGAGTTCAAATCGAACTAGAGGGATGCTCGGGAGTGGCGGCGGCTTGCGGTGGTGAGGCGTGGAAGAGCTACGGTGGTGATGCGTGGAGGAGCGCTGGATGTGTGGACGGGGTGCACTGGAAAGGGGTCGTCGGCGGCGAGGGGGAAAGGGATCTGGCGCGGGGGGCGAGGGGGCTAGGGATTTGATCTGGCGCGGGGGGCGAGGGGGACAGGGATAGAGGGGGAAAAGGGATAGCAATGGCGCACCACCCAGGGGTGCGCCATAAGTACATCCATAGCAATGGCGCACCACCGAGGGGTGCGCCATAAGTAATTTTTTTATTGATAACAATGGCGCACCCTCTCCTGGTGCGCCATTAGTAACTTTTATTTTTTTTATTTTTTATTGATAAAAATTATTACACTATATACAGGAGATGAGTAGAGGAGGGAGGGAGGGAGGGAGCATTTACATTTGTTGACGGGTGCGGGTGGTCATGAAAAAATATTTAGTTTCATCTAATATTTTTTTAGAAAATGACAAATCAAACCTTAAAACATTTATGAATGTGAAAAAATATCATCAAATTTCTTATTTGAAATTATTTATGAATATTAAAAAATATCATCAAATTTGTTATTTGAAAATATTTGAAAAAATATCATAAAAATTTAAAAATATTAATGAGTTCACAAAATATTAAAAAATTCAATACTTTTTGTGAGTTAGAAATTCAATACCATAATAAACATAATTCAATATTCATGAGGACTAGAACAGAAGAAATATCATTTCAAAATGTCGAAATACAATCGAGAAATGAAGACTACGATTTAAATACAATCGATCTTAGCTAGCCATCTGTTCACAATCTTCTTGCCCTTCTTTTTCGCAAATGGAGTTCTTCTGTGGAACGGATGTCCTTTAGGTAGGGTGGTCCTGCTTCTTCTTGTGGTGTGTGCTTGTCACGCCCAAGATGCGACCCTATCCTAAAGGAACTCGAAGGTCCCACCAAGGATAGAAGCGCATCTTGAAGACGATTTTGCAAGGTGGATATCATTACATCAACATTACATAATAGATAGGGAACTGGGTAAGCCTAATCCGGTCCGTCCGATTATAATCGGGCAGTCATAAATAAATAGGTTAGGACGTCCAGATAAGAAAACGGAGATGTTTTGTAGATATTTGGGGATGATCTGAATCCAACGGTGATGATTGAGCGGTTCGGGTTCGGTGCAGTTTCGGACGCGCGCGCGAGGGGTCGGGGGTTGTGCAGAGAGCTTGCGTAGGCAGACAAATAAGAGGGGAACGAAACTCGGCTGGACTGGAACGACCAACGAAGGCAAAGCGGTCCGAGGAGGTCAACGAGGACAAGGGGCCTGACAAAATGACAACGGAGGCAAAGAGAGAAAGGGCAACTGTGAACGGTTACGAGTTTTCTTAAAACATGCAGATGCAAAGCGCATGATGCTATGATATGAAATGCAAGACATGAACAAAAAGCAAAACAAACGACAAAAACCCAACCACGGAGGAAATAACATATCGCATCTCCGGAAAAGGCAAGAGTTGGAGTTACGAATGTGGAAAGTTGTATCCGGGGCGTTACAACACTCCACCACTACGAGAGGATCTCGCCCCGAGATCTAGGATGGCACCGGAGGGAAAAGGAAGAGGAAGATAAGAGGTAAACTAAATTGCTTCTTCGACAAACGAGTGAAGCCATGAACCTTGAGAGGTTGAGCAAAATGAAAGAAAGAAAACAATGAAGATGAACAAAGTTGAAAACACTCCGTTAGAAAAGGGGAACAAGGGATACGACGAGAACCAAGAGGTTGAAAGACATGAAATAACAGCTTCAAGAACCAAAAGAATATGAAACCACCGGTATAACATGATAGCCAAGGAACAAGAATGATAAAATTTGGACAGCACTCCCGTAGAAAAGAGAAGGAAACGTGATAAGATGAAAAGAACTTGAAATGGAGAACACCACACTCCGGTTAAAAGGATAAGCAAGGAAAGAACATGATCTTGACAAAACAAGATGATGAGTGAAAATAGCAACATCACAATGCCTTCGGAAGAAAGAATAGAAGATAGATCATTGGAATAGCCGAATGGAGTAGAAAATGCCAACTTGTGCCACAAATGAGCTTGGAAAGCACCCTTCCAAGAAGGTTATAACGGAGTTGTTGGAAGATCCGTATGAAAGGATATGATCCTCGTGGGCTTATGGAAACATCTCAAAACTTGAGGTGAAAATCTGCCACTAATGAAAACAATTGCTTGCTTGAGATCAACAAAGAGATGAAAACTTCTTTCACCAAGAGGATAAAGAGCAAGCTTGGGTCATGCGTAATCACCACAAATAGCAACATTCCTAAGGGAAGGCTTTAGGTGAAATATGACACAAGATAACTCCAACAAAGAGATTAATGGATTTAAAATACCTCATTCTTGACAACATGTGACTCATGAAACATGAATGGAAATTGTCAAGAATGATATAACACCACCTCAAAAGATAAGGTAGAAAGAATTGCACTTCGAAATGCAAGAAGAAGAATACTTGAAATCCTCGGAAAAAACATGTGTTGGGAACCATGTTTAATTTTGGGTATAGCTTGGCGGATCATCACTTCAAGAGAAATCTTGAAGAACAATTGGAGAATGGAAAGAATCCTTGATGAACCATCATGTAGACTCTCCATGAAGAACTCCGGTAATAAAAAGATGATAGAAAGAAAGAGAAGTTGAAAACACAAGGTGAAGCCTTGCAATAATTTAGGTGGAGCTTCGTGATGAGATAATGCGGAAAAACTTAGAACTCCGGAAAAGGAAAAGATGAAGACACTAGAACCATGAATTACTTCATCATGAACAATCTCCGGAAGAAAAGAATTGAATCACCTCAAGGAAATAAGAATAAGATTTATTGTATGCTTATCCTTCATCAAATTAAATTGATGACAAGCAATGGATTTGGCATACTACTTATTCCCGTAGAAAGGATTAAAAGAGATATAGCGTAAACTTTAGAAGGTATTGATGGAACCACCGGTGGGATTTGGAAACAACGAATATTTGATATGATAACGGAGGAAGAGAAATCCTGAACGAACCAACGTAAGAATTGAAAATGAACGTAGCAAAGGCACAATTCACCGGAAAGAATGAAGATACTTGAGGGGATTTAGATAGATGAGAACGAAGAGGCCATGAACTGATTAGAGGATATTTGAACGATGCACCGATAAGATTTGGAGAAGAGGGCTGAAAGCTGAGAATGAATAATACTGAGATGATGGGTTCTAGAGAATCAAAATGAAAAGATTCCTGAATTGCTTCGGATGGGTGAAAAGAATTCTCGTGATCGAAAACAATTATGAGGGGATGGCATCAAGCTAGAACCATGAATCTTCAAGAGAACGGACCAAGATTTAGAGGAAACACTTCTTTGGTCTTCACATGTTGAGAATGATGACGAGAACCACCACCAAATTGTTGAGAGACTCCGGAAGGATTAAAAGAGGAAAGGTTGAGCCAAAGATGAAAAGAATTTTTCAAACGACCTTGGAGAAGGTATGTGACTGATGAAAATTCATTCTTACGTCAAACTTGGAAATGAATTTGAGAATCGCTCCTGATAATTCGAAGAGTCAAGTAAGATCCTGGGAAAAGACATGTGGGTTAGGGCCCACTCAAAAGAAAACACCGTTGAAAATGATTTTAAAGAGAGATTGCACCAGTTGAATTAAATGGCTTGAATGAGATAACAATCTCCAAATAGCTTGAACGGATAGAGAATGGAAACACAAGTCTTGTGAGATATCTTCAACACTCCGGATATGAAATGGGAGAGGTGAATAAATAAGAGAGCCTTGGATAAGAAATTCACATGGGAAGACATGTGAAACAAAAGGAAGAGATATGATCAACACCGAAAGCTTAAATTAAATCCACCAGAGAAGAAAAATAACGAAGAATGATGAACTCAAAGCTCCGTTAGTATCTTCACGAGGGCTCACCGGATAAGAACATTGACGGAAAAGGGTGAAGTGACTTCACATGAATAAATGGATACTTGATTAAAATAAATGAGTCCTTGAAAAAAAGGG
>NC_041391.1:422515078-422525478 GCF_002162155.2 Triticum dicoccoides | reverse complement strand
TATGATCAACACCGAAAGCTTAAATTAAATCCACCAGAGAAGAAAAATAACGAAGAATGATGAACTCAAAGCTCCGTTAGTATCTTCACGAGGGCTCACCGGATAAGAACATTGACGGAAAAGGGTGAAGTGACTTCACATGAATAAATGGATACTTGATTAAAATAAATGAGTCCTTGAAGAAAAGGGTGGGAGGGTGGGGAAAAACAAAGACAACTTGGGATGAACGAAACAAACACCGTTGAGAAAACTTAGAATTGATCTTGCGGATGGGGAGAATGATGGGATCATCTCAAAGAGAAGCGCACCGGTTGGAAAAGAATTAACATGACAACCTCAATGACCAAAAAGGATTAGTATTCACATAGCAATATGAGAACACCGTTTAGGAAAGGTATGGATTCAACATTTGACTTCGAAGCAACTCGAATACCACAAATAAAACAAAACAAAGGATTTGGCTTGCAGAATAAGCCGGAACAAATACATATGATAGAGATTTACCCAATCCCATATCAGGCATCTGTCGGAAAGATATTCTAGGAGCTACTTGAATTCCCACCTATAAACTCCCGAAACTTTCTGGTTATGCAATCTGGTGTTGGGGATACAGGGGAAGCAATATATCTCACCCAAACTAACAATACCTACATCCAAGCTGTATCCATCCGACTACTTCATCATCGTCGTCATGTTCGATCTTCGGGTCGCCGTACTTGTCGAAGTCTTGCTCATTGGATACTCCATCTATTCTGATGATCTTCCTTTTGTCTCTCCTCACGACAACACGACTAGGCTTTGACGGGTCGGTAATGAAGAAGCATTGGTCCACTTGGGAAGCCAGTACCCATGGCTCATGTCTCGCGGTGACGTTTGCGCCCGCGGTCTTGGATTTGGCTTCGGGTCATAGTGCGCCATTACTAGTTTAAACTAGTAATGGCGCACTGTGAAATGGTGCGCCATTAGTAGTTTTGCAAAAAAAGAATAAAAAAAATACAGTAATGGCACACTGTCTGCCTGGTGCGCCATTACTAGTTAGAACTAGTAATGGCGCACTTCGACCTGATGCGCCATTAGTATGTATGGAAAAATGGAAAAAAAATAATACTAGTGGCGCACCCTGTTTCTGGTGCGCCATTAGTGTCTTCCACACTAATGGCGCATCACCAACTGGTGCGCCATTAGTATATAGTAGTGGCGCACTACTTCCATGGTGCGCCATTAGTATCAATCCTATCTATAGCCCTTTTCCTAGTAGTGTTAGATTGTCCATTCAATTCAAATATGGATCATTGAGCTAGTGCAAGCAAATACCATCATATGGACCAATTCAAATGAAATTCCAAATGTGTTTATCCTAAATATGATGACAAAAGCAAAATGTGTACGTGTATGAATAAAGTGGATGATTATAAAGTTTGAACATGCCCGTATGTGTATATCTCTAGGTTTGGTATATGAATTTGAAATCACGAAATTCCGACATAAAAATGTACCTCCCTTTAAATGAATTACAAAAGCTAATGATGGAGTCGAATTCCAAAATACCAATCTTAGGTTTGTAATTCTGGTACTTCAAAGTATATCACACATGTCGAAAAGTATCGTATCTCATAGTCCAAAATTCAAAACAAAATGATCAACCATGAGTGCACACACTATTGACCACATATATCTCAATTACGCTAAAGTCTCTCAAATATAGAAACATCACTCTTTATCTGGAGCCCCCCCACACACACACACATGTCGTTCTCTCACCTAGACACAAACACACGAGCACATTAACACCTGGTATGTCTCCAACATATCTATAATTTTTTATTGTTCCATGTTGTTATATTATCATTCTTGGATGTTTCAAAATCATTTTATAGTCATTTTATATCATTTTTTGGTACTAACCTATTGACATAGTGCCCAGTGCCAATTGCTGTTTTCTGCATGTTTTTACATTGTAGGAAATCAATATTAAATGAAGTCCAAACGCAACGCAACTCCTGGAGAATTTTTTTGGGCCAGAAGAAAGCCAATGGGCCAAGGAAGCACCTGAGGGGCTGCTCGAGGTGAGCAGCACCCACCAGGGCGCGCCAGGAGGCCCAGGCGCGCCCTGGGGGGTTGTGCCCACCTCGGGTGCCCCCCGAACCGCCTCTTTGCTCTATAAATACCACACTATTCCAGAAACCCTAGGGGAGTGGACGAAATATTGATCCAGCCACCACAGAGTCCAGAACCACCAGATCCAATCTAGACACCGTCATGGAGGGTTCACCACTTCCATTGGTGCCTCTCCTATGATGCATGAGTAGTTCTTTGTAGACCTACGGGTCCATAGTTAGTAGCTAGATGGCTTCCTCTCTCTCTCTTGATTATCAATACAATGGTCTCTTGGAGATCCATATGATGTAAGTCTTTTGGCGGTGTGTTTGTTGGGATCCGATGAACTTTGAGTTTATGATTAGATCTATGTTTTTATCCATGAAAGTTATTTTAGTCTTCTTTGATCTCTTATATGCGTGATTGCTTATAGCCTCGTCTTTATTCTCTGATATTTGGGTTTTGTTTGGCCAACTTGATCTATTTATCTTGCAATGGGAAGAGGTGCTTTGTAGTGGGTTCGATCTTACGATGCTTGATCCCAGTGACAGAAGGGGAACCGACATGTATGTATCGTTGCTACTAAGGATAACAAGATGAGATCTATATCTGCCGCAATAGATAGACGGATCTCGTCTACATCATGTCATCGTTCTTATTGCACTACTCCGTTTTCTCATGAACTTAATACACTAGATGCATGCTGGATAGCGGTCGATGTGTGGAGTAATAGTAGTAGATGCAGGAGGAGTTGGTCTACTAATCTTGGATGTGATGCCTATATAATGTTCATTGCCTAGATATCGTCATGAGTATTTGAAGTTCTACCAATTTCCCAACAGTAATTGTTTTCCCACCGTTTGCTATTTTTCTCGAGAGAAGTCACTAGTGAAACCTATGGCCCCCGGGTCTCTTTTCATCATATTTACCTTTGCGATCTATTTCCCTTTGAAATTATTTTCAGATCTATTAAACCAAAAATACAAAAATACCTTTCTGCAATTTATTTGTTCCGTGATCTATTTATCCTATCTACCACTTTTTACCTCATGTTATTTGCCTACTTGAGGCGTCGTAACCGAAAGGGATTGACAACCCCTTTAACACGTCGGGTTGCGAGTATATGTTATTTGTGTGCAGGTGCTGTTTACGTGGTGTGAGGAGGTTCTCCTACTGGTTCGATAACCTTGGTCTCATCACTGAGGGAAATACCTACCATTACTATACTGCATCATCCCTTCCTCTTTGGGGAAATACCGACGTAGTTCTAGCAGACATCAAAAGGAATTTCTGGCGCAGTTGCCGGGGAGGATCTTCAACATCAACCAGGTTCCTAATCACAAACCTCATCTCCTCGCAATTACATTATTTGCCATTTGCCTCTCGTTTTCCTCACCCCCACTTCAAAAAAATTAGCCGTTTTATCTGCCCTCTTTTTCGTTCGCCGATTTCTCATCAGATCTCTTATTTGTTTGAACTTGTCACCATGAGTGACTTTGGTATGGCAGAAACAAATGATGGCCTAACTCCTAAAGTGGAGCGTACGGGTAATCTGGATGCCAAAAATTTTGTTTTGGGGCAAGGAAATTTTATGGGAAAAGAACATATCCAAGAGTTTTTCAATTGTGTCAGAAAATTAAGTCTTGATGATATCCCTATACTCAAAAGGACTAAATCTTATGCGGAGGCTATTTCGGCACTTGTTTTGAAACTTGAAACTAGATTTATTCGTACTCATCCTACCTTGCAAAGATTGTTTTATGAGTTGCCCGCTATAAAAGATCCTAAAGCTAAAATGTTAGCCACTCTTGTTTTGATGAATGAATTTGACTACATAATACGAGAAGCTAGGGAAATCTTTCATTTTTATGGCATGAATCGTGAAAAAACCCGTGATTGATGAAATTCTTTATAATAGTGATTATGCTTTGAAGGACATCTAGGTGTGAGGAGGAGGAGGTTACCCTTGATGGCCAGGTGGTACCTCAGAAGGACACCTTTCGGTATTTGGGGTCAATGCTGTAGGATGATGGGGGTATTGATGAAGATGTGAACCATCAAATCAAAGCCGGATGGATGAAGTGGCGCCAAGCTTTTGGCATTCTCTGTGACAAGAGAGTGCCACAAAAGCTAAAAGGCAAGTTCTACAGGATGGCAGTTCGACCCGCAATGTTGTATGGCGCTGAGTGTTGGCCGACTAAAAGGCGACATGTTCAACAGTTAGGTGTGGCGGAGATGCGTATGTTGAGATGGATGTGTGGCCACACGAGGAAGGATCGAGTCTGGAATGATGATATACGAGATAGAGTTGGGGTAGCACCAATTGAAGAGAAGCTTGTCCAACATCATCTGAGATGGTTTGGGCATATTCAGCGCAGGCCTCCAGAAGCTCCAGTGCATAGCGGACGGCTAAAGCATGCGGAGAATGTCAAGAGAGGGCAGGGTAGACCGAATTTGACATGGGAGGAGTCCGTTAAGAGAGACCTGAAGGATTGGAGTATCACCAAAGAGCTAGCTATGGACAGGGGTGCATGGAAGCTTGCTATCCATGTGCCCGAGCCATGAGTTGGTTGCGAGATCTTATGGGTTTCACCTCTAGCCTACCCCAACTTGTTTGGGACTAAAGGCTTTTTTGTTGTTGTTGTTGTTGTTGTTGTTGTTGTTGTTGTTGTTGTTGTTGTTGTTGTTGTTGTTGTTGTTGTTGTTGTTGTTGTTGTGATTATGCTTTGAGACATTTGTTGGGAGATAACCAAATCTTTGATGAGAATCTTAAAAAGCAAGTCCCCGTTTTAGGTATGATCCAACAAGTTTTTAATGATGTGAATCAACACTATTCTTGGATCACTGCCGGAAATCAAAGGGGTTATGATAAAAACCAACTTGATAGTGCTAAGGTTTCCATGGATAATGTGTTTTATGTCTTATTTACAAAACCTCCCGACACAAATACCTCCAAGGGAAACAAGGATAAGAGCGACAAAACTTAGATCCTACGTGTTATGCCTAGCTAGGGGCGTAAAATGATAGCGCTTGTTGGGAGGCAACCCAATGAATAAAATTTATTTTTGCTTTTTGCTTTCTGTTCTTGAGTGTTAGCACAATTATGCTACTGATATTATTGTGTTTTTTGTGTTTTAGTTAGTGTTTGTGCCAAGCAATGCCTTTGCGAAGACTTGGGTGAAAGTTTACTTGATCTTGCTGAAAAATAGAAACTTTTGCGCTCACGATATTCGTTGTCATTTTTTTTTACAGAGGAGTGATTTTAAGTTGATTCTTTTGCGGGGATTAATAGACAAATTCCACACGTCCACCAATTTATTTCATAATTTTTGGAGTTACAGAACTATTCGAAATTTTCAGATTACTACAGACTGTTCTGTTTTTGACAAATTCTGTTTTCTTTGTGTTGTGTGCTTGTTTTGATGATTCTATGATTTTCTTTGATGAGTTTTTGCCATAGAAAAGTTGGAATAGAGTAGATATAATGCAAAAACCAAATAAGAATAGGTTTGCTACGGTACCTGTAGTAGTGGTTTGGTTTCTTATACTAACAGATGTCACGAAGGTTTTGTTTGAGTTTTGTGTGATTGAAGTTTTCAAGTTTTGGGTTATCTTACGCTGGATGAAGGAATAAGGCTAAGCTAAAGTCTAGGCTTGGGGATTCCCGAGGCACCCCAAGATAATATTCAAATAAGTAGCAAGCAACTAAGCTTGGGGATGCACTCGAGTGGCATCCCCGCTTTCTTCTAACGACCATCGGTATTTTACTTCAAACTATATTTTTATTCGTCACATGATATGAGTTTTGCTTGGAGCTTATTGTATGATATGAGTCTTTGCTTGTTTTACTTTGTGTTTTAAGTGTTGAATCCTTGCTGGACATACCCTTTTTAGAGAGCCAAAAAATATGCTATGCTTGCTCCTATGCTTCACTTAAATTTTTAGAGCCATGGACTTGCTCTAGTACTTCACTTATATCTTTTTGAGCATGGTGTGCTTTGTTAATTTTGAAGAAATGCTCTCATGATTCACTTAGATTTATTTGAGAGTTAGTAAATTTCTAAGAAATTCTCTCTTGCTTCACTTAGATTATTTTGAGAGAAAGAAAAAATTTATGCTCATGATCTTCACTTAATATTTGTTTGAGCTTATAAAAAGCAACATATGAAAATAGTCCCAAAGTGATAGATATCCAAGGAGGATATAATAAAAACTTTCATGAAGATCATTGGACAAAATAAACTTGATTCTTAGTAATGGTTTTGAGATATGATGATATGATATGTGAGTCATGTTGATGAGTAATGGTGCTTTAGTAAGAATATTGATGTTAAGGTTTGTGATTCCCTATGCGAGTATGAAAGTCAATAGTGATGCAATGAAATTTATATCCTACTTATGGTGCATTATTTGGTGTTACTTATGCTTAATGCTTGGGTATGAGATTTTTCACTTTTTGGTTGGTCGCTTCTCAATCTTTTTTGCTAGCCTTCATTTTGCACTAAGTATGATCACTACTTGTGCATCCAAAACCCTTTAAACCATTTTTGCCTTATGAGTCCACTATACCTACCTATATGCAGTATTTCCATGCCGTTTCTAAGCAAATTTGCATGTGCCATCTCTAATGTCCAAAATAAATTTTTCTTTTGTGTGCTCTACTACTCGCGAGCCGGTAAAGGGTAGCCACTATTTTCCATGCTAGATGTGTTATTCTCACGATGAGTGTTTATTCACTTGTCATTGCACGAGAGTACGGCAAAGGTACTAGGGATGCCCAGTCCTGAAATGGAAAATGAATTTACTGATGTTGTCAAATAATAAATTCCTTGGAAAGTGTTGGTATAGAGGGCACCCGTGGATACGGCTAGCCATGGAAAGTGAAAGTTATGGTGGAAAAAGGAATAAACTTTATTTTTTGTTTGGGAACCGCCTATGATGTATCTAGCATTGCACTGGTACGCGTCGGTGCTATACAAATGGTTTTAAATCCCTTTCCGCGACGACATTTGGAACCATCGCCAAGTGAGTGTGGGCGATAGGGGGTCATTCCCACACGACCTAGAAATCGTCGGGGATAGGCCCTCCTGGGACACCAGATGAGTTCGTGTGTGATCGGGTGACCCATGGAAACCCAATCAATTCCATAGGTATGTACATCCCACACGGTGAATCTCAGCAAACATTTCCGTATGTATGTACATCCCTCACGGTGAATCCCAGAAAAACATTTTCGTAGGTATGTATATCACACATAGTTAATCCAAGGAATACATTTCCGTTCTTATGTACATCCCACACAGTCAATCTAGGGAAATCGATTCCGTTTTTATGTACATCCCACACAGTCAATTCAGGGAAAATGTTTCCATTCATATGTACATCCCACACATGTTTATGTATAGGCTCGTGTGTGATACATGTAACTATCACACACGCTCTGCCTTTGTTAACCGTTTGCTTTTATCAACTACATCACACACGATTTGATGAAGAAAACTGTGTGGCATTGGGTTATCCATCACAAGCGCTTTTACTTCTAGAACCGTTTGCAAAGTTCCATGACCCATTTCACAGATTTATTAGTTTACAATTAATAATTTCAGTATTACGGAAATTCACAATTCATATCGAACAGCTGTTTGCCAATTTCATACCAGGCACATAGATATATTTTAACATCATAGTACGATAGCTACCAGAAAACAGCACAGTACAACATATAGATAGTTCAACTTCATAAGAACAATATTAGAACAATATATTCATTTCCCTAATCGAGTTCATCCAGGCTCGCCTTATCCACCTCTGCTTTCAGTTCAATAAGAACATGTTTTGCACTGGCCAACTGGGAAAGTGCCTCCTCCTTCGCCAGCACCATCTTAGCAAAGTCTGATTTAAAAAATCTAAGCTCATTCACCACCGTCCTCTTTTTATCGCGCAACTTCAAATATTCTTCAGCGTTGTCAACACTATCTCTAAGCCTACCTATGTTCTCTTCCTAATACATGCTCCAGAGCTTTGCTAGGCACATCTTCAAATACTGTGGCCATTCTTGATCAACCCACTCCAAGTAAGAACACTTCCGTTCATCCTATAATATTTAAAACTAGATTAGTAACAATTGTAGGGAATATGGGTTTATAGCAACATAGAAAATCACCAATACTTATTTTGAAAAACTGAAGAAACAGGTTAATTATGACATATCTTCTCAAAAAGATCAATGCGCAAATGAATTAATCGCTACAAACACAACAACAAAATTTTGAAACATCAGAAGCTATAATTAACTACAACAACTCTACAAGTTCTTACTCATGTACTATAAATAACAAATTGAACATTTTAAGAGGAAGGTAAATATAACAGCAACAACATAGCGACAGTGTTTGGATGACAGTAAATTGATACTAACAGGTGTGTACATGCACAAATTTAGTAACATAGAACTAATAGCACTAAGGCGTCCACTATGTATGCCGAAACTGGTGTAAAGACAACTGTTGCTACATCTCGCACCGGTGCCCTGCACTAGCGAGCCGATGCAGCAGAAAAAAATCAGGGACCCAAACTCCGGAGCACCTAGTTGCTCCGACGCCCAGTTCCTTCGTGGCATAAAGATTTAGTATTTTACTGCTTGGCTGCTCGGATGTGTGGACAAGTTGGCTCCACAAATTGCTGAAGCGGTGCCAAAATTTTTTCTAATGGCACCGCTGATGAGATGGCAACATTTTTAGATACTAGGTACAAACTGTGACACTATCTTAGGGTGTGTTTGGTTGAAGGTGCGGTATGAATGGGTTGGGACCGTTACTGTGTCTGTGTCTAAATCACATCTAACAAATGATTTGTAACAACGAAAGAGGGTCTAACCTTCTCTGCACATGCCGGAAACTTCATCCCACTGTCCACATATTCAAACGCAACTAGCTTCACACATGGAGATTGATGGTGACAACAAGCAGATAGATCTTCAGCCACCCCACTCCATTCATTGCAACTGATGGTCCTAGGGAACTATAAGAGGAAGAAATGACTCAAATCAACTGCCGGGTAAAAATCCTTCATTCAAAGTCATAGCCCGAGAGAGAGAAGCGAGGCATACCCGGGTGGTGAAGGAGTCGTCAGAGGAGGAGGAACCGCTGAAGAGGTCTTTGAAGAAGACCATGGCAACCCCGACGGTAGGATGCGAGACAGCGAGAGTGAGGAAGCAAGCGAGGAAACAGTTATAGCTTAGGAAGGAAGGAAGGGGGAAACAGGGGAAATGTGACTTGTGGTCAGGGAGAAAAGGGTATGGGGAGGGGGAAGGGTAGATATTTCGGCGGTAGGCCAAAAATTTCGAAATGTGGAGGGAAACTTTGTGCGTGGGGCCACCGGACACCATTCAGTTTGAACGATAGTGTGCATGGCAAATGATTCTTCTGCTTAACGCGCATGGGATGAGTTTGATAATTGAAATTTTGGTGGAAATTTCCCCACGTACGTCATTGCATAATTTAACATCGCTTGCTAATTTGGGCACACAAAACAGCGTACAGCACACAGACTAGACTTACTGAATCGAGCAATTTTATTAATTAAACAGAGACGGTTCACCTAAACATTGCTCTAACAAAAGACCAGAATTGAAAACAAAGCCTAAGTATGAATAAGTTTAACAAATCCACTCCCGCGCCTGCCTATGCATCGCCGGTGTGACATGAGATGTCGATGACTTGTCCTGGCGACATGCCACCGTTGGTGGACTCCGCGTCCCCCCTACTGAAGTCGACCGCGTCCTCGTCCTCGGTGCCGCCCTCAAGGTTATAGTACTCGTAGTAGTGGTTGCGCCAGAGCTCGTGTTGGTACTCCACCGCCGATTCCTCGATGGACAGACTCTTCTCTACCTCGACCTGGGCCACGCGCAACTCCTCCTCCCGGCGCTCCTCGATATCCGCTGCCTCCTGCATCTCTAGCTCCCGCTCGACGACCTCATGAGGAAGCAGGTGCTCCATGGCCACCACCGCCTTTTCGGACGTGGGTTGCCGCTACCTCTTGAGCTTGCGTTGGTTTTCCCTTGAATTGGAAAGGGTGATGCAGCAAAGTAGCATAAGTATTTCCCTCAGTCTTGAGAACCAAGGTATCAATCCAGTAGGAGACACTACTAGGGAAAAGCCTATACACAGAATCTTACCAGCAGCGCTCCTCAAAATACGACGCTACTGCTATTTAGCAGCAGCGCGTGATAGCAAAACGCGCTGCTGAAAGCAAAATAGCAGTAGCGCGTCCACCCCAAACCGTGCTACTGCTCTAATTGCCAT
>NC_041391.1:422503392-422514843 GCF_002162155.2 Triticum dicoccoides | reverse complement strand
TATAGCAGTAGCGCCCTATAATGAACCGCGCTACTGCTATGGAAGTTAGCAGCAACGCGCTTCATAGAAAACCGCTACTGCTAAGATCATCCCACAAGTTTAGTCCCACCTCGCTCCGTGAACAGGGTGTTTACCACCTTAAATATGTTATTTCTGAAACTATCACAACCAGTTGGTCTTCACTGAACTCTATGTGTAAAATTTGTGGCCGCAATATGAGTCCTCTCCGGTTCCTATCGGAGAGGACTCATATTGACAATTCAGATTGTACACAAAAAGATCATTGATGGCCAATGTATTTTTGCATTGACGTATTTTTGTATAGTTACACTTAGCAGTAGCGGTTTATATGCAAAGCGCTACTGCTATTCAGATTAGCTGTAGCACGTTTTGGCAAATGCGCTACAACTATCCCTACCTTATCCCCACGCGCACGACCGACCCTCTCTCTCACTCACACTCCCATTCTCGCCCGCGTGCCGATAACCGTCGTCGTGCGTCGCCGCCGCCGCCGCCTTCGTCCGTCCGCCGCCGAGGTACTCCCCTCCTTCCGTCCCTCCTCCCTCCTCCTCACACATCCTCCCTCCGCCTGCGGCCGCCCCTCCCTCCTCCGCCGCCGCCCTCCTCCCTCTGCCTGCGGCCGCCCCTCCTCCCTCCTCCGTCGGCAGCCCTCCTCCCACCTCCCTCGACCTCGCCGCCCCTAGCGACCTCTCCGTCGGCCCCCACCCCTGCCACTAGTTAGTACTAGATTTAGTAGTAGTAGATGTTTATTTAGGGTTCATAGCTACTACTAGATGTTGCTTAGTTAGTACTAGATTTTTAGTAGTAGTAGATGTTAATTACTAGTAGTGATGGTACTAGTTAACTAGGGCAGTATGATTAATAGTAGTTGTAGTTGAACTACTTTAGTTGTAGTTGAACTAGTTTAGTAAGTAAATTAATAAACTGTCCATCCACTTGAAACTAGTCCGCGGTTCTTTCACCCTGTGAGGTAATAACTCATTATGATGTAAAAACAATCTCTAAATTCCTGTTGTATGAAAACTTGTGTAAAGGTGTATGAATACAACATGAAATAAAAAAGAAATAAAATACTAAATAATAGTAGTAGCGCGGGAAAGGAGAAGCGCTACTACTAATTACCAGTAGCGCTGTTCTAGAGAAGCGCTACTACTAAGTCAATTTAGCAGTAGCATGGGTCTAGGCGCGCTATTGCTAAGCTTTAGCTGTAACGCCTTATCAGTAGCGCTCCTGCCCGCGCTACTGATAGGCCTAAAACCCGCGCTGCTGCTAGGCTTTTCCCTAGTAGTGAGACGATGCACAAGTCACCGAATACCTGCACAAACAATCAAGAACTTGCAACCAACGCGATAAAGGGGTTGTCAATCCCTTCACGGTCACTCGCAAAAGTGAGATCTGAAAGAGATAATAAAGTAAATATTTTTGGTATTTTTGATGTGTAGATTGGAAAGTAAAGATTGCAAAATAGTAAACGAGATTCAACAATATGGAAAAGAGACTTTAATATAATGGAAAGGATACCCGGGGGCCATAGGTTTCACTAGTGGCTTCTCTCGAGATAACATGTATTACGGTGGGTGAACAAATTACTGCCGAGGAATTGATATAAAAGCACATAATTGTGATGACATCTAAGGCAATGATCATGAACATAGGCATCACATCCGTGTCAAGTAGACCAACTCCTGCCTGCATCTACTACTATTACTCCACACATCGACCGGTATCCAGCATGCATCTAGAGTATTAAGTTCATAAGAACGGAGTAACACATTAAGCAAGATGACATGATGTAGAGGGATAAACTCAAGCAATATGATATAAACCCCATCTTTTTATCCTCGATGGCAACAATACAGTACGTGCCTTGTTGCCCCTACTGTCACTGGGAAAGTACACCACAAGATTGAACCCAAAGCTAAGCACTTCTCCCATGGAAAGAAAGATCAATCTAGTAGGCCAAACTAAACCGATAATTCGAAGAGACTTGCAAAGAGATCGAATCATGCATATAAGAATTCAGAGAAGAACCAAATAATATTCATAGATAATCTTGATCATAAATCCACAATTCATCGGATCTCGGCAAACACACCGCAAAAGAGTATTACATTGAATAGATCTCCAAGAACATCGAGGAGAACTTTGTATTGAGAATCAAAGAGAGAGAAGAAGCCATCTAGCCAATAACTATGGACCCAAAGGTCTATGGTAAACTACTCATGCTTATTCGGAGAGGTGATGGTGTTGATGTAGAAGCCCTCCGTGATCAATTCCCCCTCCGGCAGATCACCGGAAAAGGCCCCAAGATGGTATCTCACATGTCTAGAAGGTCGCGGCAGTGGAAAAGTGGTTTCGTGGCTCCCCCTGATGTTTTTAGGGTATAAGAGTATATATAGGCGAAAGAACTAGGTCAGTGGAGCTACAAGGGGTCCATGAGGGTGGGGGCGTGCCTACCCCCCTGGGCGCGCCCTCCTACCTCGTTGATGCCTTGTTGCGTCTCTGACTTCATCTCCAAATCTTCTGGTTTGCTTTCGGTCCAAGAAAGATCATCGCGAAGGTTTCATTCCGTTTGGACTCCGTTTGGTATTCCTTTCCTGCAAAACTATAAAATAGGCAAAAAAAACTGGCACTAGGCCTTCGGTTAATAAGTTAGTCCCAAAAATAATATAAAAGAGCTTATTAAAGCCGATTAAACATCCAAAACAGATAATATAATAGCATGGAACAATCAAAAATTATAGCTACATTGGAGACGTATCAGTTGCATGCTGGATTCCGAGGTGGCCTGGAATATCTTGGCATGGATGGCCTCAACCCCGGCCAGGGCGATATCGGCGGCACGGACGGCAGCACGAGCGCTCTTGGCGTTTGCAGCTGCCATCGCAGTAGCAGCTGCAGCCGTCTCGGCTGCTGCAGCTGCCCTGTCAGCGAAAGCGGCCATGCGCAATGCGGATGCGGCGACACTCTCCGCGTAGGCGGCCGTCCTCTCGGCGCAGGCGGCGGCGCTCGGGGGGAGGACGCGGCCATCGTGCGGGCCTTCATGAAGTGTTTCCACGACGTCCTCTTTGCAAGAAGGGGGTGAGGGAATGGGGATCGGGATTTGTGGATTCGGGGGTTGGTGTTACTGGAGCAGACGAGCCGGCGAAGCTTAAGGAGGAAGACTTAAATAGACCCAGATTTTTTCATCGCAAACGGTTCCTATAAACTATAAAACAACTATGTGTGATGTTATAGATATTTTTTATTAGCTGTGAAAGATGAATTTGGAGTGAAGTGGCAATAGATGGTGTTTTAAATGTACGAGAAAATTTGTAGTACTAATACAACTGTCATGTCAAATTTTGGAAAATTTCAGGGGTCATTTGACCTTTTAAGACATTTAAGTGATTTTCTAGCCATTTAATGACCATAGTTGAAATTTGAACTTCATGTACATGCAGCACCTAACCAAAACAGTTTGAAAATTCATATTTTGTGTACTTGTGTGCGATTTAATTCCACGTGCAGTAAATTGGAAGGAATTTTCAAACATATTGGTCTAACGGCTATTACACAAGTAAGCATGGAGTGCCATGGCATTTAACTTCCAGAAAAATAAAAACATGAAACCTTGCTTGAGGTAATGTCATACCACCAAGATGATGTGGTACAAAAATTGGCCTGTTTGACGAAAGTTTGGACGCACACCCCTCACAGACCGGAGCAACTCACTAGAAGGCTCGTCGTTCCGAGAGGGAACAATGCATGTGTTGACGAACGGCAGATAGCTTCCTCTTACGGCCTTCAAAAATTTTCTAATTGTAATGTGCACTGATACTAACTGTCATGTGAAATTTTGGAAACTTTTAGGGGCCATTTAACCTTTTGAAGACATATAAGTGATTTTCTAGCCATTTAATGACTGTAATTGAAATTTGAACTATATGTACATGCAACGACTAATCATAACAGTTTGAAAAATCATGTTTGTGTACTTGTGTGTGAGTTAATTCCATGTGGAGTAAATTAGAAGGAATTTTCAAACATATTGGTCTCACTGCGTGGACACATGCATGGAGTGCCATGGCATTTTAATTCCAAAATATTAAAAAATGATCAGGAAAACATGAAACTTTGCTTGATGTAATGTCATGCCACCGAGATGATGTGGTACTAAAATTGGCCTATTTGACGAAAGTTTGGACACACACCCCTCACAAACCGGAGCAACTCACTAGAAGGCTCATGGTTCCGAGAGGGAACAATGCATGTTTGATGACGAACGGCAGATAGCTTCCTCTTACGGCCTTCAAAAATTTTCTACATGTAATATGCATTTATACAAACTGTCATGTGAAAATTTTGAAAATTTCAGGGGTCATTTCACCCTTTGAAGACATTTAAGTGATTTCCTAGCTATTTAATGACCCTAATTCAAATTTGAACTAGATGTACATGCAACGGCTAACCATAACGGTTTGAAAAATCATATTTGTGTAATTCCATGTGTAGTAAATTAGAAGGAATTTTCAAATATATTGGTCTCACGGCATGGACACATGTACATGCATGGAGTGCAATGGCATTTTAATTCAAAAATATTAAAAAATGATCAGGAAAACATGAAACTTTGCTTGATGTAATGTCATGCCACCAAGATGATGTGGTACAAAAATTGGCCTGCTTGACGAAAGTTTGGACACACACCCCTCACAAACCGGAGCAACTCACTAGAAGGCTCGTGGTTCCGAGAGGGAACAATGCATGTTTGATGAAGAATGGCAGATAGCTTCCTCTTATGGCCTACAAAATTTTTCTACGTGTAATGTGCACTGATACAAACTGTCATGTGAAAATTTGGAAAATTTCAGGGGTCATTTGATCTTTTGAAGACATTTAAGTGATTTTCTAGCCATTTAATGACCGTAATTCAAATTTGAACTAGATGTACACGCAACGGCTAACCATAACGGTTTGAAAAATCATATTTGTGTACTTGTGTGCGAGTTAATACCATGTGCAGTAAAGTAGAAGGAATTTTCAAACATATTGGTCTCACGGCATGGACACATGTACATGCATGGAGTGTCATGGCATTTTTATTCCAAAAAAATGAAAAAATGATCAGAAAAACATGAAACCTTGCTTGATGTAATGTCATGCCACCAAGATGATGTGTTAAAAAAATGGGTCTATTTGACGAAAGTTTGGATACACACCCCTCACAAACCGGAGCAACTCGCTAGAAGGCTCGTGGTTCCGAGAAGGGAACAATGCATGTTTGATGACGAACGGAAGATAGCTTCCTCTTACGGCCTTCAATTTATTCTACGTGTAATGTGCACTAATACAACTGTCGTGTGAAAGTTTGGAAAATTTCAGAGGTCATTTGACCTTTTGAAGACATTTAAGTGATTTTCTAGCCATTTAATGACCATAATTCAAATTTGAACTACATCTACATGCAACGGCTCACCATAACGGTTTGAAAAATCATATTTGTGTACTGGTGTGCGAGTTAAACAATCATCAGACGATGTAAATATCTAGTATTTAAAAAATGTAAAATCTGGCAAGACAACCATCCCCACACGATTAGCACTCTATTTCACGCCTCGAGGTTTGGAAGGTGAGTGGCGAGTTTTATTAATCAGACACGGTTCTGCATTGGGAACTGTCAGCTATTATGTTCACACACGGATTTTTCTGCGAGAATCGTGTGTAATTCACACTACAGTACTCATAAATTTCGGCGACTAGCGCATGTACAGTTCCCGTCGATCTAGATTCCGGCCGCCAATAAATACTACCTTGCTCACGTCATCCCGCCTGCATTCTCATCTCGATCCTCCCCTTGCTCGCCCTCTCTCTCTCTCTCTCTCTATATATATATATATATATATATAATATATATATATATACCGCCGGTCTGCCCACGCACCGACAAGGAGTCGCCACCCCCCGAGGACGCTCACTCGAAGAGCATCGACGAGGACACCTACGGGCCACCGGACGTGGTTGCATCGGACCCACAAACTTTGGATTGGTTTTGGGGCCAGTACAATCTTTGTCTTTGGATCGTTGCCGCTGGCTGAGAAAGCTAGGCAAGTGGCTTTCAAGAAGGAGATGGCAAAGAAGGATGCCAGGTACCAGGCGGCATGTGAAGCATGTGATGCCGCCTGGAAAAAGGAGGCGGTGGAGTTTGGGGGCGGGCGCGTCGTCGTGCGGATGAGGTGTACAAAGACGGGTACTTCGCAAGGAAGGCCAGAGGCGCTAAGCGCCTCGTCGTTGCATGGAGCTGGGCCGATAAGCTCTAGCGTGCCACCGACGACGAGTTCCGGTAGGCGCGCAACAAAATGGCAAGATCGTTCGCGCGTGTCCTCCTGCAAGAGGAATATCGGCACGTCAAGCGCTGCGAGGCGGAGGAGGCGGAGTGCTGCCTCCGCTCTGGGAAGACACCATGCACCAGGGAGATGATGCTGAGGAGCTACCGGAATACTGGCCCCAGGAGGGATTATTAGTTTTAGTATTGTTCGTTTTCAATTTTATGCATTGTACCTAGTAGTTAAGTATCATCACATATATGTGATGATATTATATATGTTCTGTGATGAACTAATGAACAATTAATATTATAGTATATATTATGAATTCCATTTTCTATCTATTTTTGTATACTAATTTGAATCTATCTGTTATCATCCACATATACAGAATGGAAAGCGTATAAACACACATCGAAACAGAACATATAAGAACGGAAAATAGAGTACACACATTGAAACATAGCAATACACAGAGCAATAGTATGATTGTTGTGAATACATAGCTATCCATGTCAAAACGACTCAACAAAATAAAACGCATCCATGAGACCATGACTAGCCGCCCTTGCCTACGGTAGCTCTTGGCCTGAACTCGTGTAGGCGTTCGTCCAAGCGGTCGACACGCTCACGGTACATCTGGAATCTGGAGTGCGATCTTGAGCTCCAAGTTGGCTATTTCATCGGAGATCGCCACCTCGAGGATGCGACGGCCAGGTTCCTCTACCGCACCCAGGTGGACACCTGGGCCAAGGAGGCGGTCGAGCCTACATACCAGTGCATTGGCATTGAGCGGGCCGCGGACAAGGCGAACAGCGTGACCCATGCGAACGGCGCGGCGGGCGTCCGGTGCAAGTACGGCGCGGCCGACCTCTGGTGCAAGTACAACACAGAGGGCATGTGCCCACTCCTGCCGAGGAATGGGGGTACTGACGGGACGTATACCCAGCTGCGACACCCTGTCGACAGCAGGCAAGCACCGATGGATCCGCTCTTGCCATGCGGCGCGTCGCGCCTCTCGCTCTGCGGCGCGCCATTGATCATGTTGTGCGGCGAGCTGCAGCCTCTCGGCGCTGACATGCCTATCTTGATCCGCAGCGCTGAAGCGCCATGCGCCAAAGGTTTGCTCAACCCTGGCGATGACGCGCATCACGGCATCGTCCATCGCATTGCTGGGGAGCGCCGTGGCCTCGACGGGCCGTGGCGCCATCTGGTTTTCCTCGTCGACGAGGTTGATGGCGGAGGCGGCGCTTTGGTGCGTTGGCATGCTTGGAAAAGGTGGATGTGCTACAGGCTGCGCTTGTTGCCTCCGTGTGTCGCGCCATGCCTAGGTTTATGTGCAATATCGCTGGGTGGTGGGAAACAGGTGAGGAAATGGCGGGAAATGGTGGCGTGTTCATAGAACGCCATCAATTAATGAAAACTTACAATATAAAGGAACATCGAGCTAGCACAAGAAGTAGATGATGATGAGATGAACACGAACCACACTAGGGAACCCGTCGGTGATGAATTCATCAATCGCAAATGGTTGTACACTAGAAAGTGTTTACCCACAACACACACGGCTTATTCCATCACAAACAGGTCGGATGGATCAATTGTATGCCACGTATACACATTGCCAAAAAGTAATGCGGTAGACCTTGTTAAACATATGTTAAAAAATAAAATAAAAATGAAAAACAAGGACCTCGAGGTTAAATTAGCTGGGGGAATGGGTCATTTCGGTCATTTGACCGATATGACCCATCCTATCAGTTAATTGAACATCAACACAACTTCCCGTCTAGTCACTCATCTGATGGCTGCTCCAGCCTCCGCACACTTAACTTGAGAGTTCTCTTAGATGAGCTACTGGTGGAACAGCTAGTCCTTGCTGATATAGGATGCCTCTTCGCATCCTTACGGCATATCCGGATGACCGTTCGTCCCCCAATGTCCAATACATGTTGTGTAGATAGAGCATATCACATACATCTTATTAGAAGCAATCGTCTGTGTTGTTATGTCGGTCTTCCCACACATTTCTGATTACAGACCTGTTTGCCGCGTATCACACACATCTTGTTATATTGAACCATTTCTGTTCTCTTGTCTCAATAAAAACAGTTCATCCGAGTGAACCGCATGCTATATATCGCACACACCTTGATCTGGCTGACCGTTTCTTTTGTGTTGCCTAATCACAAACAGTTCATCCGAGTGAACCGTATGTTGTGTATCGCACACGCCTTCATATGGCTACCCGTTTCTTTTGTTCCTCCTCATCGCAAAACATTAATTGAACTGACCCGTATGCCCTGCATCGCACACACAACTAAAATCTGAACCATGTTTGATGCAGCCGTCATCGCAAATGGTTTGCACATTTTAGACGGTTCTCTAAGACCACCGTTTGCGATTATTGCATCACACATAGTTTCTCGAAGGGTCTCAGATCGTAGTGTTGCCTTAGCATCATCCTGCAGTAGTCTGGAAAGTGTTGGGATGCTCCAAGTCATTTTCGTTGGTAGGAGAAGTATGGTGCTCAAAAATAATTATCTCTCAATTTAAGCTTTGAGCTCTGGCACCTCTACAAATCCCTACTTCCCTCCGCGAAGGGCCTTTCTTTTACTTATGCAATTTTTATTTTGAATTTGAGTCTCCATCTTCTCTTATAAAGCACCAACTAAGGGGCACTATGATCGTATTTGAGCATTGGGTGTAGCTAATATTCGAGTGTGTTTCATGAATGGATCAATGATTGAGCATGATGGGCTAGGGATAACTTGCTTTAGTGTTGATATTTTGAAAGACATGGTTGCTTGTTGGTATGCTTGAGTATTAAAGTCTTCATGTCAAAACTAGACTATTGCTTTGAATCATATAAAAGTTCATATGTCCATGCTATAAAGAAAAGAATGTGATGAACATGTTAGGCATCATTCCACATCAAAAATTCTGTTTTTACCATTTACCCACTCAAAGATGAGCATGAATTAATCTTGGGGATGCTGATACATCTCCCACGTATCTATAATTTTTGATTGTTCCATGCTGTTATATTATCATTCTTGGATGTTTTACAATCATTTTATAGTCATTTTATATCATTTTTTGGTACTAACCTATTGACATAGTGCCTAGTGCATGTTGCTGTTTTCTGCATGTTTTTTACATCCCAGGAAATCAATATCAAACGAAGTCCAAACACAACGCAACTCCTGGAGGATTTTTTGGCCAGAAGAAAGCCAATGGGCCAAGGAAGCACCTGAGGGCTGCTCGAGGTGAGCAGCATCCACCAGGGCGCGCCCTGGGGGGTTGTGCCCACCTCGAGTGCCCCCTGAACCGCCTCTTTGCTCTATAAATACCACAATATTCCAGAAACCCTAGGGGAGTAGACCAAATATTGATCTAGCCGCCGCAGAGTCCAGAACCACCAGAACCAGTCTAGACACCGTCATGGAGGGGTTCACCACTTCCATTGGTGCCTCTCCTATGATGCGTGAGTACTTCTTTGTAGACCTACGGGTCCATAGTTAGTAGCTAGATGGCTTCCTCTCTCTCTCTCTCTTGATTATCAATACAATGGTCTCTTGGAGATCCATATGATGTAAGTCTTTTGGTGGTGTGTTTGTTGGGATCCGATGAACTTTGAGTTTATGATCAGATCTATGTTCTTATCCATGAAAGTTATTTGAGTCTTCTTTGATCTCTTATATGCATGATTGCTTATAGCCTCATATTTCTTCTCCGATATTTGGGTTTTGTTTGGCCAACTTGATCTATTTATATTGAAATGGGAAGAGGTGCTTTGTAGTGGGTTCGATCTTATGGTGCTTGATCCCAGTGACAGAAGGGGAACCAACACGTATGTATCATTGCTACTAAGGATAACAAGATGAGATCTATATCTGCTACAATAGATAAATGGATCTCATCTACATCATGTCATCGTTCTTACTGCATTACTTCATTTTCTCATGAACTTAATACACTAGATGCATGCTGGATAGCGGTCGATGTGTGGAGTAATAGTAGTAGATGCAGGCAGGAGTCGGTCTACTAATCTTGGACGTGATGCCTATATAATGATCATTGCCTTGATATCGTCATGATTATTTTAAGTTCTATCAATTGCCCAACAATAATTGTTTTCCCATTGTTTGCTATTTTTCTCGAGAGAAGCCACTAGTGAAACCTACGGCCCCGGGTCTTTTTTCATCATATTTGACTTTGCGATCTATTTCCCTTTGCATTTATTTTCAGATCTATTAAACCAAAAATACAAAAATACCTTGCTGCAATTTATTTGTTCTGCGATCTATTTATCCTATCTACCACTTTTTACCTCACGTTATTTGCCTACTTGAGGCGCCGTACCCGAAAGGGATTGACAACTCCTTTAACACGTCGGGTTGCGAGTATTTGTTATTTGTGTGCAGGTGTTGTTTACATGGTGTGAGGAAGTTCTCCTACTGGTTCGATAACCTTGGTCTCATCACTGAGGGAAATACCTACCGTCGCTATACTGCATCATCCCTTCCTCTTTGGGGAAATACCGACGTAGTTCTAGCAGACATCAACACCCACCTCTCTTCTAAAGTTCAGACCCCAATATAAGTCTCTATCACTTTGTCTCTCGGGCATGCACACATCTCTTCCCTCACTCTCTATGTATCCCGTCATCTCTCTTTCCCAAGCACACACACTATATAGAGCGTATCTTTCCCATACACACAAAACGTCGCCCCCAAACGTCTATCTCCCTAGTTATGTGGTTCTCGCACACTCACCTCACACACCACCCCCACTGCAAACAAGCACACTTTGTCTCCTTGTGCACCACTTGCCTCTTTCTATCTCTCCCACATGCTAACCCGCCCTAGCTCCTTCCCTATATACATATATGTTGTGACTCTTTCCATAGCTCCCTAATGTATCATCATTCTCAATATCGCACGTTGTTCTCTACACCGTCTATTCTAGATCTCTCATGAAGTCCCTATCACACACACGATGACTTGCTTCCCTTGTGTCTCCGTACATAGGCCACTTTCGCACAACATCAACATTGTCTCCCTATCTATACGCCACTTCTACACAAAAACGACCCCTCTCTCTCCCCCTCTCTTCCTCTATC
>NC_041391.1:422501931-422503122 GCF_002162155.2 Triticum dicoccoides | reverse complement strand
ACACACACTCGGTGTCTGTTCCAAATAGTCTGCTCCCTCCCTGCACCCATGCTATCCCGCTACTACACATGCCTTTGTCTCTCTTTGACACGCATGTCATACCATTCACCTTTCCCTATACTAGGTTTACATCATTAGTGGTCTCTCTTCTCCACATACACACACACTTTCTCTCTCTATCACACACACGCACAAACACACATAGACATGCACAAACACCCATCTATGTGGATCCTTCTTTTAAGACACACACCCTTGCATATTCTCCAGCTCTAGGTACGTGTATATCCCCCCTCTCTCTCTATCTAAGATGCACACCAAAATTCTCCATCTCTCTAACTCACACATCTCTCCCCATGTCCGCATGTGTATCTCACACACTCACTCTCTGATTATGTCTATGTGTCTCCACGTTACACAACAGAAAGCCCCATGCACATGTCTCTTTCTATCCTAAACACAGAGGACACAAAGAATATCTTATCATTGCCTCAGTATCTACACATATCACACACGCACGCTGTCTCTCTCTCGCACACACGCTCGCGAAAGGTTTTCCCGTGAATAACTCACTATCTATTCATCAACAGTTGTGGCAGTACGGCGAACATGGGACGTGAAAAAGAATAAATCTACATGTGCGTAGACCACCTAGTATGACTACTAGGACTAGAGCAATCCGAAAGCGCGCTGCCGTCACCCCTCCTTAGCGGCGACAGGAAAACCTTTTGTTTTACGCAGTCCGGGACGGGAGTGGAGACGGTCCTACGCAGACAACAGCAACACCGGCTCTAAGAAGTCCGAATCGAATCTTTCGGTTGGATCAAGAAGTCATCGTGCTACGGCCCCACATGCTCGATCGTTGAATAGAATGTAGATCCAAGTTTATGGAAACTCGATAATATGTTTGTATCTCCATACATATATCTCTTCTCTTATAAAAAATCGAGTTGGTGATGATGGTACGCCTGCCATCTTGCAATATAGAATGTCCGATCTATATATGACGGATAGAAATTAAACTAAAGATACCCGCCCCTCTCTCCACATTTGCAGACAAGGCCTTCCCTTGTGTGCCCTTATCTCCCACAATCTCATTGTTGAGAAATTAAAAAAGGAAGCCTATGGAACAAACTGGCATGGTGGTCGCTGCCAGCGTCGTCCATCCCCATCTCTCTCTCTCTCTCTCTC
>NC_041391.1:422483207-422501652 GCF_002162155.2 Triticum dicoccoides | reverse complement strand
CTAGCTCTCTCTCTCTCTCTCTCTCTCTCTCGCTCTCAGACCCCTCTCCCACACACACTCGGTGTCTGTTCCAAATAGTCTGCTCCCCGCCTGCACCCATGCTATCCCGCTACTACACATGCCTTTGTCTCTCTTTGACACGCATGTCATACCATTCACCTTTCCCTATACTAGGTTTACATCATTAGTGGTCTCTCTTCTCCACATACACACACACTCTCTCTCTCTCACACACACACACACACGCACAAACACACATAGACATGCACAAACACCCATCTATGTGGATCCTTCTTTTAAGACACACACCCTTGCATATTCTCCAGCTCTAGGTACGTGTATATCCCCCCTCTCTCTCTGGCTAAGATGCACACCAAAATTCTCCATCTCTCTAA
The DNA here is from genome assembly GCF_002162155.2 of Triticum dicoccoides. Taxonomy (NCBI): domain Eukaryota; kingdom Viridiplantae; phylum Streptophyta; class Magnoliopsida; order Poales; family Poaceae; genus Triticum; species Triticum dicoccoides. Next base: position 422,501,257 of record NC_041391.1, on the reverse strand, counting down.
CTCACACATCTCTCCCCATGTCCGCATGTGTATCTCACACACTCACTCTCTGATTATGTCTATGTGTCTCCACGTTACACAATAGAAAGCCCCATGCACATGTCTCTTTCTATCCTCCACACAGAAACACAAAGAATATCTTATCATTGCCTCAGTCTCTACACATATCACACACGCACGCTGTCTCTCTCTCGCACACACGCTCGCCAAAGGTTTTCCCGTGAATAACTCACTGTCTATTCATCAACAGTTGTGGCAGTACGGCGAACATGGGACGTGAAAAAGAATAAATCTACACGTGCGTAGACCACCTAGTATGACTACTAGGACTAGAGCAATCCGAAAGCGCGCTGCCGTCACCCCTCCTTAGCGGCGATAGGAAAACCTTTTGTTTTACGCAGTCCAGGACGGGGGTGGAGACGGTCCTACGCAGACAACAGCAACACCGGCTCTAAGAAGTCCGAATTGAATCTTTCGGTTGGATCAAGAAGTCATCGTGCTACGGCCCCACATGCTCGATCGTTGAATAGAATGTAGGTCCAAGTTTATGGAAACTCGATAATATGTTTGTATCTCCATACATATATCTCTTCTCTTATAAAAAATCGAGTTGGTGATGATGGTACGCCTGCCATCTTGCAATATAGACTGTCCGATCTATATATGACGGATAGAAATTAAACTAAAGATACCCGCCCCTCTCTCCACATTTGCAGACAAGGCCTTCCCTTGTGTGCCCTTATCTCCCACAATCTCATTGTTGAGAAATTAAAAAAGGAAGCCTATGGAACAAACTGGCATGGTGGTCGCTGCCAGCGTCGTCCATCCCCATCTCTCTCTCTCTCTCTCTCCCTCCCTCACTAGCTCTCTCTCTCTCTCTCTCGCTCGCTCGCTCTCACACCCCTCTCCCACACACACTCGGTGTCTGTTCCAAATAGTCTGCTCCCCGCCTGCACCCATGCTATCCTGCTACTACACATGCCTTTGTCTCTCTTTGACACGCATGTCATACCATTCACCTTTCCCTATACTAGGTTTACATCATTAGTGGTCTCTCTTCTCCACATACACACACACTCTCTCTCTCACACACACACGCGCGCACAAACACACATAGACATGCACAAACACCCATCTATGTGGATCCTTCTTTTAAGACACACACCCTTGCATATTCTCTAGCTCTAGGTACGTGTATATCCCCCCTCTCTCTCTGGCTAAGATGCACACCAAAATTCTCCATCTCTCTAACTCACACATCTCTCCCCATGTCCGCATGTGTATCTCACACACTCACTATGTGTCTCCATGTTACACAACAGAAAGCCCCATGCACATGTCTCTTTCTATCCTCCACACAGAGACACAAAGAATATCTTATCATTGCCTCAGTCTCTACACATATCACACACGCTCGCCAAAGGTTTTCCCGTGAATAACTCACTATCTATTCATCAACAGTTGTGGCAGTACGGCGAACATGGGACGTGAAAAAGAATAAATCTACATGTGCGTAGACCACCTAGTATGACTACTAGGACTAGAGCAATCCGAAAGCACACTACCTTCACCCCTCCTTAGCGGCGACAGGAAAACCTTTTGTTTTACGCAGTCCGGGACGGGAGTGGAGACGGTCCTACGCAGACAACAGCAACACCGGCTCTAAGAAGTCCGAATCGAATCTTTCGGTTGGATCAAGAAGTCATCGTGCTACGGCCCCACATGCTCGATCGCTGAATAGAATGTAGATCCAAGTTTATGGAAACTCGATAATATGTTTGTATCTCCATACATATATCTCTTCTCTTATAAAAAATCGAGTTGGTGATGAAGGTACGCCTGCCATCTTGCAATATAGACTGTCCGATCTATATATGACGGATAGAAATTAAACTAAAGATACCCGCCCTCTCTCCACATTTGCGGACAAGGCCTTCCCTTGTTTGCCCTTATCTCCCACAATCTCATTGTTGAGAAATTAAAAAAGGAAGCCTATGGAACAAACTGGCATGGTGGTCGCTGCCAGCGTCGTCCATCCCCATGCCTCCGCTCAGTCCGACCACCAATCACCACCATGCCCCACTCCTCCTCCTTATCTCTCCTCTTTCTCGAGATATCATTAGTTTTTACACATGGGATTACTCCCGCATGGGTCAATCACAACAGGTGTTTTTATAAAAAAAATGCATCTTGATGTTCCGTGCAATGCACGATATCTTCCTAGTACTCCTATAGAAGACTTAGTTGGTGATGATGGTGTGTCTTCCATCCGTCATTTCTGACCATTAGATCTACATCTAACGACTGTGAGGTAAGTTGTTGCCTTTTCTCAATAACATAGCAGTTCTCTACCAATTTGCAGAAAATCCTTAATTACTATCTTAAAACCAACCACATCCCTCCCTCACCTCACGAAAGCAGCCCAAGGAATATATTCTGATTGAAACATAATATATCTCTAGTGATATATGTATATCTAAATTAGAATGTTTTCTATCAAGTTTGTGAATAAGTATTATTCTAATTATGATCCGTTGCAACACATATGAACATTGCTGGTATTTCCAACCATGCAAAAAATGCTAGTATTTCCATAGTTTCGAGTTTTCCATCAAGATATTAGTCACTCATGGTTGATATTTAGTTTGAATTACGTACACATAGGCACTATGTAACTACCCGTGCTTATTGTCTTCCAAAGCTTAACTTTCACTCCTACTTAAAGTATGTAGAGTATTTAACAAAAAACTACCACTTTCAACCAGCCCTAGGAAGAAACTATTGTACAAAAAATAGCAAAAACATACCCAAAATTTATTAATCCATGCCAAAAAACTACTACCTAGTGCCGATTAGGCTCATTTAAACACGTTTATGACAGGGTTGGCCCACACGTCCGTGCTGATGAGGCGGCTTAAACCAACAAATTTTGTTTGACCGTTGACATGAGGGGCCCATATTTTGGCCTTCTATCATGTTCTTCCTCCTCCAATCATTATTTTTCCTGAACATTACTTCAAACAATACTGATGCGTGTTCGCCGGTGGCGCCGGTGATGAGCAAGTTGGCCGCCGCTCTGCCGGACGGGCCAGACGTCGCGCTGGCCTCCGCATGGGTTGGCTGGCTAGCCCGAGCGTGACTCACGCACGAGCAAGCCGCCGTGCTGGCCTTCGCTCGAGCCAGATGGCTGGCCTTAGCGCAGCGCACGCGAGCAAGCCACCGCACCACTGTACCAACCTAGCTAGCAAACCTTGCAGACAAGCAGTTAGATGCATCCAGCAGGGTGTGTGCTATCTTGGCTAGCTAGCGGCCGCAAGCATCGGACGGAGCTGGCATCTGGGCTGCCGCAAGATGGGCTCTGCACCACCGACGGTTTTGACCTCGCCTTCTGCCAGCGGTGGTATCTGTGTCCCATGGCCAGGGATAACTAGGTGGACGGGCCGGAGGTAGGAGGTCACTCGGGGATTTTTTGTCCAGACTGACAAGTAGGTCCCACAAGTTTGGTAGTAGTTTCTTTGCATTATTAGTGGTTTCTTGTAAGGAACAATGTACTAGCGACAAAAGGCGATTCTATGTTGCATTGTATTCCAATGAGTACTACTAGTGGTCGCGGGAGTGTATAGCTCATTTTGTGGGTTCGATCCCGGCCAAACGCACAGTAGCCTTTTCTTTAGATAGTAACTTTGTTGCGAGCCAATATTGTACACTGGTAGTTTGACTTTTGAAGTCGAACGGACGTGTCGCACCACAATCTGGGTGCACTAGATAACCCAGCCACGTGAACGGGCTTCCCCTCCCATCATCTTGTGGCTCGCGTACTAGAGTAGTAGGAGTACTCCTATATATCAATTCACGCCATGCGAAGTTTCTCGCCTGCGTGCTCGCCCTAGCCGCACCTCGCTTGCAGCTTCCTCATCAGCTAGCATATTTAAACTAGCGCCTCCCAATTATGCCGGAGGAGCCGGAAAAGCCTGGTGTGGCATTGGGAACTGTGCAATATGGCTCTGTAGGTAAAGTTATAGTACTCTGCTACTTTGTAGCTTGTGGCGTTGCACGCATGGACTTCACCCCATTATCGGCTCTATAAAAGAAATTCCTCTTGTCGTGATTTTTTTGTTTTGAAACGGAGGAAAAAGCTTTACCTCATCTCATTCATAAAGAAGGAACTACTAACAAAGTTCGACGAGATCCATTACACCTCCACAAATGGAAGCGAAAAGCCTAGTCTCGTTGTATCAAATAACTCAAATGTTCTGCCCCACAGTAACCGTCGCTGATAAACAGGCTGCTAGTGTGTGCGTGAGAGGAGCGGCTGAATAGGCTAGCTACGCACTTGAATAGAGCATCGAGAGTACCCACTACGCAGGTGTACTTTCCCTGCATTGATAGTACAGTGATGGTTCTAGAGAATAGTAGTACCCTCCACTTCCAACTGTAGCTCCGTGGCCCTGTTATTCAAGAGTTCAAAACTGGTGCACTATACTAGAAGTATAGTACATCGCACTACTAGTTGAGAAAGTAGTACTAGTACTGCTACAGTATGAGTACGTAGTAAATAATGGCCTCACCCCTTCACTAAGGAACGATCGAGGCGCTACCGTTGCAAGGGACGAGGCCCTGCGGTTACTATGCTCTTCTCTCCTCCTCACCAGTTCCCCTCCCCCCAAAGAGAAGGCAGTTCGTCGCTGCTCCCATGGATTCGCCAGGCGGTTCTCCTCCTCGTCGGGGCTGGGAGACCTTGGACGATGATCCTCTGGGAGAAAATCGCACGCCGCTCCAACGTCCTCACCGCTGCAAGACACGATGCTTCCTGCACCAACTTTTTTAAGACGGTGCTTAAACATGCTTGGGAAAAGGCCATGCTTGTTGGTATTCCATGCGTCCTCAAGGAGAAGGTTCTTCTATGGCAATCCTTCGAACAGTCCACCGCTCCCTGGCCATGGTTGCACGTTGACTCCGCTAGAGTTGCCGACGTTGAGAGGTAGTCGGATTTTGTCCGATGAGCAGGTCAGTCATGGAGTTTGATCATGTAGTACTATTTAGTTATTCCATTTCGATCCCGTAATTTCTCCACTGCCCATCGTCTTATATATAGGTCTGGGTCGGTGCGAATGAAGACTGGCTTGCATACCTCCGCCGGATACCACCATCCTTTTGCACAACATCCATAGCAGTGCGGCCGTTCCCGTAGACCCCTTCTCCACCATTGGGATCGGCCTTCCGGACTGGCTGGGATTGAATACGTATGATGATGCCTACATGAGATTGAAGAAGATAGCAATTGTGGACCTCTCGATAAGTGACGCAGCTATGATGATTGATATCTCATCGCGGTGTTCGACATAAGGATTGCCATCAATACAAGAGGCAGTAACAGCAGAGGCTGGCACATGTTGGCCTCGGCAGATTTATACCCCTACACGTTCAAAGACGCCATGTGCCATGCAGGCCTCATCTTCGCGGTGACAAGCCAAGGGACTTGTTTCATCTAGTTGCCATCCTACGGTACAGGTGATTACAAACGGAATGCACAAACCATCATTTGCATCCCTAACAAAACTCCATTATTTTGCAGGGACCAGTCATCCCCCGATCAAAATAAGATCGCCGATCCTGGATGTGCATTTGCATCCGTGATTCGGTTTAACCTGGAACCTTGTAGCTGACTTTGGCATATTGGGATCAACTATCTTAGCAGTCGTTACCCATGGTACCACTGATGTGCAACATGGTCACACAATCTACCACCATCGGACCGTCACCATCTACCCAGGTATTCCATTTTCTCATTGTTGTGTGTTAGAGTAGTAGAGTAGTACTTGTTAGTTATTTTCTTTTCTTGACTGGGACATGTTTACTGTACTAGTAGTACAATTTAGTATTATATTTTTTAACCTTCTCGCCTTCTCTTTCATTGTTGTACTGCTTACTAGTACTAGCAGGAGTACTTTTTACCTTGGAGGACGGGTATAGCTAGCTAGGCCCTTGAAGACATGAACCCACTAGCTCCCACTATTTTTGTTTTTCCGTGTCTTACTATCTCATCCATGTAGCCAAGATTGGCTATATATAATAAGCCGATTATTCTACATCCTCTATACCGGAGTAGTACTATTTGTTGCACAGTATTACTGACCGCCATATTTGAGCACAACATTATTATGCATGGACCTTGACTATGTACATCACCATGTGTCCAGATCTGAGATGCCGCGCATACCAGATGAACAGCGCCGAGTTCGACCCCCGTGATGCTACGTGGGTGCCGAGGAACACTCTTGGAGAGTACTCGCTTTTCATTGGGGACAGCTACCCCATTGTGAAGTGGATGCCACCTTCCGTGCACGACACCAAAGGCATGTCATTCATGAAGCATGGTCGTGTCTTCAGTGCGCACTGCCGGATGACCGACATGCTGGGACACACTATCCCTTATTTATGCTGCTTTAGCTTGGATGAGTCTCCATCGTGTGGAACCAGACTACAAAGTTGCGACAATGATTCCCGTTGCCCGCGGTATGGATCATACTGTTGGGGAACGTAGCAGAAAACAAAAATTTTCCTACGGTTTCACCAAGATCCATCTTAGGAGTTCATCTAGCAACGAGTGATTAGATGCATCTATGTACCTTGTAGATCGCGAGCGGAAGCATTCAAAGAACGGGGATGAGGGAGTCGTACTCGACGTGATTCGAATCACCGAAGATCCTAGCACCGAACGGACGGCATCTCCGCGTTCAACACACGTACGGTCAGCGTAACGTCTCCTTCTTCTTGATCCAGCAAGAGGGAAGGAGAGGTTGAGGAAGATGGCTCCAGCAGCAGCACGACGGCGTGGTGATGGTGAAGCTGCAGTACTCCGTCAGGGCTTCGCCAAGCACTATGGAGGAGGAGGAGGTGCTGGAGATGGAGAAGGAGGCAACCAAAGGCATAGAAGAAGAGCCCTCCTTCCCCCACTATATATAGGAGGGCCAAGGGGGGCGCCGGCCCCAGGAGATCCAATCTCCTAGGGGGGTGCGGCCAAGGGGGAGGAATCCTTCCTCCCCAAGGCACCTAGGAGGTGCCTTCCCCTCCTAGGACTCTTCCTCCTTGAAACCCTAGGCGCATGGGCCTCTTGGGGCTGGTGCCCTTGGCCCATGTAGGCCAAGGCGCACCCACCACAGCCCATGTGGCCCCCCGGGACAGGTGTCCCCACCCGGTGGACCCCCCAGGACCCTTCCGGTGGTCCCGGTACAATACCGATGACCCCGAAACTTGTCCCGATGGCCGAAACAGGACTTCCCATATATAAATCTTTACCTCTGAACCATTCCGGAACTCCTCATGACGTCCGGGATCTCATTCGGGACTCCGAACAACATTCGGGTTACTGCATATGCATATTCCTACAACCCTAGTGTCACCGAACCTTAAGTGTGTAGACCCTAGGGGTTCGGGAGACATGTAGACATGACCGAGATCACTCTCCGGTCAATAACCAACAGTGGGATCTGGATACCCATGTTGGCTCCCACATGCTCCTCGATGATCTCATCGGATGAACCACGATGTCGAGGATTCAAGCAACCTCGTATACAATTCCCTTTGTCAATCGATATGTTACTTGCCCGAGATTCGATCGTCGGTATCCCAATACCTCGTTCAATCTCATTACCGGCAAGTCACTTTACTCGTACCGTAATGCATGATCCCATGACCAGACACTTGGTCACTTTGAGCTCATTATGATGATGCATTACCGAGTGGGCCCAGTGATACCTTTCCGTAATACAGAGTGACAAATCCCAGTCTTGATCCATGTCAACCCAACAGACACTTTCGGAGATACCCGTAGTATACCTTTATAGTCACCCAGTTACGTTGTGACGTTTGGCACACCCAAAGCACTCCTATGGTATCCGGGAGTTACACGATCTCATGGTCTAAGGAAAAGATACTTTGACATTGGAAAACTCTAGCAAACGAACTATACGATCTTGTGCTATGTTTAGGATTGGGTCTTGTCCATCACATCATTCTCCTAATGATGTGATCTCGTTATCAATGACATCCAATGTCCATAGTCAGGAAATCATGACTATCTGTTGATCAACGAGCCAGTCAACTAGAGGCTTACTAGGTACCTGTTGGTGTCTATTATTCACACATGTATTACGATTTCCGGATAGCACAATTATAGCATGAATAAAGACAATTATCATGAACAAGGAAATATAATAATAATGCTTTTATTATTGCCTCTAGGGCATATTTCCAATAGTCTCCCACTTGCACTAGAGTCAATAATCTAGTTACACTGTGATGAATCGAACACCCATGGAATTCTGGTGTTGATCATGTTTTGCTTTAGGGAGAGGTTTAGTCAATGGATCCGCTACATTCAGGTCCGTATGTACTTTACAAATCTCTATGTCTCCATCTTGAACATTTTCACGAATGGAGTTGAAGCGACGCTTGATGTGCCTTGTCTTCTTGTGAAACCTGGGCTCCTTGGCAAGTGCAACAGCTCCAGTGTTGTCACAGAAGAGTTTGATTGGCCCCGACGCATTGGGTATGACTCCTAGGTCGGTGATGAAATCCTTCACCCATATTGCTTCATGTGCTGCCTCCGAGGCTGCCATGTACTCCGCTTCACATGTAGATCCCGCCACGACGCTCTGCTTGCAACTGCACCAGCTTACTGCCCCACCATTCAAAATATACACGTATCCGGTTTGTGACTTAGAGTCATCCAGATCTGTGTCGAAGCTAGAGTCGACGTAACCCTTTACGACGAGCTCTTCGTCACCTCCATAAACGAGAAACATTTCCTTTGTCCTTTTCAGGTACTTCAGGATATTCTTGACCGCTGTCCAGTGTTCCTTGCCGGGATTACTTTGGTACCTTCCTACCAAACTTACGGCAAGGTTTACATCAGGTCTGGTACACAGCATGGCATACATAATAGAACCTATGGCTGAGGCATAGGGGATGACACTCATCTCTTCTATATCTTCTGCCGTGGTCGGACATTGAGCTGAGCTCAATTTCACACCTTGTAACACAGGCAAGAACCCCTTCTTAGATTGATCCATATTGAACTTCTTCAATATCTTATCAAGGTATGTGCTTTGTGAAAGACCTATGAGGCGTCTTGATCTATCTCTATAGATCTTGATGCCTAATATATAAGCAGCTTCTCCAAGGTCCTTCATTGAAAAACTCTTATTCAAATAGGCCTTGATGCTGTCCAAGAGTTCTATATCATTTCCCATCAAAAGTATGTCATCTACATATAGTATGAGAAATGCTACATAGCTCCCACTCACTTTCTTGTAAACGTAGGCTTCTCCATAAGTCTGCGTAAACCCAAACGCTTTTATCATCTCATCAAAGCGAATGTTCCAACTCCGAGATGCTTGCACCAGCCCATAAATCGAGCGTTGGAGCTTGCACACCTTGTCAGCATTCTTAGGATCGACAAAACCTTCCGGCTGCATCATATACAATTCTTCCTTAAGGAAACCATTAAGGAATGCCGTTTTGACGTCCATTTGCCATATTTCATAATCGTAGAATGCGGCAATTGCTAACATGATTCGGATGGACTTCAGCTTCGCTACCGGTGAGAAAGTCTCATCGTAGTCAACCCCTTGAACTTGTCGATAACCCTTAGCGACAAGCCGAGCTTTATAGATGGTCACATTACCATCCGCGTCTGTCTTCCTCTTAAAGATCCATTTATTTTCTATGGCTCGCCGCTCAACGGGCAAGTCAGTCAAAGTCCATACTTCGTTTTCATACATGGATCCTATCTCGGATTTCATGGCTTCTAGCCATTTGTCGGAATCCGGGCCCGCCATCGCTTCTTCATAGTTCGAAGGTTCACCGTTGTCTAACAACATGATTTCCAAGACAGGGTTGCCGTACCACTCTGGTGCGGAACGTGTCCTTGTGGACCTTCGAATTTCAGTAGGAGCTTGATCAGAAGTATCTTGATCATCATCAATAACTTCCTCTCTAGTAGGTGCAGGCACCTCAGGAACATTTTCTTGAGTTGCGCCATTTTCCGGTTCAAGAGGTAACACTTCATCAAGTTCTACTTTCCTCCCACTTACTTCTTTCGAGAGAAACTCTTTCTCTAGAAAGAATCCATTCTTGGCAACAAAGATCTTGCCTTCGGATCTAAGGTAGAAGGTATACCCAACAGTTTCTTTAGGGTATCCTATAAAGACGCATTTTTCCGACTTGGGTTCGAGCTTTTCAGGTTGAAGTTTCTTGACATAAGCATCGCATCCCCAAACTTTCAGAAACGACAGCTTAGGTTTCTTCCCAAACCATAATTCAAACGGTGTCGTCTCAAAGGATTTCGACGGAGCCCTATTTAAAGTGAATGCGGCAGTCTCTAAAGCATAGCCCCAAAAAGATAGCGGTAAATCGGTAAGAGACATCATAGATCGCACCATATCTAATAGAGTGCGATTACGACGTTCGGACACACCATTACGCTGAGGTGTTCCAGGCGGCGTGAGTTGTGAAACTATTCCACATTTTCTTAAGTGTGTGCCAAATTCGTGACTCAAGTATTCTCCTCCACGATCTGATCGTAGAAACTTGATTTTCCTGTCACGTTGATTCTCAACCTCACTCTGAAATTCCTTGAACTTTTCAAAGGTTTCAGACTTGTGTTTCATTAAGTAGACATACCCATATCTACTCAAGTCATCAGTGAGGGTGAGAACATAACGATAGCCACCGCGAGCCTCAACACTCATTGGACCGCACACATCAGTATGTATGATTTCCAATAAGTTGGTTGCTCGCTCCATTATTCCTGAGAACGGAGTCTTGGTCATTTTACCCACGAGGCATGGTTCGCACGTGTCAAATGATTCATAATCAAGAGACTCTAAAAGTCCATCTGCATGGAGCTTCTTCATGCGTTTGATACCTATGTGACCAAGGCGGCAGTGCCACAAGTATGTGGGACTATCCTTATCAACCTTACATCTTTTGGTACTCACACTATGAATATGTGTAGCAATACGCTCGAGATTCATTAAGAATAAACCATTTACCATAGGAGCATGACCATAAAACATATCTCTCCTATAAATGGAGCAACCATTATTCTCAGATTTAAATGAGTAGCCATCTCGAATTAAACGAGATCCCGATACAATGTTCATGCTCAAAGCTGGCACTAAATAACAATTATTGAGGTTTAAAACTAATCCCGTAGGTAAATGTAGAGGCAGCGTGCCGACGACGATCACATCGACCTTGGAACCATTCCCGACGCGCATTGTCACCTCGTCCTTCGCCAATCTCCGCTTATTCCGTAGCTCCTGCTTTGAGTTACAAATGTGAGCAACTGCACCGGTATCAAATACCCAGGAGCTACTACGAGTGCTGGTAAGGTACACATCAATTACATGTATATCACATATACCTTTTGTTTTGCCGGCCTTCTTGTCTGCTAAGTATTTGGGGCAGTTCCGCTTCTAGTGACCACTTTCCTTGCAATAAAAGCACTCAGTCTCGGGCTTGGGTCCATTCTTTGGCTTCTTCCCGGCAGCTTGCTTGCCGGGCGCGGCAACTCCCTTGCCGTCCTTCTTGAAGTTCTTTTTACCCTTGCCCTTCTTGAACTTAGTGGTTTTATTGACCATCAACACTTGATGTTCCTTCTTGACTTCTACCTCTGCTGATTTTAGCATTGCAAATACCTCAGGAATGGTCTTTTCCATCCCCTGCATATTGAAGTTCATCACAAAGCTCTTGTAGCTCGGTGGAAGCGACTGGAGGATTCTGTCAATGACCGCATCATCCGGGAGATTAACTCCCAGCTGAGTCAAGCGGTTATGTAACCCAGACATAGTGAGTATGTGCTCACTGACAGAACTATTTTCCTCCATCTTACAGCTGAAGAATTTGTCGGAGACTTCATATCTCTCGACCCGGGCATGAGCTTGGAAAACCATTTTCAGCTCTTCGAACATCTCATATGCTCCATGTCTCTCAAAATGCTTTTGGATCCCCGGCTCTAGGCTGTAAAGCATGCCGCACTGAACGAGGGAGTAGTCATCGGTACGTGCCTGCCAAGCGTTCATAACATCTTGTTCTGCAGGGAGAACAGGTGCGTCACCCAGTGGTGCTTGTAGGACATAATCTTTCTTGGCAGCTATGAGGATGATCCTCAGGTTCCGGACCCAGTCCGTATAGTTGTTGCCATCGTCTTTCAGCTTGGTTTTCTCTAGGAACGTGTTGAAGTTGAGGATTACGTTGGCCATTTGATCTACAAGACATATTGTAAAGATTTTAGACTAAGTTCATGATAATTAAGTTCATCTAATCAAATTATTTAATGAACTCCCACTTAGATAGACATCCCTCTTCCAGTCATCTAAGTATAACATGATCCGAGTCAACTAGGCCGTGTCCGATCATCACGTGAGACGGACTAGTCAACGTCGGTGAACATCTTCATGTTGATCGTATCTTCTATACGACTCATGCTCGACCTTTCGGTCTTCTGTGTTCCGAGGCCATGTCTATACACATGCTAGGCTCGTCAAGTCAACCTAAGTGTTTGCATGTGTAAATCTGTCTTACACCCGTTGTATGTGAACATTTTGAATCAAACACCCGATCATCACATGGTGCATTGAAACAACGAACTGTCGCAACGGTGCACAGTTAGGGGGAACACTTTCTTGAAAGTATTATGAGGGATCATCTTATTTACTACTGTCGTTCTAAGTAAACAAGATGCAAAACATGATAAACATCAAATGCAATCAAATAATAATAGTGACATGATATGGCCAATATCACATAGCTCCTTTGATCTCCATCTTGGGGCTCCATGATCATCTTGTCACCGGCTTGACACCATGATCTCCATCATCATGATCCCCATCATCGTGTCTCCATGAAGTTGCTCGCCAACTATTACTTCTACTACTATGGCTAACGCGTTTAGCAATAAAGTAAAGTAATTTACAAGGCGTTTCTCAATGACACGCAGGTCATACAAAAAATAAAGACAACTCCTATGGCTCCTGCCGGTTGTCATACTCATCGACATGCAAGTCGTGATTCCTATTACAATAGCATGAACATCTCATACATCACATATAGATCATTCATCATTCATCACAACTTTGGCCATATCATATCACAAAGCACTTGCTGCAAAAACAAGTTAGACGTCCTCTAATTGTTGTTGCATGTTTTACGTGGCTGAAGTAGGGTTCTAGCAAGAACGTTTTCTTACCTACGTGAAACCACAACGTGATTTGTCAACTTCTATTTACCCTTCATAAGGACCCTTTTCATCGAATCCGCTCCAACTAAAGTAGGAGAGACAGACACCCGCCAGCCACCTTATGCAACTAGTGCATGTTAGTCGGTGGAACCGGTCTCACGTAAGCGTACGTGTAAGGTTGGTCCGGGCCGCTTCATCCCACAATACCGTTGAAGCAAGATAAGACTAGTAGCGGCAAGAAAGTTGACAACATCTACGCCCACAACAAATTGTGTTCTACTCGCGCAAGAAAAACTACGCATAGACCTAGCTCATGATGCCACTGATGGGGAACGTAGCAGAAAACAAAAAATTTCCTACGGTTTCACCAAGATCCATCTTAGGAGTTCATCTAGCAATGAGTGATTAGATGCATCTACGTACCTTGTAGATCGCGAGCGGAAGCGTTCAAAGAACGGGGATGAGGGAGTCGTACTCGACGTGATTCGAATCACCGAAGATCCTAGCACCGAACGGACGGCACCTCCGCGTTCAACACACGTACGGTAAGTGTAACGTCTCCTTCTTCTTGATCCAGCAAGAGGGAAGGAGAGGTTGAGGAAGATGGCTCCAGCAGCAGCACGACGGTGTGGTGATGGTGAAGCTGCAGTACTCCGTCAGGGCTTCGCCAAGCACTATGGAGGAGGAGGAGGTGCTGGAGAGGGAGAAGGAGGCAACCAAAGGCATAGATGAAGAGCCCTCCTTCCCCCACTATATATAGGAGGGCCAAGGGGGGGGCGGCCCTAGGAGATCCAATCTCCTAGGGGGGTGCGGCCAAGGGGGAGGAATCCTTCCTCCCCAAGGCACCTAGGAGGTGCCTTCCCCTCCTAGGACTCTTCCTCCTTGAAACCCTAGGCGCATGGGCCTCTTGGGGCTGGTGCCCTTGGCCCATGTAGGCCAATGCGCACCCACCACAGCCCATGTGGCCCCCCGGGACAGGTGGCCCCACCTGGTGGACCCCGGGGACCTTCCGGTGGTCCCGGTACAATACCGATGACTCCGAAACTTGTCCCGATGGCCGAAACAGGACTTCCCATATATAAATCTTTACCTCCGGACCATTCCAGAACTCCTCGTGACGTCCGGGATCTCATCTGGGACTCCGAACAACATTCGGGTTACTGCATATGCATATTCCTACAACCCTAGCGTCACCAAACCTTAAGTGTGTAGACCCTACGGGTTCGGGAGACATGTAGACATGACCGAGATTGCTCTCCGGTCAATAACCAACAGCGGGATCTGGATACCCATGTTGGCTCCCACATGCTCCTCGATGATCTCATCAGATGAACCACAATGTCGAGGATTCAAGCAACCCCATATACAATTCCCTTTGTCAATCGATATGTTACTTGCTCGAGATTCGATCGTCGGTATCCCAATACCTCGTTCAATCTCGTTACCGGCAAGTCACTTTACTCGTACCGTAATGCATGATCCCGTGACCAGACACTTGGTCACTTTGAGCTCATTATGATGATGCATTACCGAGTGGGCCCAGTGATACCTTTCCGTAATATAGAGTGACAAATCCCAGTCTTGATCCATGTCAACTCAACAGACACTTTCGGAGATACCCGTAGTATACCTTTATAGTCACCCAGTTACGTTGTGACGTTTGGCACACCCAAAGCACTCCTACGGTATCCGGGAGTTACACGATCTCATGGTCTAAGGAAAAGATACTTTGACATTGGAAAACTCTAGCAAACGAACTATACGATCTTGTGCTATGTTTAGGATTGGGTCTTGTCCATCACATCATTCTCCTAATGATGTGATCTCGTTATCAATGACATCCAATGTCCATAGTCAGGAAATCATGACTATCTGTTGATCAACGAGCTAGTCAACTAGAGGCTTACTAGGGACCTATTGGTGTCTATTATTCACACATGTATTACGATTTCCGGATAACACAATTATAGCATGAATAAAGATAATTATCATGAACAAGGAAATATAATAATAATGCTTTTATTATTGCCTCTAGGGAATATTTCCAACACATACCATCCATGAAAAACACTTGGGACTGGAACCTGGAGGAGGACATGTAGCCCATCTATAACGTGTAAGTGGAGTATGGTAAATTGTGAACGGTAGCGTTGTGAATATATGTAGACTAGTCGTGCACAAATTGATCACATGAAGTGGAGATGAACTTGTGTGGCTGTTGCACAGGCTCCAACACGCTCTTTGAGAAAAAAAGGTGGCACAGCTTTGGATATAGGTGACGTGACCGCATCATATAGTAGCATCATTCGCTATAATTGTAGTATACTCTTGCTAGGACGACAACTCCTATAAAACCTTGCGCTTGGCTCTTTGCCTCTTCGGGAGGTTCAACACTTCGTACTTGTGTGAGCCTTTCACTTGGCTCTTCGCCTCTTCGGAAGGTCCAACAATGATGATACTACAGTACAATATGCTTCTGGCAATCTGACACCGAATGAACTGCTGCATGTCCACCGCGAGGGCAAGGGCGAGGGAGAGGGAGAGGGCGCTATAGTCAAAACCCTCTCCTCGTCCTGCGAGCCACAGCGCGCATGGGTGAGGGAGAGGGCGTAGGCGTACGTAGTAATACTAGCCACAGTGCATAGTAACATACACTAGTAACATACACATATCCCTGGACTATATTACTACCTTCATAGTGGGTAGTAACATAAGTGTGGTGTTATGCAAAGCTTCATTTATTAGGTTATAGACTCATAGTGCATTGGGACATGTTACGGTAACTAGCTAAGTTACTCAAACTACCTCTCTCCTCATTAACTCATTGCCACCTAAGCAAATTTGCTTAGTTGGACTTGATGTTACTGCTGAAGTTACTCCCACTGTGGCTAGTCTAAGCAAACTTCTCCTCGTCCTGTGAGCCACCGTGCGTGGGCGAGGGAGAGGGCGTAGTAAGCAAGCTTCTCCTCGTTCGGCGAGTTGAAGAGACACATCAAAGCAGTACTAGTCCATACTGCATCCTTTCCAGTTAATATGGCTTAATTTGAAACGAGAAAATACACTAGCGGTCAACGTATGTAACAATACACTCATTACGGTCACTATATAGTTTTGCGTTGATTATACGGTCACTAGCTCACCGTAGAGCACCGTATTGCACCCTACTGACCGGCCACATAGTCGACGTGGCACTTTGTTGACTAGTTAAATTGACACCTAGTTTCTGGGTCCCACCTGTCAGTTGGCAAAGCAAAGAAATCAGTTAAACAAAACTTTACGCAGGCGCGGCAGGAGTCCAACCCTTGCGCGCGAACCACCCTGGCTGTGTATGAGTGCATGCACGGATACTCTCCCTTGGTCCCTGAAAAACTGTACATCTAGCATTAGAAAATTTTCCAACAAAGAGTGTACATCTAAACTTCCAATGCACTTAGCCTTTAATATAATTGATATTGATTGACTAATGCACCAACTTATGCTCTAGCTATAGGCTACATGTATATCCTTAATTACAGCATGCAATAACCGTCATTTAATCTTCTTCTCTCAATGGTCGCATGCACACATAAGTCTGCTACTTTTGAGCGTTAATTATGCCATGAAGTTCCGATTCCTCTTGGTCAATGTGTAAATCTCTATATGTACAATCTTTCAAAGACAGAAGGAGTAGGTTGAGCACTTGAGCGTGAGCGTGGGTGTTGCGTCGTGTGTTGTGTGCCGCATGGATGCGTGAGTGTTGCGGCGTGCATGTGTACGTGTGAGTGTTGCATGTTGTATCATGCATGAGGCTTTTAGTCCCTCCCATTGACATGTTCATATTTCAAGCTTCATTAAAACATTGCACGCAAGAATTAAGAGAAAACTCACCAATGCATGTAAAAGTTCTGGTCATTTGTTCCTCACACATGCATTCCAATTAATACGTTCATAAACACAATTTTCTTGAGGAAAACGAGCCCATTCTTGAGTACTTTCGAAAAAAATTCTTTGGGCACTCATCATTTACTACTACCTTGTTTGATGATTTTCTTATTGACTTGTATATAAACCTCCGTCCTAGTTTAATGGGCCCCTCATACTTAGTGTAAAATTTTGACCATAAATTTAACTAACAAAGTGTCAATGCATGTCGTAAAAAACTATACCATTAAAAACTATGTTCAAATACGAATCCAGTGATATGATTTTTGGTGAAATGCATTAACATTTTATTAGTTAAATAGATTGTCAAAATTTGACACTAAATCCTACTAGTACTCCTACATTATTGGCGCCGGGTGCCTTGGCCAATGTTTCATCTTGTTGGACAGGATGAGAGTAGAGGCATAGGGATAGTGTAGATAGGAAGTCTTGGCGATCCATTATTCCCCATCTCGGTCAAAGAGAACTATTCAACTGGTCTTCATAGTGAAGTGACAATACACGCTGCAGCAGATGCGACACTTAATTAATAAGCTAAATCAGCCTTACCCAGTATTGCCATCATGTTTGCTAGTGGAGCACGCTTCCGCAAATATGCCTACACATCTCTCTCTTCCATTAACTGACATAGGGGCCCTCTTGAGGTAGACCCACATGTCATCGGCTTAACTATTTACACTCCGAAGGATGGCATATCCTGGTAGTAGTACTAGTAGAATTGTGATTTAATGCACTTTCTTACACGTCTTTCCCCCTTGTTCCTCCTCTCTTCTTCTTCCTCCTCTCTTCCCCAGCATCGGGCCACACACCATTTCCCCCCGCTCACAGCTCGCCCGCCAACGCCATCTTCCTCGGTAGCTCATGCGTACCATATCCCCCCCCC
>NC_041391.1:422459945-422483002 GCF_002162155.2 Triticum dicoccoides | reverse complement strand
TCGGCCACACACGCCATTTTCTTCACTCGCCCGCCTGAATCCACTTCCCCGCTCGCTCGCAGGCACTAAAAAGCCCAATCACTCAGCGCCCTAAAAAACCTATGGCAGAACTGACTGACATGCACAACCGGGATTGGAACTCCCTCCCCGATGTTCTCTTGGAGCAGATCTGTAATCGTATGGACCTGCTTAGCACCGTGCGTCTGGCTGCATGCTTTGTGTCTTTGTACCGTCTACTCTTCTGCAACCGACCGGCCCTTTTCAAGACACCCTGCTTGCTGATGCCCGATCCTCGCAGGTGGCCCAGACACCGACTTGATGATCCTATGGAGGTTGTCGTGGTGCCCCTCAACATGCTACCACTCCCCGTCACCCCCTCCTTCATGCGCGACCACTATTGGGAGGGCATGAAGGCCAACTGGATCGTCCTCATCCACCAGTCCGGCAGTCCGTGGCATCTCCTGGATATCTACACCCAGCAAGCGATCACCCTCCCATCATTGGATACCGCCGCCATCGAGCCCCGCGGCCCACTGGACACTCCTTCCTACTACGCACAAGACGTGTAGAGCTTTTGGTGCGACCTCCGTTTGCTGAAGGTTGTAATTTGTGAAGTGTCCACACCATCAGAAGACTACATGGATTACAAGCTCATTGCCTTGTTCCACATGGGATTAGTCTATCTGGAATCCGGTCGCCATACATGGTTATGGCTCATCATCAATCATGTTGAGCCTACATTTCTGTCTGATGTTATAGTGCATGATGGCATCGTTTAAGCGGTCGACGCACAGATTGGCTGCCTATAGTGGCGGAATCTATTGTCGTGTAATTGTTCTATCTCATCTCATCTTTACCTCATGAATACGACTGCCTGTTGATTGTTAGAATTTTAGAATAGGTAGTATGTCTATAACCACATCATTGCTATATGTTCCTCTCATTTCCTCGATTTTTATGACCGCACATGTTATTGTTAGAGTTGATATGAGAACAATTTGCATCTAATGATTATTAGAATAGATATTATGATTACAACCTCATGATTTCTATATGTTACTCTCATTTCCAAGATTTTTATAACCATGCATGTTATTGTTTAGAGTTGATATGAGAACAGTAGTAACTGCTATGGTAGAATATGAGTAGGCCCTGTCATAGCTGTTTTCCTCTCATTTTTACATGATGTTTGAACCATGACATATTGCTAGAATATGAAAGCCATTGGCTTAATTTTTTTAACTTGGGGTATGATTATGACCACGGCTTTGCAATTCTCAGTCTATGATATGTGTCACTGTTATAATAATCTTAATTCCACACATACTCTAAACATGATTGTATATTTTTCTCCTTTTGGTCTCCAATTTGATTTGTTGCAGCAAACGCAAATGCGCTGGCCTTCATGATTCTAGGACCTGGAATCATACCAGTTGATGGGTGGTCATTTATCGCTCGTTTAGCTGACGGCAGTCTGATACTCATTCGCACGTACCGAATTGAACAAACCATTACATCAAACCACATGAAGTACAATGCCTGGATCATTTGTGACTGTGATGGCTATGGTTGCTTCGTGTTTGCGAAAGATCCCAGCTCTGTTGGGCCAGGCGTATTCAACTGGAGGCG
Organism: Triticum dicoccoides; assembly: GCF_002162155.2. NCBI lineage: Eukaryota > Viridiplantae > Streptophyta > Magnoliopsida > Poales > Poaceae > Triticum > Triticum dicoccoides. Next base: position 422,481,373 of record NC_041391.1, on the reverse strand, counting down.
GGTTTATAGCCTTGGCAGCTCCATGTTCCTCGGGCTCAATTATCCAATCATCCAACCAATCATCGATCATATCACCGGCGATGATTACCGTGCTATGCAATTTCCATTCACCAGGGGCAACTGTGTTTACACATCATACCATGGGTTTCATGAATCACCATATCCAGAGATTCGTCGACACAACTTGTTGCCAGATAATCTTCCGTGTGTGAAAGGCATCAAGCTTCCATGTGATGGATGGCTTTTGCAAACCTGACATGCGGCGATGTGGTTCATGCCAACAACAAATATGCACAACTTGATTCGTACTGATATCTAGACTAGGCCATTTTTTAGCAAAACAGGGGGGCTCCCCCTCCGATTTCATTAACGAAACCACCACGAATCCAGGTCCAGACTAGAACAGCCCTACCCAACTACTAAAAACCATGTATCCTGCTGCTGTAGCATGACCCTCTTTTGTTGGATATTATGTACTGTTGTTAGTTTGAAGCACTCCTCTGGTTTGAAGGATAGATACCTTTCTGGGATCAAGTTCATCCTAACTCACATGCGTAGGATGTACTGATAATGATGATGGACTGTGCAATGGGAATTATATTTTGTATTACTCACGTAGCCTACAAAGTCTGTCGCATAGCCTTTTAACTTCTTACTCCATTTCTAAATTAGTACTAGACCTCTATACCGTATATTGCACTACTCGTACTACTACCTCCCTCCTGGTTTATTGGTCCCCTTCATAATTTGTGTCAAATTTTGACCATAAATTTCACTAACTAAATGTTAATGCATGTCACAAAAAATTATATAGTTTGATTCGTATTTGAACATAGTTTCAATGGTATAATTTTCGGTGACATGCATTGAAATTTTGTTAGTTAAACCTATGGTTAAAATGTGACCCTAAATACGACTAGTAAGTATAGTACAATAGTAGTACTAGTATATGTCGGTCAAATTATTCACCATGTCCTCACATTGAATTGACGTGACAACACGCTGCGCGTGAGGTGACATAAGAGTCCGGGCGGCGTGTTCGGGTATTGTGGACTTCAGATTTGGAGTACCACTTATCTGTCGAAGTTTTTCATCATTCACTTAAAACAGTCGATTGATCATACATTGAGTACCATATAACTGGAATTAACCGATGCAAGTCCAAGAAGGATTGGCCGGTGTTGCCGGCTGACGTCATGTTCGATCTCTCGAATCAGGAGCTGATCGAGCACCTTGAGGCCAAAGTGAGTGCTGACAGCGCGCGATCTCACCCTCTCATCGATTTGTTTGTACCAACCATCGACAGCGAGCACGGCATATGCTACACCCATCCCGAGAAACTTCCAGGCGAGACACCGATCGGCCGTCTACTTGCACAAACATATTCCTTTTTTTATAGCTCTATTTTTCTTTTTAGACACAGACCTAGTGAAACAATTGCAATTTGACAGTTAATAAAAAGTGAAACAAGTGACTGTAACATACCAAAGATGTTATGAAAAAATGCCAACTACGTACACTAAAACCTGTATTCAATAATACTGCAAGTATCACCCTGAGTGGCCTAAGCATGCATTTCTTCCAGCGCAACTCTAGGGTGTTCAAAAGGGCACGTGGACGCGTCGCAATATACAGTCGGAGTGCGGCATGCAAGAGATGTGGCACAAGACCGGCAATACCTTGCCGGTGATGGTCAATGGACGGCAGACGGGCAGTAAAAAGGTTCTGGTGCTGCACACCAACAAGAACTTCGTCCAGCAGAGGACCAACTCGGTGATGCACCAGTACCACCCTGGGGACCTAGAGCAAGAGAAGGAGCGGGAGCTGGTCCTCTGCAAGATTTTCTACCAGACAAACATTAGAACCAGGACTAAAAAGATTATAAGTTAGTTTGGTATTGGTACTTGTACTACCTGGTCGTCTGCAAGTTGGTATTGTTGTTAACAATCTTTTGGTATGAACTCGAAAATTTGCTTCCAACCATCATGCCGAGAGTCGAAGTGGATATAAAGTCGAATAATTTGTTTCAAAACGAATTTTCAGGCACCTTATTTTTATTTGATGGGTAGCATAAGCACCTGCTATTCGAATTCCCAGTTCTCCAAATTTTTTACATCTTCGAAGTACGCAGGGGATCCATCCGGTTTCACTGGCTGGTAGTTGGACGCAGCACGTCGGAACTGGGTTGTGGCATGCCAAGCCCAGCTGCAAATTGTTAAAAGAGAGGAGCAATGGATTTGGGCCTTCCAGAACAGTTAAGTGTCGCAACCTCGATCGTGAAGCACCCCCCATGGACAAAAAAAGGCCTTGTACGTTATTATTAGTTGAAATATGTAAAGTATTCCATAATGAAAATAAATATGTAAAATGCAATGAATTTAGTCTGCTTTCACTGAAAACCATCCAATTTGCATGAAATTCGCCCGTGGAATCACAAGACGGCTGTCCATACAGAGCCTAACCGTATGGAACCAGCAGGTCCATGGCCGTACGCAAGCAAGTGCATGCACTTATTATCACGATGGAAAAATATTGATGACGTCTAAGACGGTGAAACCCATGAAGTCTTCAACATACTCAATAAACGAGAGAATTCTACAAGTACAGACTGATAACTGGGATCCAGCAGGTATATTGTTTTTTCAGGTCGAGCAAGTTTCAACTGAGCTGTAGACAGCCCAGGCTTGATTATTTTTTTAATAGGCCCAACCCATGACGACAACAGGGCACAAAGATCCAGCAGCTATCTACTGGCCTCTGGCCCGCCAGCATTAGTTATATTTTGTCTTAGAACATCCGCAGGCAGTTTTTTTACTGAATCAAACACACAGCCCAGTTCTATTTTCCTCTTGAAATGCCATGTCCTACTTCCGTTTTCTAATCTCTACCTATAGTTTTACTAGTTCATATACACATATCACTATATTGAAAATACATAAAGTTCCCTTTTCATATTTACATCCTTATTTTTTTCCTCACGGTGCTGATTTTTTTACCACTTCTTTTCCCTTAAACCAACAAAATTGTCCCATGTCTTATTTGCTTACAAAAACTAGATGATTTTTTTAGCAAATCAATAAGTTCTTAAAAAATAAATGTTTATCATTTCGGGATTACAACAGTTTGGACTCCATCGAAATATGCAAAATAAGGTTGAACTTTTTGATCGTGGTCCTGGGCGGAAAATGGGCTGTAATAAATTCCTTAAGAATTAGCAAATGGGCTGAAAATTATTTAAAAAAATAGAAAATGGGCTCTATCTTGTGTGCCACAGATTTGGAGGCTAACTTGTGGGCCTACTAAGTTCATGCGTAGACAAGGTTTCTCAAAAAAAAAAGAAACTTAGTCAACAATCGACTCTACCAGTGTCAGACCGTTAGATGTCAATCTAACGGCAATCGTGCTTCTTCAGTCTCTGATCTTCCTACTCCAGCCGCCCAAACCAGCGCCAGCGGAACCGCCTGCTCCCGCCTCCCGTGGCCGGCTGTGCTGCCGAGCAGGCCTCACGACCCCACTATACTCGCATCCCTAGCCTGGCTATCTCTCTACTCACCCACACCTCCTGTTATTTTTCGGGACGGCAGCCGAACCAGTCAACCCTCATACTCCCCACCGCATGGGCAACCACAGCCGAGTCTTCCCTGGATCTGTGTCATTCCCTTCCTAGGGCTCATCGTCTTCCACCACCCTGGTGCTCTCGGCGCGGTATGGTCAACATGGTCAATGAACGACATCCATCGGAAGTGGACTGTACATGGAGAGGCTGGCAGCTGGGTCCATGGCCGCATACAAGGAAATGCCTCCTTATTACGCAAAATAATGATTCATCCACCTGACAGCTGGGACCCACCGGAAGGGCCTCTGTATTTCGCAAAAAAAGTTCCCCCAGCTGACAACTCGGACCCACCAGCTATATCCACGCAAGGAAGTGCCTCCTTATTACGCACAAAAAAAGTAATACTCCCCCAGCTAGCTGGGACCCACAATAATGGGAGGCTGACTTGTGGGCCTGCTAAGTTGACGCGGACGGAGGCTTTGTCAACTTTGTCAATATGAACGATACTAGCTCCAGTGCCCGTACGATGTCCATCCAACGGCCGTAGTGCTTCTTCAACCTCTAGTCTTCTTGCTCCAGCCGCCCAAACCAGCGCCGGTAGTGCCGCCTGCTCCTGCCTCCCGTGGTGGGCTGTGCTGCTGCGGAGGCCTCACCGCCCCCTACTACTCCCACCACTGGCCAGGCCATCCCTCTACTCACCCGCACCCCCTGTTATTCTGCGGCGACGACAGCCTCACACCGCAGCCAAACCAGCAAACCCTCGTACTCCTCTCCGCGTGGGCATCCACTGCCAGGTCTTCCCCGGCTCCGCGTCGCCCCCTTCCTAGGCCTCGCCGTCGTCCACCGCCTTGGTGCTCTCGGTGCGGCGTGGTCAATGTGGTCAAGGAACGACTTCCATCGAAAGAGTATTGTACGTGGAGAGGCTGACAATTGGGTCCATGGCCGCAGCAAGGAAGTGCAACTTATTACGCGTAAAAAAATTATTCCTCCACCTGACAGCAGGGACCCACCAGAAGGGCATCTGTACTTCACGAAAAAAATGTTTCCCCCACTGACAGCTCAGACCCACCAACTGTATCTTCACATGCAAGGAAGTGCCTCCTTATTACGCACAAAAAGAAATGAAGACTCCCCTTGCTAGCTGGGACCCACCATAGTGGGAGGCTGACTTGTGGGCCTACTAAGTTGACGCGGACGGAGGGCTTTGTCAACTTAGTCAACATGAACGATTCTAGCTCCAGTGACTGTACGATGTCCATCCAGCGGCTGTAGTGCTTCTTCAAGCTCTGGTCTTCTTGCTCCAGCCGCCCAAACGACTGTCGGTTGTGCTGCCTACTCCTGCCTCCAGTGGCCGGCTCTGCTGCCGCGCAGGCCTGACCGCCCCACCCTACTCCAACCTCTGGCCAGGCCATCCCTCTACTCACCCACGACCCCTATTATTCTGCGGCGACTGCAGCCTCACACCGCAGCCGAACCCATCAACCCTCGTACTCCCTCTGCGTGGACATCCACTGCCGCGTCTTCCCCGGCTCCATGTCGTCCCCTTCCTAGGCCTCACCGTCGTCACTGCCTTGGTGCTCTCGGCGCGGCGTGGTCAATGTGGTCAAGGAACGACTTCCATCGTAAGAGTACTGTACGTGGAAAGGCTGACAGCTGGGTCCACGGCCGCAGCAAAGAAGTGCAACCTTATGACGCGTAAATAATTATTCCTCCACCTGACTGCGGGGACCCACCGGACGGGCCACCATATTTCACAAAAAAAACGTTTCCCCCTGACTGATGGGACCCACCAGCTACATCTTCGCACGCAAGGAAGTGCCTGACAGTCGGGACCCACCTGGTCGAAGCATACGTAGCATTGTCATTCTGGTCGCGAACATGTACGTACATACTGGTCAATCGGTCTGTCTACAGGCTGAAGTGATGAACCGTGGCCAACTGAGGAAGGGCACATGTCATAGTAGAGGTGCACACGTGTCGTAGTAGAGGCGCACACATAGCATGTACAGCCAGGGTGCAAGAAAGTAAATATGGCCACATACGTACATACGGTCGGGGTCTCGAACGCCTACTCGCGCATACGTACGGCCAGGACTCGTGTACATGGAGAGGCAGCGACGGCGTCCTGTTCATGGGCAGCCAACCAGCTGGGTCGGAACGGAGAAACTACGTAGTCATGTTCATCAGGAGACAACCGGCTTGGATGGAACAAACGATCCAAACGAGGCCTAGCATACCACAGAACACAGGAACAACCTTGTGTTCGACCGCCTAGGGTCGAAACAAGATCATGTTCATCGGGAGGGGTCTGGCGTACCGCAAAATGGAGGAAACTGACTTGTGTTCGAGTGCCTATGGTCGAAACGGGGTCCTGTTGATCGAGAGGTGTGTGGTGTACCGCAAAACGGAGGAAATGGACTTGTGTTGGAGCGCTACAGTCGAAACGGGGGTCCTGTTCATCGGGAAAGGTGTGGCGTACCGCAAAACAGGACTCCACAGGCTACTGTTCATCTCCACCGTTGACCTCCTCCAGCCTCTACGGGGTACTGTTCATCCATCGTCGACCTCTTCCAGCCTCTACCTGCGACTGTTCATCCACGACGTCTCCCTGCTGCCTCCACCAGCTATTGTTCATCCACGGGCTCTTGTTCATCCAGCCTCCACCGGCTACTGTTCAACCACCCCTCCACGGGCTACTATTCATCCAGCCCTCCACCGGCTACTGTTCAACCATCCCTCCACCGGGTCTTGTTCATCCACCCCCAACCGGCTCGATCGGGGTCCTGTTCATCCTGCGGCAACAGCGTCTACCCCCATGGGGTCCTGTTCATCCAACCCCCACCGGGAACTGTTCATCCAACCTCCAACAACGCTCACTGTTCATCAAGAGGCAGCAGGTCAATCGGCTTCAGTTAGCAGCAGTGGTGAAGGAATCGCTCGATCGGGTTTAGTTAACAGCCAGGGATTGATCGATAGCTCGGGTTCAGTAATGCATAGCCAGCGCAATCGCTCGGGTTCAGTTAGAGCCCAACGCCTCGCACCCACACGCATACGTGTACGAGAGAAACGTGCAAACCTTCGTGCATCGCTCAACCCCGACCACCCGCCGTAATCGGGAACTCCCCGAAATTTTCCTCGCCCTCGCTTCTACCATGATTTTTTCCGTCATGGACGGCCCAAAGAATGTCATGCAGGTGCGTCTCCGGCCCGCCCAGGATGAAAAGCCCATTTTCTGTCATAATTTTTTTCATAGAAGTAGGAGCCCACCACATCTATGATGATACCGGGTTTTGTCATAATTATCGTCATAGAAGTGTCATAAGTATGACAGAAAAAAATTTCGTTCGGCCCAAAATGTCACGGATGTGTCTTTTTTTGTAGTGATGATACGCGGTTGCCGAGGCGGCTACTCCGGCGCCACCTATCCGTCCCTCCGCCGCCCACCATTGTTATATAAACTGCTACGCTAGCCATAGTCGCAGTCATCCGCCTCCGTTCCATTTCTCCCTGACCACACCACTACTGCCCACCATGGCTTCCTCGCGCTCCAGCGCTCTTAGGAATGGGTGGACGACGGACCACAAGGAGATGGCAGCCATTGTTGCTGACTAGCTGGCCAGCAGGCAGCGGGAGGACGACGACGTCCCAATGGAGAACATGGTAGTGGATGATCCGACGCCAACCCCCTCCTCCGCGCCATCCTCGCCAGTGCATTACACCATGACAATTGGTGAGTCCCGTGCCCAATACATGGACACGGTGAGGCAGAAGCGTCAGGAGCAGTTTCGGGAGGCGCGGGCCGATGCCGCCTACAACCACCATCTCCTCCAGGAGCACCTGCAGGCGGAGGAGCAGATCGACGCGGAGCGAGCGAAGTAGGAGGCGCTGCTTGACTCGTTCCGCTCCGCCCGCGAGAGCTGCCTCGCACGCTGGCGGTACTGCATGCGGTGGCGGAGGTTGCGGCCACCTACAAAGAGGTCGATGAAGCGGGCGAGGCGTTGTTTGGTGAGACCGAGGACGAGGCGAAGGACAATGCCGGCTCTGCCGAGTCCACGCTCCGCTGGCATCAATGAGGCCCTGCTCCGCCGAGGCCCCTCCGCACCAACAACAAGGCAGAGGACACCGCCGGCTCCGCCGATGCCCTGTCCCGTCGGCACTGAGGGGGAGGATTTTGCCGGATTCGATGAGGCCCTACTCCACCGAGGCCCTGCCCCGCCAACAACAAGGTAGAGGACATCGCTAGCTCCACCAAGGCCCCGCCCCTCCGGCACCGAGGTGGAGGACTTCACCGGCTTTGGCGAGGCCTGACTCCGCCGAGGCCCCGCCCCACTAACAATGAGGCAGAGGACATCACCGGCTCAACCGAGCACCCGCCGTGCCGGCAACGAGGGGGAGGATTTCCCCCGCTCCGCCGAGGCGCTGCCACGCCAGCAATGAGACAGAGGAAATCGCCGGCTCCATTGAGGCCCGACCCCGCTACCAACAAGGCCGCGCCACAAAGAAAACGAGGAAGAGTAGAACACGGTAGGTCGCTGCCGCTCGGGTCCAAGTAAGGCCACCGCTGCTACCCTCCGGTTGAAGCCAAGCTAGGCGGGTTGACCATTGACGGCGGATTAGCTTCTTGGCGGCGACGTGGAGTCAGAGAGCTGTGTTGGAGAAGGACACTGCTTCAATTACTTAACTGCAGGTGTAGTTGGGTCACTGACATGTGGGCCAACAGGCATCTGGGCCACATGTCAGTTACGCAACTACACCTGTAGTTAAGTCACTGAAGCTCAGTCCGCTGGAGATGAAGCTTCTGTTCGGCTCAGCCGAACACGGGTGGGTAGTTTCGGTTAATTAATTATACCTCCAGCGCACTCCTTTTTAGTTGAAGAACGTATGAAATGTAATGAAATCCGGCAATATTTATATGAAATCCGGCCGTGTATGAATGAATTTAGTTCAATTAGTTCGAATTCTTGTATCACTGGAAAAACAATATGTACTAGCATTATTCACAGGGTGATCACCTCGTTTGCAGCAGTTTCACATGTACTCCCTCTGGTCCTTTTTAGTCTGCATATAAGTTTTGTCTAAAGTCAAAGTATCTCTACTTTGACCAATCTTATAGAAAACAGTATGAACATTCACAATGTAAAATCAGCAGACTTGAAAGAAATCTAATATGCGAAGTAAAAAGGAACAGAGGGAGTACAGAGAGCTTGAGGAGCTTCTTAGCTTTCCTGTACATTGCAATCAAACACACAGGCTTGGCAATTCATAGAGAACATTCAAAACAATCAATGATTATGCATCTCAAGGATTCATATGTTAGAGCCAATATTTACTTCACAACTAACGAATAAAGAAAAAACGATCGATGCTACTGACAGCAAAGGGCGTCCCATTCGAAAATATCGAATGCATGTCTTCTTGCCTCAAAAAGCAAAATTTGACAAGGTTGTCCCATTCCAAAATGTCAAACACGTGTTGTTTTGCGTACATCAATGAGCAAACTTTGACAAAGTTTTCCCATTCCAAAATATCAAATGCCTATAATTGTGGAATGGGCAGGTTTGCCATCAGTTCAGACATTGACATGGCACCTCGTCCTAAATAAACCAGCTGTTCTTTTTCTGTAGTTCCACCAAAATCAACCACAATTCGCGTGTAGCTTGTATGATTTTACCTTTATATGTTACAACGCCTTGAACATCTCAGCACCTCCTTTCTTATGGTGGAAATGAATGATTTGATGTATTCATGAACATTTTATGCAGTTCCCATTGAAATCAAGTTGAGCACCCCTGTTTGCACAAATACAAAAAAAGTGGTTAGTATAAAGCAAACCGTACTATGAATTGACAGTTTAAACAGGCAAACTACATCGTCCATGTAGAGCACACATTTAAAAATATGGAACTCATCGGAAGGAATCCTAACACAACATGGTATTGGCCATCACAACAACAAAGATGGAGATCCATGAGTTCTTCTGAGCTGAAGTTAGTTTGTTCTTGTGGGTAATAATGTAACCATCCTTCAACTGCTCCTTCTTAATAAGAGAGGCTTGGCTTCTTTATCCTGGCATAATCGGAACTAGGCACTTCACGTACTCCATATTCTTCTTGAAAGGAGGATGATACTGTTGTGCAAAGACAAGAGGACAACTAAATGCTAGCATCCCTATTTGCTTGAAAAAAGGAAAGAAAATATTTAAAATAACACAGATGAAGCACTTCTCAAGGACAATACCACTTTCTCATGACAGTATCTAAACAGTAGCACAACACCGATAGACATGACAAAGCTCAATCATATGGATGAAACCCGTGGGTGAGTACCAACCTTTGTCATGAGGCTTATTGTGTAGAGCGTACAGATCAAGCACTTCTCTGGAACCATATGTTGTTATCTACTATGGTTGCCATGCTTACTATATACTCCTCGATTAAATGTTTCCAACATCTTCTTGTGCAGTTCCACTAAAATATATGTTATCTTCAAAGAAGATCCATGTTTGCACAAGTAGAGATAATTACATATTACATTAAGAGTGGCATCAAATCTATGGCAAAACAATTGCTCGTTCCAGCCATAGCAATAAATTAAGATGCAAAACTATATCATTACTTGTGTCATCACAGTTCCAGTGCTTCATTACAGCACCGGGAGTTGATTTTTGTTTTTCTTCCACTTGTTCTTCCCCTTCATCACTTGGTTCAATAACAGATAAGATTCACCTTTAATGTAAGATTTGGCATGTCAATTAGGGAGCACAAGTATAGCAGTAAACAATGACATTAATTTTCTGATGAAAGTGGCAAAATACAGGCCAACAGTTGTGAAATATCCTTATCTTACCTCAATGGGATATTACGGTGCACATGCAGATTGGAAGTCCTGTCTCCATTTGTGCAGTTCACTAAAATCAAGTAACATTACCGTATAAGTAGCACAACATATGAAAGCACACTGCACAATCATATGAAAGAAGGCTAGTACCAACCTCTCATGACGCGGAATTCAAACAACTCACAAGAAGAAGATCTGAAACAAATTTGCCAACATGGATAGGAAGCCAGATCTCCTCATGCAGTTCCACTAAGATCAAGCAACATTGTCGGTGTGACATTTTGGTTGAACTGCACAAAACACTCTTAAAACAAAAGTGTTTTGTGCAGTGCAACAGAAGGTCACAATGGCAATGAGGTGAAGTAGATAACCCTGTTTACAAAGAGGTGCAAAGGAAACAACTAGTGCTCAATAACAGTGGATGACACAGAAGCCAACAAAAAGAAGCATCTAAATTATCTAAATGGGAAAGAAAGCAAGACATTAGCATTTCTCAAATGGTGGCATTGATTCATATTAACAGAGAGATTATATTAACAATAAAATTTGTTGAACATGTAATTTGCTTTTAACCATGGCATTGCTTTAATTTTCCAGCGGCATTATTAGAGGGTGTTTGTTTACATGGACTTTTTGGTATAGGGACTAAAAAAGTCCCTTTTAGTCCCATCTAAACCAAACAAGAGGGACTTCTAGGGACTAAAAGTGGGCATTTGGGACTAAATAAAGAAGACCATGAGGGAGAGTCTTTTTGGGACTTTTTCCAACAGTTGCCCCTGCCCCCGCATCGCACCTTATATCTATTAGTTCATTACTAGGGGTAACATGGTCTTTTAGCATGTCATTTAATAACCTCTAGTCCATGTTTAGTCCCTGGAACCTAGCAGGTAGGGACTAGGGACTTTTTAGTTGGGACTAAAAATAGTCCTAGGATTTTTTAACCAAACAGGGCCTTAGATTAACAATAGCTAAAGAGTTGCACGGGACAGTGGATGCACCAGCACCATGTGCATCTACCGATGTATAAAGGGGTGATGCACAGTCTATTGCAACAAAGAACAAACAACCAAGGAGCATATTTGTGTTGTTCCTAGTTTTGTTATCTTTAGACACCTTTCCCTATGTGAGGGCAGCAAATCTAGTCCTGTTCAAACTCTACAGCCTTGTCTTGAAAAACAAAAAGATCAGTTTGTTAGAGATGTGTGTACTGTGTTTGTCATTGTTTTCCCTTGTCGACCAACGTAGGTGCTGGATAGCCAGTCTGTACTACTTTCCCCCCTTCCTTTCCTCTTTGAACCACGTCCTAGATTCATGCTATACAACTTACCCCACAACTTTCCCCCCTTCCTTTCCTTTTTGAACCACGTCCTAGATTCATGCTATACAACTTTCCCCAGTACTTTCCTGTTTGATCCAACACCTAGATTCGAGTGCAGAAGCGGAAAAAGCCCACATGCAGCTAGAGCAATGCATGTGGAATAAGTAAATTATACCTTAAGGTTCTCGGGGTGTGGCTTAGTAGCCGGCCGGAGGCTGATCTGCCCACACTATGTACGACAGCAGGGAAGAAGGGGTCGGAGGCCCTCCCGCACCGCCGCTGGGTGAAAGAGAATAGCTGCGCCGGTATTCGGTACCTCACCGACGACGATAGTGTTAAGCCTCCTTCCCTTCCCGGCGGACGGATCCTACCGGCTCTTTGACCAGTAGTGAGGGGAGAGAGAGAGGCCAACAAAGTCTTGTTTAGATCTGGAGAGGGTGAGAGAGTGTGAAGAGAGCAACTACAAGCGCTGAGGCTCCAGCGTGTATATATATAGTGGAGAGAGAGTGTGAAGAGTAGAAACCCTAGTAAACTAGCGCCGAGGTTGCAGCGTATATAGATGGAGTGGTTTTATTTTTCTCTCCATAAAAATTGTTTAAATTGTGCATGGAACAGAACTCTTTATTTAACGTAGTGAAGAAATATACTAGGGGCAATGCTAATACGTGAAGAAAATTTAACTTCGAAGGAGTCAACTCGCAATTAACGCTGCACGCCTCTCGGTCGCGCTTACTCACGTTCACGTGTGGTACACGAGCCTCCGAAGTGAACAACAACTAAACCACACACGGTCAAAATATTAGAAAGGTGGGCTGCACCATCCTCCAATTTAAATATTTTGGGCACTTGTACTCGGCCTAAGGCAGTGTGCCACCGTATGTACTAAGGGTTACATCGGGTGCTAAGAAACTAGGTCGTATTGAGAGTAATTGCCATGGAGTTTATTTGTAGGGTCACTTGCAAATTGTGAAACTCTATTCTCCTCTTATTCAGTGGATGAGGTAAATCTTTTGCCTCCGTTTCAAAAAATAAATGAGAAATTCAATTTTATTATTTAGTTTGTACACTTTGCTCTCTTCCAATAATTGTGGGCACTTGTATTTGACCTAAGTCAGTGTGCCACTGTATCTCGTACTACTCCCTCCGTCTAGGTGTAAGTCACGTTAGAAGGTGCAGCGGGACCAAGGTGCAAGATGATTGGAGGAGAAGGAGAAACTTGACCGGTCCTTCCTCCAATCAAAGCCCTGATTTCTGTCTCTAAACGCAAAAAATAATCACAACAATTAAGAGATGCCGTATTAGCTACCATGCAGGGCCACATATTAACTCGCATGCAAGCCGACTTTGATTTTTGATTGATCAACGCGTAGTTGTGCTCTATCCATTGGGTTTCCGGGGGAGATAACAAGGCAGAGTAAGTAACAACGCTCGCTAGCAACGAGGCTAGGAGGGGATTGAGATGCGAGTTAATGGACGATGCCTAAACATTTTGGGAATATCTGATTTTCATAAGATGACTTAACACCTAGACGGAGGGAGTACTACTCCTCAGTCTAGGTTTGATGGAATATTTTTCACCTCTTCTTTCTTGTACGTACTCCATCTGTATCTCACTTCCTGTGTCTTCAACCTCGCACGATATTCCTATTCTATGAACCTGTGTGTGCGTGCATGTATGTGTGTGTGTGTGTGTTTAACAACGTGTGTGTTTGTTAGAGAGAGCGACACATCGACCTACTCCAAAAGAGAGATGGTGTGTAGTGTACAATTTAGCCCCGAGAGTCGGTGCATCCTCTTGTTTCCGGGCGTCCGGTCGGGATAGTTGCCATGCCCGCTCCTGACTAGCCTGGCCCACCCAAAGCCCCCCCATCACCCGCGCGCGCTTCGGCCGGAAATGGTAAGCGTCGCTCCAAAGAATCGATGTCGCATTCATGCCCGGGCAGAGCGGACGCGACCTCTCATTGGCGCCTGCGTTGAAGGGAGAAACAGATTTAAGAGTGATGGTTGCTTCGTCTGTCCAACTTACTATTGGCTTCATGTGATTTGACGGCTCATTGGTCATTATTACTGAGGTGGTACGACTGCTGGATGTCCCATGCTTCGGTGAAAGGAGGTACTAGATTACAATTTTCTCCATTCTTACAGCGGAGGAGTGCGAAAGCAGTGAAAACATGCAGGCTCAGTGATTACATGGCCCACCTCACACTATCACCATATTTTCTGGACACCCTGCGACACCTTATTCTTTACATAGTAGAATAGTACGTACTGTAATTTCGCAGCGAGATAAATTTGTACAATGCTATGAAGCTTCTAGCTTCTGTTTCATGTATCTTGCGTCCAAGGTTGCCCCGTTGCAACATTTCATCAAATACAAAGGAGACTAACATGCATGTTGTTGCATCTCAATGACTGACAGATCATAGCCAATATGTACTTCCTCCATTCCAAAATAAGTGTCTCAACTTTATGCAAACTTTAGTACAAAGTTGTACTACTACTAAAGTTGACTTTTATTTTGGAACAGAGACAGCTAAAGAAAAAAATGATCCATGCAGTCCCTAGCCCTTGAACCCTAAACCCTAACCAGGCATTAATTTGCTGGCGACATTGAAGCTTCCGAAGAAATGAAGTTTGCAACCCTTTGACCATCAGATCATTTTGTGCAGTTTCACTAAAATCGAGATGAGCATCTCTGTGGCAAAGAAATTGAAGAAGCGTGATTAGAATAAGATTACTGGGACTAGTTGACGAGATATAATCTCAGCACAAATACAGTAGAAGCCAGTAGAGGTATGTGCGGGGCAAAGAAGTAGAGAAATATCCACATGGAGCGATGTGGGCAGCTGGGGCAGTGGTGCAAGCCGGCTGTAAGGAAGTTGTACCTGGTGGATGTCAGGACGTAGCTCAACCTAGAGGAGGGCGGCGGGGGCCGGCAACTGCCCATGTCGGGGCAGTGAGCAAGGGACGAAGGAAACCTCACCAGCTTTGCGAGGGAGAACGGCGGGGACCCCTGATCGGGACGGGCCGATAGTGGGTTTTCGCCGTCGGCAACGGCGACCGCATCTACACAAGTCATCCACCCCTTCCCCTAGCGGATGTGATCCGTCCGGATGTTAGAGATGTGGTCACGGTTGTTTTGTGCGAGAGAGTGGGAAGAGAGCAAGCCCAGCAAGCAACTGTGTATGCTCGTCCTCGCTATGTATATAGTGGAGCAGACCGAGCTTCGGTGACTTAACTCCAAGTGCAGTTGCATAACTGACATGTGGCCCAGATGCCTGTTGGACCCACGTGTCAATGACCCAACTGCACCTGCAGTTAAGTAATTCAAGCAGCGTCCCAACGGTTTCCTTTTCTCTCCATATGAACCTATTTATATTGCGTACGTGCCACTGAAGAAAAAAATACTTTATTTATAAATGGCGCGGCACCGTTCATGCGTGATTCCCGACCCTCCATTATTTATAAGTGAGTAACTACTACTAGACCCATCAAATTATCACGTGGGCTGCATCATCTTATAGAAATGAGCTCCACTGTGTCACGTGTGTGGTTGGGGAAGACGCGAAAGACGTAAAGAGTGCTACTAGTACTACGTGCGTGGGTGCGTGCACCTCTTCTCTTCGAGCATGGTTATTAAAAGTATAGCCCACTACTGTACCATGCGGTTATTACATATGGGCAAAGAGTATAGGCAGTAATTTAAATACATTACAATCGAGCATTATTCCAGCCCTCTCAGACCATCACTGTTTTCTACCGTCGGATCGACAACTCTGGGCTATTTTGGTCGTTGGATACTCCTTCAACCCCACTGAGAGCGTTAACTGCACTGGGACGATGCTGGCAATTCCTATTTGGCGCTGCAGGCGCCGTTACAGTGCAATTTGCAAACGGGCGCCTGCAGCACTCCCAGCTGGGCCGGCCCATTTATACGTTTTGTTCTTTCTGTTTCCAGGAACGTAAAAAAAAAGGTGCGAGAAGTGGGGTTCGAACTCTCACTCCCTTGTTGTGTAGGCTACGCCCTGACCACCTGGTCATCGCCCCCCATGTGGGATGCAACTTCGCTTTTGTTTATTATATTCGGTATACTTCAGTTCCGTTCTTTTTTTTCTTATCCTTTTTATGCGTTTTTTCAAATTCGTGAACTTTTTTTCATACGATGAACTTTTTTTCAACATCAACGAACTTCTTCCATGTTTTCAAATTTGAACCAAATTTGATGAACTTTTTTCCGATTCGATGAACTTTATTGATGTCTGAACTTTTTTTCAAAATCGATGAAGTTTCTCTCAAAGTCATAAAATAGAAAACAGTTCACCAAATTTTCAATTTGGATGAACTTTTTTTACATTCGATGAACTTTTTTTAATTGCATGAACTTTTTTCAAATTCGGTGAACTATTTTCAATTTGGATGAACTTTTTTTCAAATTTGATGAACTTTTCAGATTCAATGAACTTTCTTCAAATTTGTGAACATATTTCGAAATTTCATGATATGTTTTTCAATTTGTATGAATCTTTTATTTATTTTTTGAATTATTTCGAAAATTCGTGGTTTTAAAAAGTTTCTTGAGTTTCTTTTCAAAGTTTACGTTTTTTCCATATAATTTATATAAGGTATATAATAGTATATCTTAATGTTGTACTAGAAGAAGGTCAAATAGAGCTCTTTCCCGTTATTGTTCGTGGAAGGGAACTTGGTCTGGTGGTTATTTGCAACTTCGTCTTGTCTCTAGCGAAAGGAGTTCGAGTCCCGCAACTCTCAGTTTTTTAAGGTAACAATCTTTTTTATAGCGTTGAACGAACTAGTCTGGGCCGATTGCAGATACAGCCCAGCTACGAGCGCTGCGGGCGCCAGTTCTCCTAACCGGCGCTGAAAGCGCGGATTAGGAGCTCCCGACGATGCTCCGGCAACAAAATCGGCGATCTACCGCTGTTTGGGCCTGTTGGGCCTGTATCATCCAAGGCTTGTTCCCCACCGAAGCCAACCCATTTAAGCAAGGAATCGAACGTGCTTCGGTCGTGAGAAAAAAAATCGTGAAAGGGATCCAACGACGGCTATTTTTTTTTCAAATAATACATATTTATTTTATTAAATTTCAGAAATATTATACTGTAATTATATTTTTCAAAAATAATACCCAGTCAACCTACTGCTGGCCGATTGGATCCAATCGGCCTGCTGCTGGCCGATTGGGCCCCAGTCGGCCCACTATAGGCCGATTGGATCCAGCCGGCCTGCTGCTGGCCAATAGGCCCCAGTCAGCCCACTGCTGACCGATTGGCGCCCAGTCTGCTTCCTCTAGGCCGACAGATGCATGCACCCATTTATCTTTGGAATGAATATTTGAAAAATGTTGAAGAAGTATTTAAAAAATGTTGATCATGCATTTGCAAAAAATTCAAACAATTATTTGAAAAAAAGGCTAAACAAGTATTTGAAAAAATATTGATCATGTATATAAAAATGTTGAAAAAGTATTTGTAAAAATGTTGATCATGTATATAAAAATGTTGATCAATATAAAAATATTGGTCATGTATATTATACACATGTTAAACATTTTTCAAATAATTGTTCAATTTTTTAAAATACTTGTTTAATATTTTCTCAAATACTTGTTCAACATTTTCATATACATGATCAATATTTTTTAAAATACTTCTTTAACATTTTTATATACATGATCAACATTTTTTTAAAATACTTGTTTAACATTTTTATATACATGATCAACATTTTTTTAAATACTTCTTCAACATTTTTCAAATACTTGTTCAACATTTTTTTTCAAATGCTTGACTAACATTTTTATATGCATGATCAACATTTTTTTTAAATACTTCTTCAACATTTTTCAAATACTCATTCCAAAGATAAATGAGTGCATACACCTGTCGGCCTAGAGAAAGCAAACTGGGTGCCAATCGGCCAACAGTGGGCCGACTGGGGCCTATCGGCCAGCAGTGGGCTGACTGGATCCAATCGGCCTACAGTGGGCCGACTGGGGTCCAATCGGCGAGCAGCTGGCTGACTGGATCCAATCGGCCAACAGTAGGCCGACTGAGTATTATTTTTGAAAAATATAATTACGGCGTAATATTTCTGAAATTTAAAAAAATATGTATTATTAAAAAAAAATTAGCCCAACGACGTAGGATAGAGAGAGACGTGTGCAGTCTGCTTCGATCTGGCTCCGATGCGACGCGCGAGCTGGGATCATTAGAGGCGCGGGATTTGGGTGCAGACGATGTGCTCTAGCGCTTGTTGGGATCGAGCGGAGTCGCGTCATTCGGAACCAGCCGAGGCGCCATATCGCGCGATGGGATGCAGCCGATGATCTTCAACGCGTGATCGGATCGATTGCATCCGATGCGGCCGAGCGCGCGATGCGGCCGCGAGGGTCTCCTCGTTGGGCGCGAGACCATGGGGGCAGTAACGAGATAGCCAACCGTCCGCTTGTTGATTCAGTCACCAGCGATAGAAATCACCGTTGCAACAGACCTTAATGGCAATTCATGCCCACTCGCCAGGAAATGCTACCAAACTTAATGGCAATAGAAGTGCTCACTCGCCAACGTCCGATAATTGCAGGTCAGTTACCATGTCGATCTGTGCTCTTTGGTACTCCACGGACCACAGGTAATCACATCTATATATAGTCTCGACGGTCCAGCTGTTCCTCTCCAGCCCCTCCTTCCTTAGGCGGATTGCTACTTCATCTTCTCCGCACCCTCTTCCCCAATTCTTCTCACATCAAATTTTAGATTGAGATTTATTACTGCGTCTTTATTTATGTGAGTTTTGATTGATTTCTCGAATCTTTATTCTGTTTGGGGACTTTGGCATCCTGATGGACTATTCTGCTGAGGGAACTGTGTCCTAGGAATATGATGGAGATGTATAATGATGGCATCCCCACTGTTTATCTTGTTGGACAACAAATTGACATGCTTCCAAAGCCTCTAAATAAACTACTGAAGGTATCCCTTCATGTGTATGACATGCAAGGTGAATTTCAGTATTGCTTCTTGTTGAATTTGAATAACTCTTGAAGCGGAACAGGTACACAGGCATATATGAAGTATCAGCGCCAAAGCAAGGCAAGTACCTGATGGATTCGATCCATAGTTCCATACCCAGTTTTACCATGAACAAATATTCTCTCAATTTACTTTTGTTCAATGAAAAGTAGTTGGAAAAGACATTACATATTTTATCCGACATTTTGGTCTGATCATGCACTGTTGGGCCAGCAGGGTCTCCCTTCCATCTAAACTTCTGCTGTATGTCATCAATCTTGAATTTCAGTATAGCACTTACTGTTTCAGATGATTTTGAAGCTTAAGGAAGAAGCACATCTCAATACTTTCTGTAAGCACTTTGTGCTCTTAACATGGGTCATACCACTTCTTAATATGCACGAAGTTTCAGCTCTGACCGCTTCTTGGGACATGATTAGTGTCTTGTGCCATGATGTTTTAAGGGAACAGAAGATGATAAAATAAGTTGTCTTGGCAAAGCAAAGATCAGAAAAGCAACACATGTACTTAAAATCATGTAAGGTAGCAAATAAGCATCTTCATTCACTATTTTTGCAGAATGTTCTGGAGGTAAATTAGCTAGCTACCTGATGCCATATATAATACGACAAAAATGCATAGTTTTTCAACCATTTTAAATGCAACACGGTAGGTATTTCTCCCGATGCTTGTATTTATAAATTTCCTGATCGAGTCTATATAAGAAAAATAAAAGAAAACGAAAAAATGGAGAATTTTCTGATCGAGTCTGTATAAGAAAAATAAAAGAGAAATGAAAGAATAGAGAACAGCTATTGAATCGAGGAGTTACATATGTAGGTGGTCTTATGTATTAGTTTCAGTTCATTCCCAACCTGGGAAGTGATGCCCATAAACGCGTTGGCATCTAATACTTCCTAGGCTCAAGTGCGTACTACAAAGCTGAAAAGGATTGGGTGTGGGGTGCCTCTTTGATGATGATCATTTATGCAGTTCTGCTGGAGCAATCATCCGAGATAGTAATGTTTTTTATAGCTGCTTCAAATATGAAACTCGCTGTTGTCCAGGATGCTCAGATAGCGGAAGCCTTGAATCCGAGAACATGGTGATGGAGGTAGACATGACTATGAAGGAGGGTGGTCAGTGACACCGCCGAGCAGTGTAAAATGACTACTACCACATATTCACATATTTTATGAAGATAATCTTTGACCATGGTTCCATCAAGATAATGCAGTTGGCCATGAACTTGCAGTGTTGGCGAGATGAAGATCAGTCTCCGTCCGGGCCGAGGATTCCCACCTTGTATTGTACCTCTTCTAGCTGAAGATGTAACTGTTATTAATATTTAATAAAGAGTTTTTGCTGTACAAAGAAAGTTTTTACTACATACCCATTCAGTTCGTACTCATTATTTGTGCTATCAATACGTGTACAAATAAGCATTTCTAATGTGTTGTGTGTGTTACATTCATCACTTTACATATCTGGTAATTTATTATTTGTGTTCCAGAAAAGGGGCAATTAGATGACCTAAGTTAAGTTCCTAGCTAGGGGTGGCTAGAAGATGGAAATCAAGATAACTGTACATCGCAATTGGTTGCTCCTTCTGCTAATTGCACATCTTTACTATTAGTTAGAGATAATTCATGTATGTACATGAACTTTGCTGCTTGAATGAAATTCTCATGAAGAATTAATCTGCTGCTTTAAGGAAATTCTCATGAAGAATTAATCTGTGGCTTTTAATCATATTTCAAATATGAGGATACAAGCAACATTGAAAGTGATCATGATAACATGCAAAGAGAAAAACAGATCATGTCATTGGGTAATTTCTTTAATTATAATCTTGAGTTTTTGTGAATCAAACAAAATCTTGAGTAATGTTAAATATTGGGAAATTTGTGAGGATATTATGTCCTAAGTTTTTGAGGATACTATGTGTTGATGGAGCAGCTGAAGCAAACATATTTACTCTGCTATGTATTTCATCTTTTGGTCTTCTAATATTTATTTTTTTGAGAATTGGTCTTGTGACCGGATTCCGTTTTTGGTAAAGCTGCGCCCCGCTCCTGCGCCCACCCGCCGGCGGCCACTCCGGCCCCGTCGGCCACCAGCCCGCGCCGGCCGCCGCTCCGGCACCGGCGCCCACCGCCCCCATGGCTCCCCCTTCCTCCCCCGCGTCCCCGGCCGCTGCGGGCCGCCCCCGCGACCGTCGCTGGCTCGAATCGAGCCCCTCCTCCGCCGAGTCTGGCCTTGGCGCACGGTCTTACCGCCTGGCCCTGTGCTCGCCTGCGGCTCCCCCGTCCCCTCCCTCCCCTCCGCCTCGGCTCTCGCCGCCCGCCATGCGCCCTGGTCCTTGTTCCGAGGTGCATCGGGTCGTGAACGAGGCCGAGGCCGACCTGGCCGCCGGGGAGGGTTGGGAGGTCGCCTCTGGTCGGCACCACCCGCGGCCCCGTGGCCTGCACCGTCGCCGCCGTGAAGCCCCTCCTCGCCGACCCCGCTCCTCCATGTCGCCCCCTCGCCCTGACGAGTGCCCGCGCTGCCTTGGCGCCTGGCATCCCCGCAATGAGTGCCGGAAGGACGTGCGATGCTGTCGTTGCAGGCACTTCGGTCACATCGCCCGCCTCTGCACCGTCCCGCGCCCCCTCCCCCTCGAGTGACGCGCCGGCGGCCAAGCGCCTGC
>NC_041391.1:422452015-422459843 GCF_002162155.2 Triticum dicoccoides | reverse complement strand
CCCTTGGCCCCTCGGATTCGAGTGCTACAGACCCACACCCGCCTGCGTCCTCCAGGTCAGGGGTGCGCCTGTCCTCCTCCTCGTCCTCCGCCGCAGCAACCACGGTCACGCCTTCGCTGTTGGATCCGCCGTCCTCCTCGCCGCGTGGCTCTGTGCAGTCCAGCCCACGTGCCGTGCCAGTGCCCATGTCTGGTCACCCTGCCTTGCGCCCCGCCGGCGCGGTCTGCTTCATGCCGCGCTCTGCGCGCCTGGAGGCCGCTGAGCGCGCCCTCGACCTTGCTCTGGTCGCCATTGTGGCTGAGAACCGCTCTGGTGTTTCCGCTGACGACGTCGCACGCGCGATGCGTGAGCGCTTCCAGCTCCCAGAGTCGGCTTTTTCCGTCCACCGGCGGCGCCCTGACGAGTTCCTCCTCCGGTTCCGCGACGCGGCCACCCGTGCGGTCGTCGTCACCGCACCCGTGCGCGCCGCGCGATTTCGGCTGATCATGCACCCATGGAGCCGCCTTGAGGGGGCTGAACCCGTCTCCCTGCGCATCGCCGTCGCCATCGAGATCTCCGGCATCCCCGAGCACGGGTGGGACATCTCCTCCGCCATGCAGCTCCTCTCGCCCTTCTGTCTTGTCGATCGGCTCGCCCCTGAGACGCTCGACGGCAGCGACATGTCCGTCTTTCGGTTGTCAGCCTGGACTACCAACCCCGACGCCATCCCGCGCGAGTCCGAGCTCCTCCTCGCCGAGCCCGACGAGCTCTCTGGCGCTAACCCAGACCTTGTCGACCGCTTCACCGTCCCGATGCTGCGTTTCCCAGTGTCCATCCACGTGCGTCGCGTTGAGGATTTCCGCTTCCCCTCTCCGCCGCCCCCGCCACCGCCTGCAGATTCCGACGGCGGCGGGCGCAGTTCCTCTCTGCCCGTCCCCGATGCCTGGCCCCGTCGCCATGATTTCCCGCCGCCCGCCGGTGATCGCCGCTCCAGCGGCCTCCCGGAGCGGGGCGCGGGTCCTCGCCGTCGTCGCCGGCGCGCCGGGCCGCCCTTCCGTGGTTACCAGGGCATACTCGGGCCCCATCCTGCCGCTGGCAGCGTCACCTCTGGGGCCCCCGTTCGTCAAAGGCTGTCGGGCCTGACCGCTGGCCGAGGCGCCGCTACGCGACAGCCTGTTCAAACGGCGCCCATGACCACCCTGGCCATCTACGGACCGCCAGTTGTTAGCCCCACCCGGGCAGCGCCATCCGCTGCCCTCCCATTCGCGCGGCCCGCCTCGGATCCTTCCGCCCCTGCGTCTCCGCATGGGGGGACTCCCCCACTGGCCTACCTGCTCGTTTGGTCATCTGCGGGCTAGACCCGATCCCTCCTGTCAGCCCGCCCTCCGATGTTGCTCTGGTGCTGCACCAGCCAATCCCCAAGGACTCCTTGCTCCTGGGGCCGCCTGCCTCTTTTGTCGCCACACCTGCTACTCCTGTTAGCACGGATCCCGCTCCTGATCCTGTCGCCACTCTGGCTGCTGCACCCGCTGGGGCTTGCGAGGCCGGGCCCTCGGCCGGCGCGCCTGATCCTGTCCCCCTTCTGGCCACCGATCCCACCTCGCCTTTGTCCCGGGACCCACCCGCAAACGCTGATTGCGCGCCGTCCCCCGAGGCCATGCAACCCATGCAGGCCCTCTCGCAGCTTCCCGCCTGCACCTCCAACGGGATTGCTTCCTGTCCCGTCCCAGAACATGTTCTGGAGTACATTAGTTCCATTAGAACCCGTTCCGCCCCTGTGCTTGAAACACCCTCGGTGCGCCGCAAGTGTGGGGAACTCCCTCCCAACTTCACGTCGCGCCGCAGCGGCCGGCTCGCCAAGGTAGACCGTGGCCTGGACTCCGAGACAAAGGCCAAACGGGTCCTTCTTCGCCGCCTCGGGCTTCTCGGGGAGGATGAGCCAATCTCCAGTGAGGCGCTCGAGCGCTACAGCAGGCTATTTGCCAGGCCCCTAGCCAGCGACATCGTCCACGCCTTCGCGGATTTCTTCGGCTGGACCGTCCCCTCCGGCCTCCTCGACGAAGTGACCCCCCCCCGCGCGCCTCGCCTCGTCGAGGCATGATGTGTCTGCCCCGTGCAGCCCACCGCCCCTCCCACGTTCTTATGGATCGTAGTCTATCCATTGTGTTCTGGAACGTGCGCGGGCTTAATAGCCGTGCCAAACGCACGGCAGTGCGCTCCGTTGTTTCCTCGGCCGACCCCTGTATCGTGTGTTTGTCTGAAACAAAGCTGAATTCTGTATCATCGCTGTCTGTCGTGGAGACGCTTGGCTCCCCCTTCACTGACTTCTTCTTCCTTCCGGCCACGGGCACTTCTGGTGGAATCCTCCTAGGCTGGCGTAGTGACCGCATCTTCCTCGCCAACCCCATCATTGGGGTCTTTCACGTTTCTGCCACCGTCCCCACTGCCATCGATGCTACCCCATGGTGGATCACCGGGGTCTACGGGCCTCAAGGCACCACAGAGAAGCTGGCCTTCATGGCCGAGCTTCACGATCTGCGTGACATGATTGCCGGCCCTTGGCTTCTGGGCGCGACTTCAACATGATCACTTCCTGCGCGGACAAGAACAACGGCAACCTCAACCCTCGCACCATGAGCCGATTTCGTCACTTCATCGCTGACCACGCCTTGCATGACATCTATCTCCACGACAGGAGGTACACGTGGTCCAATGAGCAGAGCAATCCCACTCTCGTCAGGAACGACCGCGTGCTCTGCACCCCATCTTGGGCGACTGCCAACCCCCACCACATGCTGTGTTGCTTGGCCACGGCCGTGTCTTACCACTGCCCCCTCGTCGTGGATTGTGCCCCGCGCAGCCCCGGCAAGCGAAGGTTCCACTTCGAGAGTTTCTGGCCAAAGCTTGATGGATTCCTTGCTACGGTGGATGCCGCCTGGAACTCCCTCCTGCTGGATCCCGACCCGTTTCGCCGCATCTACGGCCGGATGAAGATCACGGCCCGCCGCCTCCAGAGTTGGGGGGCACGCTCATGGGCAACATCTCCCTGTAGCTCCAGATCGCGCGTGAAATCATATACCGCCTGGACGTCACGCAAGACACCCGCCCCCTGTCCTCGCCTGAAATCTGGCTTCGCCGCGAGCTCAAACGCGCCTATCTGGGTCTGGCCTCCCTCGAGCGCTCCATACTCCGCCAACGCGTGCGCCTTGGCTGGCTCCGCGATGGCGACACTAACGTGGCCATCTTCAAAATCCACGCCGCCCACTGCGCGCAGAAGAACCATGTGGCCTCCTTCCGCGTGGGATCGCAAACCGTGACTGATGAAGGGGAGATGGCCAAAGCGGCCTACGATCACTTCTGCTCCATCCTGGGCACTTCTACGGCCAGAGATCACTCCATCGACCTAGCGCGCATCGACCCCCGTCATTTCAACCTTGATGACCTGGAGCAGCCGTTCACTGAGGAGGAAATTTGGGCTGCCGTCAAGCTTCTCCCCACCGGCAAGGCGCTCAGACCGGACGGGTTCACGGCCGAGTTCTTACGCGCATGCTAGCCGATCATCAAGATTGACATCCTTGCCGCGTTTGACAAACTCTACGCCCTAAACGGCCGCGGCTTTCATAAGCTCAATGAGGCCCTTCTCACTCTCCTCCCCAAGAAGCCTGACGCGTGCACACTTGCTGACTACAGGCCGATCAGCTTAATCCACCTGCTGGCCAAGCTCTTTGCTAAAGTTCTCTCTCTAAGGCTCGCTCCAAAGATGGGGATGCTCGTCTCCGTCAACCAGAGCGCATTCATCGCCGGCCGCACTGTGCATGACAACTTCATGTTAGTTCAACAGACCGCTCGCCTGCTCCACAACCTAAAGGCCCCAAGAGTACTCCTCAAGCTCGACATCGCGAAGGCGTTCGATACCGTATCTTGGCCCTTCCTCCTTCAAACTCTTCGCCACCTTGGCTTTGGACGCCGTTGGTGTGAATGGGTGTGCATCCTCCTCTCCACGGGATCCACGCGAGTCCTTGTCAACGGCAATCCTGGGCCACCCATCGATCATGCTTGTGGGCTGCGCCAAGGCGACCCCGTCTCGCCGCTACTCTTCGCCATCGTGATCGACACGCTTAACTCCTTGCTCCAACACGCATCGCGCGCCGGCTTACTTCAGCACCTTACCAATCGGCACGCCGCGTCAAGCATATCGCTTTTCGCTGATGATGTGGTCATCTTCTGCCACCCAACTAGCTCGGAGCTGGCTACGACCCGCGAGCTGTTGCGGGTGTTCGGCGTTGCCTCCGGTCTTCGAACCAACTTTCTCAAATGCTCGGCCATTCCCATCCGCTGCGGCCACGAGGTGATCGACACCATTAACTCCATGATCGGATGCGCAGTCGCCGACTTCCCCATCGTGTACCTGGGTCTCCCCCTGACCATCCGCAAGACCCCCTCCTTGGCTTTGCTTCCCCTGGTGGACAAGATGGCGAGAAAGCTCGCGACCTGGAAGGCCGCGCTTCTAACTCGCGGTGAGCGGCTTGCTCTTGTGCGCCACGTGCTCACTGCCATGCCCATCCACATCCTCATGGCGATTGCCATCTGCCCGAAGATCCTCAAACGAATCACCCGCATCATCCGCGACTTCTTCTGGCATGGGCGCCGGGATGCCAACTCTGGCTGCTGCCTGGTGGCTTGGCAGCGCGTGTGCCGGCCGGTTGAGTTCGGTGGCCTTGGTGTGCGGAACCTCCGCCTCACCGGCATCTCTTTGCGGTGTCGCTGGCTCTGGCTCAAGGCCACGGATCCTTCACGGCCGTGGCATCACCTGCAGCTCCCCTACGACGATGAGGCTGCCTGTTTCTTCTGGGCCTCCACCTCCTGGCATCTTGGCGATGGCAAGACGTGTCACTTCTGGAGCGACCACTGGCTTGATGGCCATTCCATTCCCGAGCTCGCCCCCACCCTAACCGCCCTTGTACCGCGTCGCCGGCGCCGCCGCACGCTGGTTCACGATGGGCTCGCCAACGGTGCGTGGATCAGGGATATCCACGGCACCCTCGGGCCTCAGGCAGTCATCGAGCACGTAAGCTTGTGGCACAAGCTACAGCTGGTCGTCCTCTCTGATGTGCCTGATCGCCTCACCTGGAACTGGACAACCAACGGAATCTACACTGCCAGCTCTTGCTATCGCGCGCTGTTTCACGGCTCCACTGCGCCGCTGTGCTGGAAACTTCTCTGGAAAAGCCGGGCCCCTCTCAACAACAAGGTCTTCCTCTGGCTTGCTTACCTCGACCGATGCTGGACCGCCGAGCGGCGTGTGCGCCGTGGCCTGTCCACTGACCCTACCTGCATTCTCTGCGACCAGGAGGTGGAGTCGATCGACCACCTCCTCGCTGGCTGTGTGTTTTCTCGCATCACCTGGTACGAGATTCTCTCCTGGTGCCGTCTAGTCGCCCCGCCGCTTGATGGCACCGTGAGCTTCTTCGCATGGTGGACCGCGGCCGCAGAGGCCTCCCCTGGCTCTTTGAGAAAAGGCCTCAACTCCATCATCACGCTGACCGCCCGGGCAATTTGGAAGCATCGCAATGCGGCCATCTTCGATGGCCTTCACCCCTCCACCGAGGTCCTGATCAAGAGCATCAAGGACGATGCCCGCCTCTGGGCCAAGGCGGGCGCCACCGCGATTGCTAGCATCTTACCTGTAGCCTGACCCCCCCTGCTTCGAGGCTGAGCATCCTCTCCCTCTGCTCATCGCTGCGCCCTCCCAGACGCCGGCTTGTGTACGCCTAAGAGGGTGCACTCTGTAACCCCTTGTAACTTCTACTTCTCCTCCACTATCAATGAAATGATACGCTGCTAAGCGTATTCCCCCAAAAAAGAATTGGTCTTGTAATAATAAGTATCTTCTACTCCTGTCGAATTTGTCTAAATACGGATGTATCTATACTTGTTTAGTGTCTAGATACATCCGAGTCTAGATAAATATGGGCCAAGTAATTTGGAACGGAGGGAGTAATAACAAGTATCGGTGCTATGTTTTCTTAATCAATTTAGTTCATCAATGTGCTTAAAAGACAAAAAAAATCCTTGGTTTGTATTATCGTGCCACTGTATATTTACAAAAAATAGAGATATTATAAATATGCACATTTACAGCCCTTATTATATGTGCAAAATAGACGGGCGCAGCAACGCGCGCCATCATAATCTAGTAATGACTAATAAGCCGTCAAATCACGAGGCCCACCTTTCTCTATGTTTGACCGAGGAAGCAGCCATCATTTCACTCCTCGTTGAATATCCATCCGCTGCTACCTCCGGAAATAAATAAAAATCTGCTTCTGCCTCGGTAGCATGGTTAACAATATCGCCATGTCAATCACGACGTAGAAATGTCATTCACTCATACAATAGGGCTGGATCTAAGGCTGGTGATTTTTTTTACTCTGTCTCTTTCTCTTTTTGTCTCATTTACTCATTCTACATAGGAGCATGTGCAGAGGATGGCTATTCCTTTTGATGGGACTTCTTCATGGGGTTTAAGACTAGGCAGCTCCGAATTATGCCCGCTGCCCACCACTCTGAATCATGCCATCTATGATAGGGAGTACTCCCATTGCAACAATGAGGTCCACTAGATCTAGCACGTCCTGTAAGAAGAGACTGTCACGCAAAATCTTGTTGCCTTCTTCCTCATATAGTATGTTCCATTGGTACATACTACTAGTACTAGTGTTCTCCTATAAATCTTGCGCTTGGCATCTCTAAAATATTAACCTTGCGCTTGGCTCTTCGCCTCTTCGGGAAGTCGAGCAATAATGGTACTGCACTATATATCGTTCTGGCTATTTGAGACCTAATGAATTTTGCACTTCCACCACGTGGGCGAGGGTCGAGCGAGGGTCGAGGGGCGAGGGGCGAGGGAGAGTGCGTACTATTACGTCCATTTCAATATGGACTACATACGGAGCAAAATGAGTGAATCTACACTCTAAAATACGTCTATATACATTAGTGTTTTGAGTGTGTACTAGTATTTCATATTGAAATCTACTAAAAGACATATATTTAAAACAATATGATAATCTCTCTAACCAAGGTAGGGACGAGGAGTAAACGAACGGAGTAGTAAAATTTTCTCCTCGTCCTGCGAGCCACCGCGCCTGTGGGCGGGGGAGACGGCGTACTAAGCAAGCTTCTCCTTGTTCTGCGAGTTGAAAGGACACATCAAAAGTAATATGTACACTCCAGTGTATAGAGCCTTGCCTTTAAGATAGGCCTCACATGGTTTGCCACTTTTTTAACATAATGCGTCAAGTCACAATTTGTTTGATCACCCGTGGTACACGATCCTCCATCAAGTGGGCAACCAGTACACGCGTCAAATTACCATGTGGGCTGCCTTTTGTACAGAAATGAGCTCCACTGTGTACCCACGCGGGTGTGGTTGGAAAGAGACGGGAGTACGTGCGCCGTGCATGCACCTCTTCTCTTCGTGCACGTCCCCCACCTACGTGGGTGTGTGTGAGAGAGATACAAACCAAGACAGATGGCGTGTGTGTTCGTGAGTGTTTGATGTGGGGGGAGGTGATTTCGTGAATGTATTTGTAGGAATATGTGTTGATGATATCTCAAACAAAATCTTGACACATGCTATGTGTGTGAAATAGAGGCCTATCTATATCATATATAGAGGGGGCGATCCACGAGAAGAGATGGAGGGGTCATAGATATCAATAGAGTCAAAGAGTCAAGTGGGTGGGTGCGAGATCAATGAAGAGAGCCATCGAAATTGTGTGTGTGCGAGTCAAAGATATAGGGCAACCGACCTACCGGAACATCAGAGGGCACACGGCAGGTTTGT
>NC_041391.1:422323827-422451813 GCF_002162155.2 Triticum dicoccoides | reverse complement strand
ATCGACTCGTATATGCGTTGAGAAGGAGAGACCCAGCTATGTCTTGAGGGAGATCGATCGACATCCATACATAAGTGAAGGACGGTAAATAGGTTGGGAGAGAGAGAGAGAGAGGAAGAGTGGTAGAGTGTTGGATGGGTGATGGGTTGCTTCTCGAAGATGGTGGGAGAGGCCTACTTGACAAACTGAGGGTAGAACTGCAATATTATCAATAAGAGTGGGGATGTGTTTCTATGTGTGCGTGTGCGTGATAGATGTGTCAGGACGCATGCATGGATGATGAAGGGGGACCATGTGTTTGGTAAGCAGACCTAACTAGATCGGTAGATCAATTGTTGTTTGTCGGAGGAAGGGAGAGACATAACTAATGAGGTAGATCGTTCGATGTGTGGGGAAAACGAGTTATAATGACCTAGCTAGCTATATGTATAGCGGGAGATCGGTCAGGGTTCATGAGTTTGTTAGAGGCAAATAAGGCCCAGCAAGATGGATAGATGGATAGAATGGAGCTAGGAGGTGGTGCGAGAGGCCTACTAGCTAGATAGGGGGACGAGTGTGCGATTGTGAGATCAATGAAAAGAGGGGAGAGTGTGGGACCGTATGAGAAACATGAGGCATGGACACAGAAAGGAGGAGATGGAAGGTGCGTGTGTATGTTGTAGGCAGACATCGCTGGAGAGGTTTATCGATCGGTGTGTGCCGGAAAGGAGTTGTGGAGACCGTGGGAGAACGACCTAGAGAAAAAAGAATGAATGTGCGCGATGGATAGAATGCTGAGGGGGGAGGGCGAGGAGGGCATGTGCATGCACGAGAGAAAGTTAGTGCTAGCTACAAAGGTTAGAGGATTGTGTGGGTGTAAGAGAGTAACAAAGATCATAATCGATATGAAAGTGGATTCATATATTTGAATAGGAGATCATAGTGTTATAAACATATGCATGCATGAATATAGCGGTGATACGCGTGGTGTGGTTTTGGACATATTATACCATAATGTGATAATGCGTGGTGTTTGCAACTCATAGCTAAATATCCAACAATCTAAACCATACTATAAATCGAACAATCTCACGTTTTATTTGAATTTGTGATAATGTGTGGCGTTTGCAGCTCGCAACTAAATATCGAACAATCTAAACCATACTATATATCAAACAATCTCACATTTTATTTGAATTTGTGGTAATGTGTGGCGTTTGCAACTCACATCTAAATACTTGTAGGCGTAGGGGGCGGGGAACCATACATCATGTGGTAAACACATTATACATATGAGACATGGTTTAGATTATGAAGATCTAGCTAGAGCTTGAAATGTACTGTGATTTGAAACCAACATAAAGTGGATTCAAGAAATCGAGTTCGAGTTCATATAGTACACATAGTTCATATCTAACTCGACAGTAATCATGTGGTGTGCTATGAAGATAATACACAAACGATGGTTTAACTTGACAATAATGATGATTGTAGATCTTATTAAAATAGAGAAACGAAATCAAATGGTTTAACTTCACAACAATCATGATTGTAGATCTTATTCAAATAGATAAATGAATTCAATTGAAGCGGTAATATATACATTTGGAATGCACTAAAACGTTCATTTGAGTAGCAGGTTGCATGCATTATACACGTAGCGAAATATTTAGTTGAACATAACATGAATTCAAAGTTTTGAATGGCATTTGTAGTGCAAATTGATTTGGTATAGTACACGGGACTAGAATCTCTTGTGTGGTGCGAAGTGATTCATTTTTTTTCATCGACGGAAGTGCGAATTGATTTGGTACAATACACGTTAGGCTTGTACGAAAATTTCAACCCGCGCCTTGTTACCCTGAAATATTTAAGATATATCTTTGTCTAGTTGTGCTTAGAAAACTCCCTCCATCTCAACCTGCGCCTTGCTATCCCAAAATTACAACGCGTGCGAAAACTCCCACCTCCAGCGAAATCCCGACCCCCGAAATCCCTTGATACCCCTGAACCAAAAGAACCACCTAGCTCAAATCGACGGGGGTACTTTTGAAGGAAATATGCCCTAGAGGCAATAATAAAGTTATTATTTATTTCATTAATTCATGATAAGTGTTTACTATTCATGCTAGAATTCTATTAACTTGAAACTTAGTACATGTGTGAATACATAGACAAGACATATAGTCCCTAGTATGCCTCTGACTAGCTCGTTAATCAAAGAAGGTTATGTTTCCAAACCATAGACATGTGTTGTCATTTTATGAACGGGATCATATCATTAGGAGAAAGATGTGATGGACATGACCCATCCGTTAGCTTAGCATTATGATTGTGTTAGTTTCATTGCTATTGCTTTCTTCATGGCTTATACAAGTTCCTCAGAGTATGAGATTATGCAACTCCCGAATACCGGATGAACACTTTGTGTGCTACCAAATGTCACAACATAAATGGGTGATTATAAAGGTGCTCTACAGGTGTCTCCGAAGGTGGTTGTTGGGTTGGCATAGAGCGAGATTAGGATTTGTCACTCTGGGCCCTCTCGGTAATACTCATCACTATAAGCCTCGCAAGCATTGTGACTAATGAATTAGTTATAGGATGAAGTATTACAGAACGAGTAAAGATACTTGTCGGTAATGAGATTGAACTAGGTATTGAGATACCGACGATCGAACCTCGGGCAAGTAACATACCGATGACAAAGGGAACAACGTATGTTGTTATGCGGTTTGACCAATAAAGATCTTCGTAGAATATGTAGGAACCAATATGAGCATCCATGTTCCGCTATTGGTTATTGACCAGAGACGTGTCTCGGTCATGTCTACATAGTTCTCGAACCCGTAGGGTCCGCACGCTTAACGTTCGATGACGATTGGTATTATGAGTTTCTGTGATATGATGTACCGAAGATTGTTCGGAGTCCCGAATGTGATCACAGACATGACGAGAAGTCTCGAAATAGTCGAGACATAAAGATTTATATATTGGACGGCTATGTTAGGACACCGGAAGTGTTCCGGAGAAGTTTTAGATAAAACCGAAGTACCTGGGGTTACCAGAACCCCCCCCCCCCCAGGAAGCTGCTGGGCCTCATGGGCCTTAGTGGAGAAGAGAGAAGGCGGCCAGGAGGTGGCGCATGCCCCGCTTGCCCTAGTCCGAATTGGACAAGGGGGAGGGGCGGTGCCACCCTCTCCTTCCTTCTCCCCACCTCCTACTTCCCCCTTCTCCTTATTGGAATAGGAAAGGGGGGGCAAACCTACTTGGAGTAGGATTGCCCCCCCTTGGCGTGCCACCTCCCCTAGCCGGCCAACTCGTCCCTCCCTCCTTTATATACGGTGGCAGGGGGCACCCTAGGACAGACAAGTTGATTGTTTAGCCGTGTGCGGTGCCCCCCACCACAGATTTCCACCTCGGTCATATCGTCGTAGTGCTTAGGCGAAGCCCTGCGCCGGTAACTTCATCATCACCGTCACCACCCCGTCATGCTGATGAATCTCTTCCTCGACCTCAGCTGGATCTAGAGTTCATGGGACGTCACCAAACAGAACGTGTGCAGATTGCGGAGGTGCCGTACCTCCGGTGCTAGGATCGGTCGGATCGTGAAGACATACGACTACATCAACCGCGTTGTCATAACGCTTCCGCTTTCTACGAGGGTACGTAGACAACACTCTCCCCTCTCGCTGCTATGCATCTCCTAGAGATAGATCTTGCGTGATCGTAGGATTTTTTTTGAAATTACAGCGTTCCCCAACAGTGGCATCCGAGCCAGGTTTATGCGTATATGTTATATGAACGAGTAGAACACAAAGAGTTGTGGGTGATAATAGTCATACTGCTTACCAGCATGTCATACTTTGATTCGGCGGTATTGTTGGATGAAGCGGCACAGACCGACATTACGCGTACGCTTACGCAAGACTGGTTCTACCGACGTGCTTCGCACATAGGTGGCTGGTGAGTGTCTGTTTCTCCAACTTTAATTGAATCGAGTGTGTCTATGCCCGGTCATTGTTGAAGGTTAAAACAACACACTTGATGAAAAATCCTTGTGGTTTTGATGCGTAGGTAAGAATAGTTCTTGCTAGAAGCCCGTAGCAGCCACGTAAAACTTGCAACAACAAAGTAGAGGACGTCTAACTTGTTTTTGCAGGGCTTGCTATGATGTGATATGGTCAAGCATGATGTGATATAAATTGTTGTATGAGATGATCATGTTTGTAACAAAGTTATCGGCAACTGGTAGGAGCCATATGGTTGTCGCTCTATTGTATGCAATGCAATCGCCATGTAATTGTTTTACTTTATCACTAAGCGGCAGCGATAGTCGTAGTAACAATAGTTGGCGAGACAACAACGATGCTACGATGGAGATTAAGGTGTCGCACCAGTGACGTTGGAGATCATGACGATGCTTTGGTGATGGAGATCATGAGCGCAAGATGATGATGGCCATATCATGTCACATATTTTAATTGCATGTGATGTTTATCCTTTATGCATCTTATTTTGCTTAGAACATCGGTAGCATTATAAGATGATCCCTTACTAAATTTCAAGGTACAAGTGTTCTCCCTAAGTATGCACCATTGCTACAGTTCGTCGTGCCGAGACACCACGTGATGATCGGGTGTGATAAGCTCTACGTTCACATACAACGGGTGCAAGCCAGTTTTGCACATGCAGAATACTCGGGTTAAACTTGACGAGCCTAGCATATGCATATATGGCCTCAGAACACTGAGATCGAAAGGTCGAGCGTGAATCATATAGTAGGTATGATCAACATAGTGATGTTCACCATTGAAAACTACTCCATCTCACATGATGATCGGACATGGTTTAGTTGATTTGGATCACATGATCACTTAGATGATTAGAGGGATGGAAATCTAACTGGGAGTTCTTAAGTAATATGATTAATTGAACTTTAATTTATCATGAACTTAGTATCTAATAGTATTTTGCATGTCTATGTTGTTGTAGATCAATGGCCCGTGCTACCGTTCCTTTGAATTTCGTTCCTAGAGAAAGCTAAGTTGAAAGATGATGGCAGCAACTACACGGACTGGGTCCGTAACTTGAGAATTATCCTCATTGCTGCACAGAAGAATTACGTCCTGGAAGCACCATTGGGTGCCAGGCCTGCTGCAGATGCTACTGATGATGTTAAGAATGTCTGACAGAGCAAAACTAATGACTACTCGATAGTTCAGTGTGCCATGCTTTAAGGCTTAGAATCGGGACTTCAAAGACGTTTTGAACGTAGATGTTCCAAGAGTTGAAGTTAATATTTCAAGCAAATGCCCGAGTTGAGAGATATAAAGTCTCCAACAAGTTCTACAGCTGCAAAATGGAGGAGAATAGTTCTGCCAGTGAACACATACTCAGAATGTCTGGGTACCATAACCACTTGACTCAACTGGGAGTTGGTATTCTAGTTGATTGTGTCATTGACAGAGTTCTTCAATCACTGCCACCAAGCAATAAAGGCTTCGTGATGAACTATAATATGCAAGGGATGAACAAGACAATTCCCGAGCTCTTCGCAATGCTAAAAGCTGCGGAGGTAGA
Organism: Triticum dicoccoides; assembly: GCF_002162155.2. Taxonomy (NCBI): domain Eukaryota; kingdom Viridiplantae; phylum Streptophyta; class Magnoliopsida; order Poales; family Poaceae; genus Triticum; species Triticum dicoccoides. Next base: position 422,446,251 of record NC_041391.1, on the reverse strand, counting down.
AATCAAAAAGGAGCATCAAGTGTTGATGGTCAACAAGACCACTAGTTTCAAGAAAAAGGGCAAAGGGAAGAAGGGGAACTTCAAGAAGAACGGCAAAAAGGTTGTTGCTCAAGAGAAAAAACCCAAGTCTGGACCTAAGCCTGAAACGGACTGCTTCTACTGCAAAGGGACTGGTCATTAGAAGCGGAACTGCCCCAAGTATTTGGCGGATAAGAAGGATGGCAAAGTGAAAGGTATATTTGATATACATGTTATTGATGTGTACTTAACTAATGCTCATAGTAGCGCCTGGGTATTTGATACTGGTTCTATTGCTCATATTTGCAACTCGAAATAGGGGCTACGGATTAAGCGAAGATTGGCTAAGGACGAGGTGACAATGCACATGGGAAATGGTTCCAAAGTCGATGTGATCGCAGTCGGTGTCGGGGGTTGGGTGCGACATATGCCAAAGGATGGCTTATCATGGTGGGGGCGAGTAGAAGGTCGCCGGTGCCTGTAAACGGGATGAGGCGAAGACATGCACGCCGGCGGATCTTACCCAGCTTCAGGGCTCTCCGAGGAGATAACACCCTACTGCTGCTTTGCGGGGTCTCCGCATGGTCACTAAGGCAAAGTGAATACAAGGTTGCTCCTAGAGCTGTTTCTGGAGGTAGGAGAAGGCAAGGCTAGCTTTCTCCTCCCGGTATGATCTGGTCTAGTGCTAATGGATTCGAACCCTTTGCATGGGTGCCCTGGGGGGGTTTATATAGGCCTACCCCCCAAGGGTACAATGGTAAAACCGGCTGGGTGCGGGTCCCAGCCGTATGTCTCTCAGGCCGCCGTCTTCTCCGCCGACTCCTGGGGCCCGCCGACTGGCCTGGTACGAGGGCGTCAGCCCTTGTCCGCCGTGGGCGGGTCTTGCCGGCTGCAGATTACTGTAGTCGTGCTTCTAATGACGCTGGCTTGGTCATGGGGTCATGGCAACAGTGCCGCCGCCTGTCGGGCTATCACTATTGCCATTCCCCCGTCGTATCTGGTTAATGGCGTGTGGGGCCCGTGGGAGGGGCCGGCCGACTCCTGGGGGCCGACTCCCAATGGGTCCGACTCTTGGCGCTCTCGCCGTCTTCAGTACTCTCGCTGACTGGTAGGCCCCGTCGTCTCCGGGCCGTACAGACATGCCGTCGTGGGCACAGGGCTCCGCCCCCAAGGGCTGATGTCAGGGCCGGCATGGCAACAGTGCCGCGCCGGACGGAGATCTCCGTTGGTACGGCGCACTGTGGCCATGCCTGCCCTTAAACAACAGGGTGGTTGGAGTTGCAGGTCGACTCCCCATAGTCGGCTTCTTTGGAGTCGCCTCTGGGACTCGGCTTATCTTGGAGCCGCCTCTGGGACTCGGCTTATCTTGGAGCCGCTTCTTGGACTCGGCTTATCTTGGAGCCACCTCTGGGACTCGGCTTGACTGGGAGTCGCCTCTGGGACTCGCGGGGCGCAGCCTGCCCCGACGTCTCGAAAGGCTCTGGGACTCGGGTTAGCCTACCCGTGGCCCATTACTCCGACAGTAGTCCCCGAAGCTGGTGAGGCTCCAAGAGTGATACGTCGTGGGGCCTCAACAGTTTCATTCTTCTGGTGGGGGAATTCAGGCCTTGCTGGTCGTCTTCCTTCAGGCCGACTGGCTGGAGACGGATTCACAGAGGGCCGTCTTGCTTCAAACCGACTAGCTGGAGTCGGATTCACTGAGGGCCGTCTTGCCCCCTAAGGAGTTTCGAACGACGCGGCGGGAACCAGGCAGCGTGCCTGATACGCGTCCCCGCGGCCGCCCCCCGCGGACCCGTCGCGAGGCGCCACGCGGCAGGGGCAGTCTGCTCACCCACGCGCGCGACGGGACAGGCCGTCAGGCGGGGCCCGCCACTACCGTGCCTCGGCCGGCGAACGGATCCGTTGCGGCCGCGCGGACGGTTGGGTTTCCCACGTCGTTACTGTGCGCAGTAACTTCGTGGGGTAAATCGTGAGCGGCGTGGGGTCCTGTGCGTAGTTAATCCCACGCCCGCCCCATCGGCTTCTCAGCCTACAGGCCTATAAGTAGGCGGGGGGAGCGGGACGGCGAAACACGCGCCCTCATTCTTCCCTGCTCCCCTGCCTCCTCTTGCCTCTTATTCTTCTTGCCATCGCCGCTCCAAACCGCACTGCGCTCGCCGTGATGAGTTCTTCCTCCGCTGCCGCGGCTCCTGCCGTGCGCTCCGGCGTGTGGGACGGCTCTGTGGTGGACGACGACACCATCGAGCACCTCCGCAAGACGCGCCGGCTCCCCGGCGCGAACTTGGTGCGAGCCCGCGCCGCGTCGGCGGGGGAAATAAGGCCGGCGCCAGAGGAGGGCGAGCGGGTCGTATTCCGCTCGCACCTCATGCGCGGCCTGGGGCTGCCGGCGAGCGGCTTCTTCCGCTCCTTCTTGGAGTTCAATGGGCTCCAGCCGCACCACCTCACTCCGAACACGGTGGTGCTGCTGGCCGCCTTCACCACCCTGTGCGAGGGTTTTCTTGACGTTCTCCCCACCATCGAGCTGTGGGGAGAGTTCTTCCAATCCAAACTCGGCACACATGTTGCCGGCATACCGGCTCAGTGCGGCATCTTCATCGCAATGCGAAGGTCGACCGCCGATAATCCATTTCCCTCCATCGCGCTGATCAAGTCGGTGAAGATGTGGCAGCGGTCGTACTTCTACGTGAAGAACGTCGCCCCGGAAGGCGACTGGGTCAACCTGCCGCACTACGAAGCTGGCGCGCCGGCTGGGAGGCTTCCCAGCTGGTCCCATCGGGCCAAGATGCTGACTTCCACGGGCGCCGCCGCCGTCGCGTGACTCCGAGTGCTGACGCAGTCGAAAGGCTTGGTTGGGGCCGACTTGCTGGCCGCCTTCGTGGCGCGCCGAGTCCTCCCACTCCAAGGCTGACCTCATCTGATCTATCAGATGAGCGACCACCGGGACCCGAGCCGAATGTGCACCAGGGACATGCCCCACGCGGAGGTGGCAAACATGGTGAACCACATCGCAAACTGCGAGCTCGCGGTGGACTGGCAGTTCGGCAAAGAACCGTACTCGCGCGCCAACCCCCCGCCAGTGGTAAGTTGTATATTTTGCTCTTCTGTTTTTGTTCTGCAGCCGAATCCGACTTCTGATTCTCTTGGTTTCTTTGAGTCAGAACCCCCTCATCCAGCCTGCAGCCGGCGCCACGGGACTGCCCCGCGAGTTTGCTCCTGATCGAGCGGAGAGCGACATTGACGACCCCGACATGGGGGCGGCAGCGATGGAGGCCGACGCCAAAGGCGGAGGAGGAGGAGCGGAAGGTGGCTTCAGGCCCTCGGCCACCTTCGCCGACTAGCCAGAAGACGACGCCGAAGGGGAAGTCGTCCCGCGCCGCCAATCGAAAGCCGGCCATCCAGGCGCGAGTTCCTCCGCCGGCTTGGCCGGTCAAGTCAGCGTGAAGAAGCGCCGGGCCGCGCCGAGTTCGATCGGCGGCCGGCCGAAGAAGTTCAAGGGGGTGGCCGCCGCGACCAAGCGGGAGGAGGCGGTCGCGAAGGCCAACCGCTTCCCCAAGGAAGTTAAGAAGCCGCCGCTAGTCTCTGCGTAAGCGCTCTCTGCCCTTGTCTTGTTTTCTTTGATGAATCTTTTCCGAGTCTTTTTCATTCCTTCATTGCTTCAGGGCCCCTCTTTCTCTTGAGAGGGTTGCCGTCCCCTCTGTCATGGGGTCGGCCGAGACGTCCGCCAATACTCGGCGGATTGACCTCGCCGCCGACATCCGGGAGGCGATGGAGCACAACGCGCGGGAGAAACGCGACGAGGAGGAGGCCGACCATCTGGAGAAGGCGGAGGCCGAGAAAGCGGCGGCCTCCGCCCAGAAGAAACTGGAGGAAGCCGAAGCCGCCGCCGCAGCAAGACAGCGGGCTGAGGAGACCGCGCGCCGCCAATCGGCGTTGCTTGTCATCCCACTGAACTCCGCGCCGCTGCCCCCGGAGTTCACGGGGCAGACTGGAGAAGTCGGCGGGGAGCACCCCATCATGGAGAAGGACGATGGCGAGGCCTCCGCGTCAGGCACGGCCACGCCACCACCGCCGCCTCCACCACCATCTGGGGGCGTGCATGGCAAGCAGCCGTCAGGCCCGCCAGTGCCGCCGACTGAAGACGAGGCGGTGGCGAGGCTGCTCCTTCAAGTCGCCTCACCAGCGCGCCGCCGCCTCGAGAAGGCGGTTTCAGCACCACACCCCTTGGAGGCCGGCGCCGCCAGCTCGGCCATCCCAGGTGCCGAGGCGACAAGTGCCGCGCCCACTGGGTGGGTGCGAGGAGGCGGCGACGGTCCGCTGAACCAGGCGCTCCTGGACGTCCAGGCGAAGCTGCGAGCTGAGGGCGAGGCCATCCAAGGCTGCACCAAGGCGCATCTGGCGTCACGCGCAGCTATTTGGGTATACTTTCCTTCTTTGACTTTGTTTTTCTCGTTCTTCTCTGTGGGGGCGTGCCAGCGCACCCACTGGGTGTAGTCCCCGAGTTTTGGGCCGACTGCTGAGCAGGCGGCTCGAAACTCAATCTGGCGAGTTCCTCATTTTTGTCTTTGTCTTGATTATTTATCACAGGAGTATCACAACCTCCGTGTTACTGCCTTCAACCGCAACATCGAGCAGCTGGGGAAGCAGACCGCCGACTTGTCGGAGAGTCGGAGTAAGTCCTTCTTCTTTTTCGCGGGGGTGCGCTGGCGCACCCGCGGGCTGTAGTCCCCGAGATTCGGGCCGACTGCTGAGCAGTCGGGCCGGATCTTCCCGGCGACCTTCTTTGCTGACGACTTGACGTCCGTTTCCTTTGTTCTTCAGAGGCCAATGCCGCTCTTCAGGAACGGTTGGGCGAAGTCAGCACTGCCCTACGCGCCAAGGAGGAGGAGTGTGGCAAGCTCGCCACAGAGCGCGACCTGCTAGCCGCACAGCTGGCGGAGCAGAAGGAGCTGCTTAAGGCGGCACAGGACGAGGCGGAGAAGAAAGAGACCGCTCTCCTGGCTGAGTTCGAGAGCGAGCGCTCCTCCTGGACTGACAAGGAGGCGATGCTGACCTCCGGCTTCCACGAGATCGAAGACATTGTTGACGGTGAGTTTCTTTGCTTTCTTTCTTCGAGCCGCCGACTGTAAGTCAGGCCGACTCTTGACTCTTTCTCTTGCTTCTTTTTTGCTTTGGCAGACTTCTTCCCTGGCCACTCGCAGGCGGTCACTCGAGCCATCGAGGCTGATCGCGAGGCACGGAGGGCAAATGGCGAGGAGATCGCTGCCAACGCCCCCTGACCATCGACGAGCAGCTCCTGAGCATCGAGACTCGTCTATGGCCGGCCCACCAGCTGCTGCGCCGTCTTCAACGCGTTGGTGCTCATGCAATTGCCGCCCTGTGGCCGGGCATGCCGGTTCTGCGCACTCCCAGTCGGACTGCCGACTGGGTGGAGGTCGTAGCTGGCCGTCTTGAGGCTTGGAAGGGTTCCTCGGCCTGGGCTGGAGCGCGTCGGGCCTTGGAATTCGTCAAGGCTTGGTATCCAGGGCTGGACCTGGACCGGCTGGCCGCGTTCCGGTCAGAGGCCCAGGCAGAGCAGGTGGCTGTGGAAGGCGCCCTCGTCGAGCGTGCGGCGGCGATTGGCGACTACACCGACACCAGTGTCTTCGTTCGTGAGCGGGCCACGAACAGCGAGGAGGTGCCGCCGGAGTGGTTCGGGATGAACCCGGACTACGACGAGGACTCGGCGGAGGTGATCGGCTCCAGTGCCGAGGACGAAGACGAGGCGGGGGACGGAGGCGAGACGAAGGCGCCAGAAGACGGAGCAGACGACCAGCCTCAACTCGACCGCGCCTCACGCAACGAGCCGCGTTCGACTGAGTCGGCCACCGCCAGAGACGATCAAGCCGAGACTGCCCAGCCGGCCGCTCCGGCGCCTGACACCGCCGTCTCCACCGACCCCCCGAACCCGTCTGCCGCTTCTTACGCTGCCGTCTTGCCTTTATTATTCCTGCTTTAGTAGTCTTTGAAAGAACTTGTCAATTCGCACAATTCCACCCGCAAGGTGTATTTTGAACTTGGCCGGAGGCCTATGTTATGTAAATATCTATCCGACTTCTATCTTTCCTTGCTCGTTGCTCTTTTTGGCTTTTTCCTTTGCCGCCTTCCCATAGTCGCCGCTTTGCCAAACGGACAACCGCTCTGCGGACTGCCGCTGGGTCAAATGCTTGGCTACTTTAGGGGAGGCAAGTACTTGGCCTTTTTAGAGTCTTTTAACAAGTTGGATAGAAGGCGGCAAGAGGCTAGAAGCCGGCTTGGGCTATGATTATGCTTTGAGTCCTTAGCCATTTTTTTCGTGTGGGTGCTCATTCTTGCTTACTCTCTGCCTACCCACAGTCGCTCTGCGAGCTGCGGCTTCTGACAGGAGATGGCTTAAGCGCCGCGCACTACTTTTCCGACTGCAGGAAGCATTTCATAGCGCAAGACGGTGAGTCCCCGGGCCGACTAGTCAAACCCGGTGCCAAGCGGCATAACAAAGAGTAGCATACTCGAAGGCATAATTCTTATCATATAGATAACAACAAAAGGGGCAGTCCCCGAGCTCGTCTCGGGGGGCCCAAAGTCTCGGTACTTTAATACAAAGGATAGCGTGGTACATACTGCATCAACTGTAAAATCTTCGGAGAAGATTTGCGTTACATGGTCGTTCCGACTCTTTGTCGGAGTCGTACCTCTTGCGTGCTCGGGGCTTCTGGGCATCGATTAGGTAGTAGGAGTCGTTGCCCAGCACTTTGCTGATGATGAAGGGGCCTTCCCAAGGCGTCGACAACTTGTGCTGGCCGGCTGTTTGCTGGATCAGTCGGAGCACAAGGTCGCCCTCTTGGAAAGATCTCGGCCTGACCTTCCTGTCGTAGTATCGGCGCAGACTCTGCTGCTAGATGCTGGACCGGCTGAGTGCCAACTGCCGGCCCTCTTCCAGCAGATCGACGCCGTCTTGACGTGCTTCTTCTGCTTCCTCTTCGGTGTACATGGTGACTCGCGGAGAGTCGAATTCTATGTCCGTCGGGATGACGGCTTCGGCACCGTAGACGAGGAAGAAAGGTGTGAAGCCAGTTGACTTGTTTGGAGTCGTGCGCAGACTCCAGATGACGGCTGGCAGCTCCTCAAGCCAACAACCGGCCGAACGCTCGAGTGGTTCGACCAGTCGAGGCTTGATGCCAGATAGGATGAGGCCGTTTGCACGCTCCACTTGGCCGTTTGACTGCGGATGGGCAATGGACGCTAAGTCCAGTAGGATGCTCTGCGTCGCGCAGAAACGGGCCAAGGCGCCTTTGGCAAAATTTGTGCCATTGTCGGTGATGATGCTGTGCGGTATGCCGTACCGAACCGTAATGTCAGCGATGAAAGTCACTGCAGTCAGACCGTTCAACTTCTTGATGGGCTTTGCTTCTATCCACTTGGTGAACTTGTCCACTGCGACGAGTAAGTGAGTTAGGTCGCCTCGGGCCGTCTTGAATGGTCCCACCATGTCCAGGCCCCAAACTGCAAAGGGCCAGGCGATGGGGATTGTCTTCAATGCAGAAGCCGGCTGAAGCGGCTTGGAGCGGAACTTCTGGCACCCCTTGCATTTTTGGACTAATTCCTTGGCCTCTTCCAGGGCAGTTGGCCAGAAGAAACCGTGCCGAAAGGCTTTGGCGACAAGTGCTCTTGAAGCCGCATGGTGGCCGCACTTGCCTTGATGGATGTCTCTAAGAATTGCTTGGCCTTGCTCTGGCTCAACACAGCGCTGGTAGACACCAGTGACGCTGCGCCTGACCAGCTCTCTGTTTATTATGGTGTAGGCTGCCGCTCGGCATTGCACTTGCCGAGCCAAGATTTCATCAGTTGGAAGCTCTTTGTTCACTAGAAACTTGAGGATGGGCTGCGCCCATGAGGGTGCTGCTATTTCTTCAATTGCCACCACTGCGACTTGGACAAGGGCGGCTGGGCTGGGTGGCGGTGGGCTGGAGTCTGCGGCCGCTTGCTGGATTGACGAAGTTCCCGGGCCGACTGGCGCAGTCCCCGGGCCGACTGGCGCAGTCCCCGGGCCGACTGGCACAGTCCCCGGGCCGGGTTCTGAAGTCCCTGGGCCGGCTTCGTCTGTGATTTTCTTGGGGCCGTCTGCTGGGGCTCTTGAGTTGGATCTGACTTCTTCGGGGGGAGCCGGCACAAAGATGGAGTCTGATTCTGGTGAAGGCTTGATGGGCGGCTTAAGGAGGCGCTGAAGAGCGACACCGGATGGTATCGCTTAGCGGGTGGAGCCGACTCGTGCCAAGGCGTCTGCTTGGTCGTTGTCATTTCTTGGCACGTGAAGGAACTCGCACCCCTCGAAGTATCCGCTGAGTTGCTGCACCAGGAAGCGGTAGCTCGCCATGTTTGCATCTTTGGCGTCCCAGTCGCCAGATGACTGTTGGACCACCAAATCAGAGTCGCCATAGCACAGGATCCGGCGAATGCCGAGTTCTTTGGCAAGCCGGAGCCCGTGAATGAGCGCCTCGTATTCGGTGACATTGTTGGAGGCGGCGAAGTGGATCTGCAACGCATACTTGAGCTTGTCGCCTTTAGGGGAGGTGAGGATGACGCCGGCTCCCAAGCCGGTGCGCATTTTGGAGCCGTCGAAATGCATCCGCCAATGGGTGGAGTCAGGCGCTGGTGGCAAGTACTGGGTCTCGGCCCAGTCGACGAGGAAGTCAGCCAGTGCTTGCGACTTGATGGCGGTGTGGGGCTGGTAGTAGATGGTGTAGGGAGCCAACTCTATGGCCCATTTGGCCACTCGGCCAGAAGCATCTCGGCTCCCAATGATCTCGGCCAGCGGGGCTGTGCAAACCACCGTGATTGGATGCTATTTAAAGTAAGGCTTCAACTTCTTGGCGGCAAAGTGCACGCCGTAGCACATCTTCTGGTAGTGGGGGTACTTCTGCTTGGAGGTCGACAGTACCTCGCTCAGGTAATATACCGGTCTCTGGACAGGGAACGCCTTGCCTTCCTCTTTGCGTTCGACTACAATGACTGTGCTGACTACTCGGCTAGTGGCGGCGATGTATAGGAGCATGGGCTCTTTAGGAGTCAGAGCCACCAGCACAGGGGGAGTAGTCAACATCTTCTTCAGCTGGAGAAATGCTTCATCCGCCTTGTGGTTCCACTCAAAAAAGGTGGTCTTCTTCATCAGTTGGTACAAAGGGAGAGCTTTCTTGCCCAGCCGACTGATGAATCGGCTGATGGACGCCAAACAGCCAGTGAACTTTTGCACATCTAACAGTCGGCTGGGTACCTCCACCCTCTCGATGGCCTTGATCTTCACAGGGTTGCACTCTGTGCCGCGCTCAGAGACCAGGAAGCCAAGGAGTTGGCCGGCTGGAACTCCGAAGACGCACTTCTCAAGGTTGAGCTTGATCTGGAATCGGCGCAGGTTCTCGAAGGTTTCTTTGAGGTCTTCCATCAATGTACCATGCTTTTCCGTCTTCACCACTACATCATCTACGTAGACGTGGGCGTTTCTGCCGAGTTGCTTGAGGAGGCACTTCTGCATGCAACGCTGAAAGGTGGCGCCGGCATTCCTTAAGACGAACGTCATGGTCAGGTTGCAGAAGGCTCCGAACAGCGTGATGAAGGCGGTCTTCAGTCTGTCTGCCGGGCTTAGTTTGATCTGGTGATACCCTGAGTATGCATCTAAGAAGCTCAACAGCTCGCATCTGGCTGTGGAGTCTATCACCTGATCAATTCTCGGCAGGGCAAATTGATCCTTGGGGCACGCTTTGTTGAGGCTTGTGTAGTCGATACACATCCACCACTGCTTGTTCTTCTTCAACACCAGGACCAGGTTTGCCAACCATTCTGGAAAAAATACTTCCATAATGAAGCCGGCGGCTAGGAGCCGGGCTATCTCTTCTCCTACGACTCTTCTCTTCTCTTCTGACAGTCGGCGCAAAGGCTGCCTGACGGGCTTCACATCAGGTCAGACGTGTAACTTGTGCTCGGCGAATTCAATCGGTACACCTGGCATGCCTTTAGGGGACCATGCAAAGATGTCCCTATTCTCATGGAGGAAATCGACGAGCTCGCCTTCCTATTTGCTGTCAAGGTTTGCACCTATGACAGCGTACCTCTCTGGGTGCTCCGGGTCCAAGGGTATCTTCTTGGTCTCTTTGGCTGGCTTGAACGAGCCCTCAGCTTCCGACTCCTTGGGGTCGGGCGACATCTCTGGGTGCTTGCCGGCCATCGCCACAACCCAAGAAGAAGCCGCTTCTCAGCCGCGATCACCAGGGACTTGGCCAGCTGACTGCTCTCAGCTGCACAAGCGGACGACTTCGTGTAGTCGCCGGCTACAGTCAGAATTCCCTTGGAACTCGGCATCTTCATCTTGAGGTAGGCATAGTGGGGAACTGCCATGAACTTGGCCAAAGCAGGTCGGCCAAGTAACGCATGGTAGGGGCTTTCGAGGTCCACCACTTCAAATCAGACTGGCTCTCGGCGGAAATGATCTTTATCTCCGAAGAGGTAGGATCTTGCCAATTGGTGAGCAGGAAAGGCCAGGTACAATGCCGTGGAACACAGTCCGGCTGCTCTGCAGCTGTCTTTGCTTGATTTCTAGCTTCTCCATGGTATCCTTGTACAGGATGTTGATGCTACTGCCTCCGTCTATCAGCACTCGCGAGAAGCGAGTGGCCCGCCTATCAGTGGCCAAGGTGGCACTCAGGACCAGGGCATAGGAGCCCGGATTCGGCATCACCTCTGGGTGATCTGCTCCGCTCCAACTGATAGGCTTCTCGGACTAATGCATAAACTCTAGAGTATCCGATGCTACTGCATTCACCTCTTGCTGCTGCTGCCGCCTACTGCGTCGATCGTCAGCTACACTGGTGAACACCACATAGGCTCCGTGCTCTTCTGGGTACTTATCCCGTACTGCGCCGACTGGCCTGGCAGCCGGCTGCTGGGGCGGCGGTGGAGGCGGCGGTGGAGGCGGCGGCCCAGCAGGCGGGGGAGGAAGGAGGTCGTCTCCCTTGGCGATCCTTGTAAGCCAGTGGCACTTTCGGGTGGTATGGTTTGACGGCTTTGCGCCGCTGTGGAACTTGTAGGGACCATCTAGAGTCTGCTCGTAAGAGAAGGCGGGCAACTAGTTGGACTTGCCGCCTTTCTGTCGCTTGGCCGGAGGCTGCCCTCCGGCTGTTGATCTTCGACTGTTGCAACCTGCCGACTGCTGGAAGTCAGCTGTGGGGTCTTGCGCTTGTTGTCGTTCTGTTGTTGTCACCGACTGGCGTCTCCAGCTGGGGTTCTGCGAGCCTGAGGGGCCACTTTGCCAGCTGCGTTAACTTGAATTTCTGTCTTCATGGAGGAGTCAGCTGTGGCGTACTTGTCTGCTATGATCAGCAGCTCGTCGAGGGTCTCTGGCTCGTCGCAGAGTAGCCTATGCTTGAGGAGAGTGCCTTCTCGGCACCCGGCGGTGAAGTAATCGATAGCCTGCACCTTGTGCACGCCCTCGCAGGAGTTCCGGAGCTCGCCCCAACACGTGAGGTAGTCGTGTGTCGACTCGTCGGGGCCTTGTACGCACAAGGAAAGCTGGCGCGGCTTGGGAGGTCACTTGTACGTGCTCGTGAAGTTACGGATGAAGGCCTCGGTGAAGTCGACCCAGCTGTTGATGCTGCGGGGCTTCAGACTATTCAACCATGTCCGGGCCATGCCCTGGAGCATGAGTGGAACATACTTCACGGCAACTCGCTTGTTGCCGTTCGCTATGTTGACGGCCGTGGAGTAGTCAACTAGCCAGTCTTCCGGCTTCACGGAGCCAGTATACTTGGGTGTGTCTCGGGGGAGCGTGAACCCTTTGGGAAAAGGCTCGTCTCGGATGTGGGGCCCGAAGCAAGGCGGACCCAACTCATCTTCTTCTTCCAGCGCCAGGGATCGGTGGAGTCGGTCAATCCGGTGGCGGGCGTTGTTTTCTCCGACTCCCTCTCGGCGGCCAAGGCGGCCACCGAGAGTCGGATGCTCAACAGGCGGTGGGGAAACTCGCCGTTCTCTTCTTGGTGGGGGAGGCAGATAGTCTCCCTGCCGTTCCACTGTTCTCGGACGACCGTCTTGGTCGCGCTCGATGGTGATGCGAGTCCAACTGTGACTGACAGCCGGCTCTTTGTCTTTTCTTCCGCGGACTCCACCAGTCAGCGTCCGAGACGTCGTGCCTTGATCTCGGCGAGGAGGCAAGTCGTCGTCTGGCCGTCGCGGCGCCTCCGTGCGGCCGCTGGCTGCATTCTGCGCGGCAACCGCGTCGAGGAGCTGCTGGACTCGCTCCGTCATCATGCGGCGCTCTTCGCCTTCAAAGTTCTTCAGCTCGTCAGTCGCCGCCTGGGCAGCGCGGATATTCTCTGCAGGCGTGGCATACACGGGGCGATTGGCCCCGAACAGGTTGGAGATGGTCGCGCCGCGTTGCCAGACCGCGCCTAGGCGGCTAGGCCTAGTCGGAGTCGGCGAGCCGCCCACAGCACGATCCATCTCACGCTGGTAGGCTTCTGACAAGCGCCTCATGCTTGCCAGCTTTTTGGCGCCTTCGATGATCTAAAGGCGGCGTGTCTCCAGCGTCTCGGCGTCTGCGTCTTCTGGAATAGGCGCAGTCAGGTCTTGCAGAGCCGCGTCGAGTGGGTCATGAGCTCCTTCACCGGAACGCTCATCATGACTGATGACGTGCACCTCCGTGACGGCGCTTCCGTCGCTCTCCTCGTGAGGGAGCGGCTCGTCGTAGACCACCACATTGGTGGGGAACGCGTCGAGCGACACGACGTCGGAGTCGACCAACATCGGGTTGGTGGAGCCTACGGACTCCAAGTCCACGGCAGGCTTGCCGGTGACGTGGAGTTGGTCGAGGAGGCCCGCGAGGAGGCTCTCGGGGCCACCCGTGCCTGCGTCGGATGCAGGCTCGTCGGAGAGGCGAACCTCGCCGACAAGTTCAGCGAGGCAGCTAGCTGCGCAGGCGGCCTCAGCGCCGCACAGCGTGTCGATGCAGACTCCGTCTGGCGAGCCTGGCTGGCTGCGCTCGCATGGGAGGAAAAGGGTTCCCGTCCAGAACAGATCTCCAGACGACGGTGCACCTCGCCCCACGGTGGGCGCCAAACGTCGGGGGTTGGGTGCGACATATGCCAAAGGATGGCTTATCACGGTGGGGGCGAGTAGAACGTCGCCGGTGCCTGGAAACGGGATGAGGCGAAGACATGCACGCCGGCGGATCTTACCTAGCTTCAGGGCTCTCCGAGGAGATAACACCCCTACTGCTGCTCTGCGGGGTATCCGCATGGTCACTAAGGCAAAGTGAATACAAGGTTGGTCCTAGAGCTATTTCTGGAGGTAGGAGAAGGCAAGGCTAGCTTTCTCCTCCCGGTATGATCTGGTCTAGTGCTAATGGATTCGAATCCTTTGCATGGGTGCCCTGGGGGGTTTATATAGGCCTACCCCCCAGGGGTACAATGGTAAAACCGGCTGGGTGCGGGTCCCAGCCGTCTGTCTCTCAGGCCGCCATCTTCGCCGCCGAATCCTGGGGCCCGCTGACTGGTGGGTCCCGCCGGCTGGCCTAGTACGAGGGCGTCAGCCCTTGTCCACCGCGGGCGGGTCTTGCCGGCTGCAGATTACTGTAGCCGTGCTTCTAATGACGCTGGCTTGGTCATGGGGTCATGGCAACAGTGCCGCAGCCTGTTGGGCTATCACTGTTGCCATTCTCCCGTCGTATCTGGTTAATGGCGTGTGGGGCCCGTGGGAGGGGCCAGCCGACTCCTGGGGGCCGACTCTCAACGGGTCCGACTCTTGGCGCTCTCGTCGTCTTCAGTACTCTCGCTGGCTGGTAGGCCCCGCCGTCTCCGGGCCGTATAGACAGGCCGTCGTGGGCACAGGGCTCCGCCCCCAAGGGCTGATGTCAGGGCCGGCATGGCAACAGTGCCGCGCCGGACGGAGATCTCCGTTGGTACGGCACACTGCGGCCATGCCTGCCCTTAAATAACAGGGTGGTTGGAGTCGCAGGCCGACTCCCCATAGTCGGCTTCTTTGGAGTCGCCTATGGGACTCGACTTATCTTGGAGCCGCCTCTGGGACTCGACTTATCTTGGAGCCACTTCTTGGACTTGGCTTATCTTGGAGCCGCCTCTGGGACTCGGCTTGACTGGGAGTCGCGTCTGGGACTCGCGGGGCGCAGCCTGCCCCGACGTCTCGAAAGGCTCTGGGACTCGGGTTAGCCTACCCGTGGCCCATTACTCTGACAGTCGGCATGCTACCTCTACATCTACCATCGGGATTAGTTTTAGACCTGAATAATTGTTATTTGGTGCTAGCGTTGAGCATGAACTATATATCTGGATCTTGTTTAATGTGAGACGGTTATTAATTTAAATCAGAGAATAATCATTGTCCTATTTATATGAGTAATATCTTTTATGGTCATGCACCCCTGCTGAGTGGTCTATTTTTGTTGAATCTCGATAATAGTGATACACATATTCAGTGTTGAAGCCAAAAGATTTAAGTTTAATAATGATAGTGCAACTTATTTGTGGCACTACGGTTTGGGTCATATCGGTGTAAAGCGCATGAAGAAACTCCATGCTGATGGACTTTTGGAATCACTTGATTATGAATCACTTGGTGCTTGCGAACCGTGCCTTATGGGCAAGATGACTAAAACTCCGTTCTCCGGAACAATGGAACGAGCTACTGATTTGTTGGAAATAATACATACCGATGCATGCGGTCCAATGAGTATTGAGGCTCGTGGTGGGTATCGTTATTTTCTTACCTTAAGAGATGATTTGAGCAGATATGGTTATATCTACTTAATGAAGCATAAGTCTGAAACATTTGAAAAGTTCAAAGAATTTCAGAGTGAAGTGGAAAATCATCGTAACAAGAAAATAAAGTTTCTACGATCATATCATGGAGGAGAATATTTGAGTTACGAGTTTGGTCTTCATTTGAAACAACATGGGATAGTTTCACAATTAACGCCACCTGGAACACCACAGTGAAATGGTGTGTTCGAACGTCGTAATCGTACTTTATTAGATATGGTGCAATCTATGATGTATCTTAATAATTTTCCGCTATCATTTTGGGGTTATGCTTTAGAGACGGCTGCATTCACGTTAAATAGGGCACCATCAAAATCTGTTGAGACGACACCTTATGAACTGCGGTTTGGCAAGAAACCAAAGTTGTCGTTTCTTAAAGTTTGGGGTTGCGATGCTTATGTGAAAAAGCTTCAACCTGATAAGCTCGAACCCAAATCAGAGAGGTGAGTCTTCATAGGATACCCAAAGGAAACTATTGGGCACACTTTCTATCTCAGATCCGAAGGCAAAATCTTTGTTGCTAAGAATGGATCCTTTCTGGAGAAGGAGTTTCTCTCGAAAGAAGTGAGTGGGAGGAAAGAAGAACTTGATGAGGTAGTTGTACGTTCTCCCTTATTGGAAAGTAGTTCATCATAGAAATTAGTTCCCGTGATTCCTACACCAATTAGTGAGGAAGCTAATGATGATGATCATGAAGCTTCAGATCAAGTTACTACCGAACCTCGTAGGTCTTCCAGAGTAAGATCCGCACTAGAGTGGTACGGTAATATAGTTCTAGAAGTCATGTTACTAGACCATGATGAACCTACGAACTATGAGGAAGCGATGATGAGCCCAGATTCTACGAAATGCCTTGAGGGCATGAAATCTGAGATGGGATCCATGTATGAGAACAAAGTGTGGACTTTGATGGACTTGCCCGATGATCGGCAAGCGATAGAAAATAAATGGATCTTTAAGAAGAAGGCCGACGTAGACGATAATGTTACTGTTTACAAAGCTCAACTTGTTGCGAAAGGTTTTCGACAATTTCAAGGATTTGATTACGATGAGACTTTCTCACCCGTAGCGATGCTTAAGTCTGTTTGAATCATGTTAGCAATTGCTGCATTTTATGATTATGAAATTTGGCAAATGGATGTCAAAACTGCATTCCTGAATGGATTTCTGGAAGAAGAGTTGTATATGATGCAACCAGAAGGTTTTGTCGATCCAAAGGGTGCTAAGAAAGTGTGCAAGCTCCAGCGATCCATTTATGGACTGGTGCAAGCCTCTCGGAGTTGGAATAAACGTTTTGATAGTATGATCGAAGCATATGGTTTTATACAGACTTTTGGAGAAGCCTGTATTTACAAGAAAGTGAGTGGGAGCTCTGTAGCATTTCTGATATTAAATGTGGATGACATATTGTTGATTGGAAATAATATAGAATTTCTGGATAGCATAAAGGGATACCTGAATAAGAGTTTTTCTATGGAAGACCTCGAAGAAGCTGCTTACATATTGGGCATCAAGATCTATAGAGATAGATCAAGACGCTTAATTGGACTTTCACAAAGCACATACCTTGATAAAGTTTTGAAGAAGTTCAAAATGGATCAGTCAAAGAAAGGGTTCTTACCTATATTACAAGGTGTGAAGTTGGGTCAGACTCAATGCCCAACCACTGCAGAAGATAGAGAGAAAATGAAGGTCATTCCCTATGCTTCAGCCATATGTTCTATCATGTATGCAATGCTGTGTACCAGACCTCATGTATGTCTTGCTATAAGCATAGCAGGGAGGTACCAAAGTAATCCCGGAGTGGAGCACTGGACAGTGGTCAGGAACATCCTGAAATACCTGAAAAGGACTAAGGATATGTTTCTCATTTATGGAGGTGAAAAAGAGCTCGTCGTCAATGGTTACGTCGGTGCAAGCTTTGACACTGATCCGGATGACTCTAAGTCTCAAACCGGATACGTATTTTTATTGAATGGAGGAGCTGTCAGTTGGTGCAGTTCCAAGCAAAGCGTCGTGGCGAGATCTACGTGTGAAGCAGAGTACATTGTTGCTTCGGAAGCAGCAAATGAAGGAGTTTGGATGAAGGAGTTCATATCCGATCTAGGTGTCATACCTAGTGCATCAGGTCCAATGAAAATCTTTTGTGACAATACTGGTGCAATTGCCTTGGCAAAGGAATCCAGATTTCCCAAGAGAACCAAGCACATCAAGAGATGCTTCAATTCCATCCATCATCAAGTGTCGGAGGTGGAAATAGAGATTTGCAAGATACACACGGATCTGAATGTTGCAGACCCGTTGACTCAGCCTCTTCCACGAGCAAAACTTGATCAGCACCAAAGCTCCATGGGTGTTAGAATCATTACTATGTAATCTAGATTATTGACTCTAGTGCAAGTGGGAGTCTGAAGGAAATATGCCCTAGAGTAAATAATAAAGTTATTATTTATTTCCTTAATTCGTGATAAATGTTTATTATACATGCTAGAATTGTATTTACCAGAAACTTAGTACATGTGTGAATACATAGACAAAACATATAGTCCCTAGTATGCCTCTACATAACTAGCTTGTTAATCAAAGATGGTTATGTTCCCAAACCATAGACATGTGTTGTCATTTGATGAATGGGATCACATCATTAGGAGAATGATGTGATGGACATGACCCATCCGTTAGCTTAGCATTATGATCGTGTCAGTTTCATTGCTACTCCTTTCTTCATGACTTATACAAGTTCCTAAGACTATGAGATTATGCAACTCCCGAATACCGTAGGAACACTTTGTGTGCTACCAAACATCACAACGTAAATGGGTGATTATAAAGGTGCTCTACAGGTGTCTCTGAAGGTGTTTGTTGGGTTGGCATAGATCGAGATTAGGATTGGTCACTCTGTGTTTTGGAGAGGTATCTCTGGGCCCTCTCGGTAATACTCATCACTATAAGCCTCGCAAGCATTGTGACTAATGAGTTAATTACAGGATGAAGTATTCCGGAACGAGTAAAGAGACTTGTCAGTAACGAGATTGAACTAGGTATTGAGATACGGATGATTGAATCTCGGGCAAGTAACATACCGATGAAAAAGGGAACAACGTATGTTGTTATGCGGTTTGACCGATAAAGATCTTAGTAGAATATGTAGAAACTAATATGAGCATCGAGGTTCCGCTATTGGTTATTAACCAGAGACGTGTGTCGATCATGTCTACATAGTTCTCGAACCCATATGGTCCGCACGCTTAACGTTCAATGACGATTGGTATTATGAGTTTATGTGATATGATGTACCGAAGATTGTTCGGAGTCCCAGATGTGATCATGTACATGATGAGAAGTCTCGAATTGGTCGAGACATAAAGATTTATATATTGGATGGCTATGTTCGGACACCGGAAGTGTTCCGGAGAAGTTTCGGATAAAACCGGAGTACCGGGGGTTACCGGAACCACCCCCGGGAAGCTATTGGGCCTCATGGGCGTTAGAGGAGAAGAGAGAGGGCGGTCAGGAGGTGGCGCACGCCCCCCTTGCCCTAGTCCTAATTGGACAAGGGGGAGGGGCGCCCCCCTCTCCTTCCTTCTCCCCACCTCCTCCTTCCCCCTTCTCCTTGTTGGAATAGGAAGGGGGGGGGGGGCAAACCTACTTGGAGTAGGATTGCCCCCCCTTGGTGCGCCTCCTCCCCTGGCTGGCCTCCTCCTCCCTCCCTCCTTTATATACGGGTGCAGGGGGAACCCTAGGACAGACAAGTTGATTGTTTAGCTGTGTGCGGTGCCCCCCTCCACAGATTTCCACCTCGGTCATATCGTCGTAGTGCTTAGGCAAAGCCCCGCGCCGGTAACTTCATCATCACCGTCACCATGCTGTCGTGATGATGAAACTCTCCCTCGACCTCAGCTAGATCTATAGTTCATGGGACGTCACCGAGATGAACGTGTGCAGATCGCGGAGGTGCCATACCTTCGGTGCTAGGATCAGTCGGATCGTGAAGACATACGACTACATCAACCGCGTTGTCATAACGCTTCCGCTTTTGGTGTACGAGGGTACGTAGACAACACTCTCCCCTCTCGTTGCTATGCATCTCCTAGAGATAGATCTTGCGTGATCGTAGGAATTTTTTTTAAATTACCGCGTTCCCCAACAACTTTCATAACTTACCCCACATTTCAGACTAGTGCGTCCCTAAGCCATCATTCCCCCCTCCCATGCTATCCGCCCACCCATTCGTACACCGACGCCGCGAAAACCCGTGAAGCCCCACAACCTCCTCCGCCCACCACCCAGCCGAAGCCTCTTCCCCGATGACATCGTCCACAGCAACACCTCGACATCCCTCATCCACCGTATCAAATGAGGATCCATCGTCAATCTCGTTGTCCCGCTGGTTCAGCCACCCCGTCCTCCACCTCCAAGGAGCTGCCCTGACATTCCCCTCATCTTTCGTGCCACCTCCATTCCCACACTGACGTCTTCACCTGCACCACCGGAAGAGCAGCATCATCACCGTTTCCTCGAATGAAGTTGAGGCCTAATCAACGCCACCAAAGAGGTTGTACACTAATCGCCACAATTTATTCTTGTTTCGCTCTCATGGTGCTGTCAGTGCTCGGTCCCGAGCCGACATGGCGCGGCTCCATCCACGGCGACGTCACCGGCACTTCCTCCACGGCGTCGCTCCCTCGGCAGCGACGTCCACATCAATAGGAGTTGTTGCTGCTTTGGCTCCCGCTCGTGTTGCTGCTCTACTCATGCTCTCAGTCCCCTGCCTAGTCTGCTCTTGCTCTTGCTCTTGATCTTGCTCACGCTGCTTCTCTCGCTCTTGCTCTTGCTTGCACTGCTGCTCTCACTCTTGCTCCTACTTGCCCTGCTGCTCTACTCTTGCGTGCGCAGCTGCTGCTCTACTCTTGCGCATGCTCCTGCTGCATGAGCAACAGATCCTGCTCTCCCTCGAGCCCCTGCAACTGCTACCCGAGATGCTGCGACACGACCAGCTGCCCCAGCTCTCGCACGCGCTGCTTCTCCGGGCGCTGCTGTTGCTGCTACTGCTTTTCTGCTACTGGTGCATTCAGTTTCGATAGTAAAATCCAGTTTCGACAGCAAAATTCAGTTTTGACAGTTAAATTCAATTTCGACAGTTAAGTTCGGAGATGAGCGGCTAATGTATTTTACATCTAGTACTTTGTGGTTATGTATTTTACGTCATCTATTGGAGATGCTATTAGAATTCCACTCATGTTAACGTTGTCTCTCTTGTCCTGCTTCAGGCTCGCCATCGTACAACTCACCGGAGCTGCTCCAACGATGAAACCCTCCATCACAGCAGATTAGTACCCCGGGCTCCATCTCCAGACGCCTAGGATCTTCTTCCCCTCCTCCGACAGCCAAATCAGCCGGAGCATCCTCACCGACCAACCCAATCACGCTGAGATCGACATGGCTTCGCCAAACATGTTGTACACTTGTTGCATCACTTTTTTACTCTACATGTTATATATATATATATATATATATATATATATATATATATATATATATATATATATATATATATATATATATATTGTCTACTCAGCACACGTAGTAACATGAAATATGATTAGTTTCTCCTACTATATGACAAGCAGTGAGGTATCAGGCAACTTAGCTATCTGCGATGGACTCTCTTGAATGCCATCATTATTTATCTCTGCGTGTTCGAGCTGTGCATTTGTAGATGGGCCTGGGAGTTGAGCTAGTAGGGCGGCCTGGGTCCAAAGTAGTAGAAGTAGCACAGAAACACTTTTTGAGTGTAGGCTTTTCCCTACTCATGCCTGCCTACTAGAATCGCCAGTGCTTGAAAGGAAAACTGAAGGTAAAACACAGGAATTGGAAAGTTTCCTATGGTACTACTATTCATGCAATTGGTTCAAAGGAATGGAACAAAGGAAAGCTGTAGGATTTGTTCCTTTAGTGTCTCCTTGAAAGAAAAAACTTAGGAATTTTAATATCCACTTGTCCTCCTTTTCAAATTCCTATTCATGAAGCACAAGACTAAGAGATAGTAGCATAATAGCATTATAACCGTACATTTTCTTGTGGTTTGACTTAATCTCACCATGCTTCTTTGCATCCTGTGACCTTCCAACTCTTGTGAACCAAACACCTAGATTGGCAGAAATCCTGTGTTTTTAAATTCTCTGTTTTGCACGTGCATTCCTATCATATTACTGTGTATTTCCTATCCTTGCGTTGTTAGAATCTTCCAATTCAAACGAGCCCTTACAGAATTACTTCTCTTAAGTTGTCAAAGAAAACCTTGTGTGGTTTGTCCTACTCCTGCTATGCTGTCGTCCACCCCTGCTCAGCTGCTCCAACGACAGAAGGGTCCAGCACAACAGGGATCTGGCTTCTAGACTGTCTTTCGCCGCCTTAGATCTTCTTCCCCGCTGCCTGCAGCCACGACAACTGGATTACCATCATCAACCAAGAAGATGACCTTGAGGACTACACGGGTCCGCAAGAGAGGTCACACTCTTTCGTGTCTGCTTACGTTATGCATCTCTTAATATTACATGCTACTTTATCGTCCTATTCACCGATTAGACTCTGAGTAAGCTCCAAACTAATGGTCAAACTTGAGTTTTTAAATGGTTGTGGGGTACATATCGGGGCCGCAATCAATAGTATATATCTACTATCTGGTTAATCTCTGGTGTCTACTATGAGTTTCATGTTGGGTGAGAAACAAACAGTAAAGAAGCCATTATCTATATTTTTTAACTGAAGCCATTATCATCCCGCTATCATTTGTTTTGGGTCTATCCACAGGTTGCTACCGTCACTCTGGATTTCTGCATGCACTCCTTACATAATCTCACTATGTTTTATTATGCATGCTAGTTATTGCACACAATGGAACTGAACATGTAGAGCAAAAGAGACGAGCCTTGCGTGGCAATAAAATTTCATGCAGACGTCGCTCCATGGTAGGCGCAAAGGTAGCCCCCCTCCACCCATTTCGGATTGTAATCAAGAGGAAGATAACTGTTTCGAGGGGGATTCAGAAGGAGAAGACCACTCCTATTTACCCCCTGAGGTCTTTGCTCTAACTTGGCATGCTGATGTTGGTAATATCATGCATATAGTGCCTTGCATTGCTTACTGTATACATCAAATATGTCATCTGCTTAGTTTAGACATGCTTTGTGTGAATGCCATCTGTTTAGTTTCTTCATCGTATATGTGAATTATGTAATGCCATCTTGTTTAGCCAGGCATCATATATGTGATTTTGCAATGCCATCCTGCTTAGCTAGTCATCTTATATGTGAATTATATCAGGCCATCCTTTTTTTCATTACGAATTACATTTGTCAACAATGTTTGTACATTCAACTACTCTTCATGTGGATCAGCCATTTGACATGGTGATGGAAAATTCTGGAGTGAAAATAAGGTCTTCAGAGCAGACTATGCTATCTGACGAAGCGCATATCTTGCTGGTTACGGATAGCTCCTCAAAGGAGGATTCAGAGACAGATGACCAGTCCTATTCCCCCCGAGGTGTATGCTCTAACTTGCCAGGGTTATGTTGCTCATATCGTGCGTATGGTGTCTTGCATTGCTATGTCATTTGATTAGTTTAGACATGCTTTGTGTGAATGCCACCTGTTTAGTGTCTAATCACCATATATGTGAATTATGCAATGCCATCTTGTTGCAAGACATTATATATGTGAATTGTGCAATGCTATCTTGTTGCAAGGCATTATATATGTGAATTATGAAATGCCATGCTGTTTAGCCAATCATCATGTATGTGAATTATATCATGCTATCTTTTTTTGTATTACGTGTTCCATTTGTCGACAATGTTTGTGTATTCAACTACTTTTCCTGTGCATCAGCCATTTGAAGCGGTGATGGAAGTATCTGGAGAGAAAACAAGGTATTCAGAGCAGACAATGCTACCTGCTGAATCAGA
Source organism: Triticum dicoccoides (assembly GCF_002162155.2). Lineage (NCBI taxonomy): Eukaryota > Viridiplantae > Streptophyta > Magnoliopsida > Poales > Poaceae > Triticum > Triticum dicoccoides. Next base: position 422,423,430 of record NC_041391.1, on the reverse strand, counting down.
CATCTTGCTGGTTACAGATAACTCCTCACAGGAGGATTCAGAGAGTAATGACCAGTCCTATTTCCCCTCTGAGGTCTATGCTCAAACTTGGCAGGGTTATATTACTCATGTCATGCATGTTGTCTTACATTGCTCAGTTTTTACATCATATATGTGATTGCCATCTGCTTACTTGCTTACTATATAAATCATATATTTGAATTATATCATGCCATCATCTTTACATAGAAAACATCTATCTGAATTATGGCATGCCAACCCATTTAATAAAGACATCATATAGTTATATCATCTCATCCTATTTAGTTTTTACAGTCATCATATTTTGAATTATGTCATTCTTTCCGTGAATTATATCATGCTATCATGTTTCCGTAGGGGGCATGTATGTGAATTATGGCATGCCAGCCTATTTAATAAACACATTATATAGTTATATCATGTCATCCTGTTTACATAGTCATCAAATTTTGAACTATGTCTTTCCATCTTTTTTAGTTAGCCATCATAAATGTGAAATTGTGTCATGTTATCCTGTTTAGTTAGCCATCATATATGTGAAATTGTGCCATGCTATATTGTTTGGTTAGACAACATAAATGTGAATTATTTCATGCCCTCTTTTATTCCCCACTATCCATTGCACCTGTCTGTCATACAATGTCTGTACATTCAATTACTTTTCTTGTTTATGAACCATTTGAATTGGAGAGGGTGTTGGCAGTATCTAAGGGAGTAACAACACGGTCTTCAGAAAAGATAGTGCTACCAGTTGATGCAGATAGAACCATGGTTGTACTTGCCCAAGAACCAGCCCGACCACACATAAACCAGACTCTCGCAGATTGTACCCCTACCCAGTTGGACAGAGAACCAGCTACACCCCTTCTAACCCCAACCCTAGCAGATAGTAACCCAGTTCCAGTTGGCACAGCACTGTTTCCACCACAGAGCACCCAAACACGAGCAGTTAGTAAGGGAACTGCACTGCCCAAAGCACGAGGACCACCACTCCGAATCCCAACTCAACGCTTAAAGCAGAAGAAGAATTGTTCTCAGGTCAGGTTTTGTAGCTTTGGTTCATACTTCTTTGCTCTTGCATCACTGTATTTACTCATACCAACTATTTTCAAATTTGAAGGATGGAATTGAAACTCTAATGGCACAACAGGTATGTTTTAAACCTGTTTCTTTAACAGGTTTGCTGTTGTAACTTGCTCTATGTTGATTTCAGTTTCAATTGAATAAACAGTTATGTTCTCATGTCGTGCACATTACAAGTGTTGTTATTGCTCTGTAGTTTCCCACACTTATATTATGTCTATTCTGCTTTGTCTTGAACAAATATTATTTGAACTGTGTATCTATCTTGATTTGGCAACAAAAACCAGAATGATATAGACCATAAAGTGACCATGGTACGTAGATATATGTTTGTTTCATGTTGTTATCCTGTCCACTTTACTACTGAACTGATTTACCAAAATGAGTTTCATATACAACATGGTAAACCTGTGATGTGTCTGCTTGTTTCTCTTTTAGAATGACGACAAAATATTGGAGAACAGTACCCTGTTATGCAATGGTAAAGGAAGTAATGCAGGTAAGGTTCAAGATAGTGAGACATCCCTATCGGTCTCCAAGAAAGCTAATAAAAACTATCATGACGATAGTGAGACAACCCAAAAGTCCTGTCTTGATGTAGTGTTCGAGTTACTGGCCACTACTGCTGGCACAAGCTCCTCGAACTCGCTGCCTTAATCAGTTCGTCTTCTTGAGTCTCAACTTCAAGTTGAAAGACATTGATCATATGTGCTGCGGCAGGAAGCTGAAGGGCTGAGGAAGTCCCTGCAGAATTCAGATGCACACTTTTTGGTGCAACAGCAAGCACTGGAGGATTTAAGCGCAAAACAAGAGAAAGTTTATAAGCTTGCTAAGCATCTTGCTAGCATTATGGGTACCCAGGATATTGTTTCTTGAGCTCTTCTGAAGTGGTTTCAGTTCTGGACTTGTTTTGCTGCAGCGTTTATTTGCACTAGTTGCCAACTTTGACAACCAGTGTATGTGATATGGTGCTTTGTTCCCTATATTCGCACTGGTGGCGAACTTTGATGCCCAGTGGATGTAATATGTGTAATAGCCATGAATCCGTGATAGCCTAGGGTAAGTTGCTTGCTTACTTATTTCCTTGTTGTCTTGTTTATTTGTTTGCTTGTAGTCAGTGCAGTTCTTTTTCCGTGGTTTGCTAGTGGCCGCAATAACCTATTTTTTAAAACTAGGCGACAATAACTGAGGGAGTCCTGGATTAGGGGGTGTCCGGATAGCCGAACTATCACCATTGGCCGGACTCCTGGACTATGAAGATACAAGATTGAAGACTTCGTCCCGTGTCCGGATGGGACTTTCCTTGGCGTGGAAGGCAAGCTTGGCGATACGGATATGTAGATCTCCTACCATTGCAACCGACTCTGTGTAACCCTAGCCCTCTCCGGTGTCTATATAAACTGGAGGGTTTTAGTCCGTAGGACGAACGACAATCATACCATAGGCTAGCTTCTAGGGTTTAGCCTCTTTGCTCTCGTGGTAGATCTACTCTTGTACTACCCATATCATCAATATTAATCAAGCAGGAGTAGGGTTTTACCTCCATCGAGAGGGCCCGAACCTGGGTAAAAACATCGTGTCCCTTGTCTCCTGTTACCATCCGCCTAGACGCACAGTTCGGGACCCCCTACCCAAGATCCACCGGTTTTGACACCGACATTGGTGCTTTCATTGAGAGTTACTCTGTGTCCTCACCTTTAGGCCCGATGGCTCCTTCGATCATCAACAATGACGTGGTCCAGGGTGAGACTTTTCTCCCCGGACAGATCTTCGTATTCGGAGGCTTTGCACTGCCGGCCAATTCACTTGGCCATCTGGAGCAGATCGAAAGCTACGCCCCTGGCCATCAGGTCAGATTTGGGAGTTTGAACTACACGACTGACATCCACAGAGACTTGGTCTTCGACAGATTCGAGCCACAGCCAAGCGCGCCACACTGTCTCGATGGGCATGACCTAGCTCTGCCACCGAACAGTGCCCTGGAGGCCGCACCAGCATCCGCTCCGACCCTTAGCTCGGAGCCGACTTCGTCGGTCGAGGACGAGTGGCTGGACACCGCCTCGGGGGCAATGATCTCTACGGCGATTGATCCGAACACCATCCCTGTACTTCGCAAAGCCCGTGACTCCGAGGTGCTAGCCTCCTCTCCGGACTCTGAACCTCCCGCGCCCCTGCCAAACAAATCTGATTGGGCGCTGATTATGGAGTTCACTTTCGCGGACATCTTTCAGCACTCGCCCTTTGGCGACATCCTGAATTCACTAAAGTCTCTCTCTTTATCAGGAGAGCCCTGGCCGGACTATGGTCAGGAAGGTTGGGATTTGCCGCATTGGTTCTTGACCCAATCATTGACGGATTTCACCTCACTAGAGTCCTGATGGACGGCGACAGCAGCCTGAACCTGCTTTACCAGGATACAGTGCGCAAAATGGGCATAGACCCTTCAAGGATCAAACCTACAAAAACGACCTTTAAAGGCGTCATACCAGGTGTAGAGGCCAAATGTACAGGCTCAGTTACACTCGAGGTGGTCTTCGGATCCCCGGATAACTTCCGAAGCGAGGAATTAATCTTCGACATAGTCCCGTTCCGCAGCGGCTATCACGCACTGCTTGGACGAACCGCATTTGCAAAGTTCAATGTGGTGCCGCACTACGCATACCTCAAGCTCAAGATGCCAGGCCCTCGAGGAGTAATCATGGTCAATGGAAACACCGAACGCTCTCTCCGAATGGAGGAGCATACGGCGGCCCTCGCGACGGAAGTACAAAGCAGCCTCTTAAGGCAATTCTCAAGTCCGACTATTAAACGTCCGGACACCGTCAAGCGCGCCCGGAGTAACCTACAACAAGACTGTCTAGCACATTTCGAGCACGCGTAGCAATGCGGACCCAACCCCAGCCCTTGCGAAATCGTGAGACCAGTACCACGCATACATAACTATGCTCTGGAGATACCATGGGCACAGGGGGAGGGGCACGACCACGGCATGCCCAGAGTGCGGCTCAACCACACTAGGGGCTCCCAATTGTGTCATTCTTTTTTTTATTCTCAGGACTCCGTTTTCAAGAAGCCCTGTCCGGCAGCGGAATCGCCGAACTCACGATGCAACAGCAAGGGAAACAGAAAAGCTACGTCGAGTATCCAGGTGGTCTCTATTACGAGCAGTATACCTGTTTTACAATACCATCCCGCAGCCTACCCCTGGAGGGGGACATGTTAAATAGTCCCATCCCTTGCTTATCGCACTATTTGTATCGTTCTGCTTTCATTGCAGTATTTTTTGAATAAACAATGCATCGCTTTTTGCCTATTATTGCATTCCCTTTTCTATCTATATATGTTCACTTATGACATGTTGCATCCGTACGCTTTGGTATGGCCAAATACACCAGGGGCTTACGTACCCCAAAATATGGTGTGATAAGTCTGAACACTTTAACAAGTGCGGCACCCCGAACTTATAGCATTATATGCATCGGCTCCGAATCATGTCTTGGGTCAATAGTTGGGTTTGCCCGGCTCCCATGTTTTGGTACCTTACGTTCCGTTATATCGGCTAAGGTAGCGTTGGGAGAACCATTGCGATTGTGCCCCGGTTGAGCTAGGTTAAGCACCTCAGTGGAGAAAGCTAAAACTGATCGTCATGATAGGGCGAGAGCCGGTCGCTGTTCGAGAGGTTTTTCGAGTCCCTAAAGACTTATGCCGCTTAGAACGAGGAGTCGGCTTTGTCCGGCCCAGGCGTGGATAGCGCCCCTGATTCGGTCTTCCGAACACTAGGGGCTTCGCCGAAATTTAAAATTATAGAATTCTATGGCTAAGTGGGAGTGTTCAAGCATTATAGTCCGGTTGCCTTGTTTGTTGTGTTGAGCACCTCCCTCAAAGGACCCAAGAATGGGAACAAGAGCGCTCAAGTTTATCCCGAACACCCAAGCACTCGTGGCATGGGGGCTGAAGCCAACGACTTGCCATCTCTCAAATTTGATAAACGGCCGCACAGAAGGTAACATTTTAAATTAACAAGCGTTGCTTAGCGCATATGAACAAAGTTTTCAGCGTACATGATAACAAATGCGAGTCTACTAAAAAATTACATCTTTGGAGCATTCACCCGCTATAAGGCGGGCACCCTTCAGGACACCCTTATAGTACATCTCGGGCGTGCGATACTCCTTGCCCGGTGGTGGCGCGTCCGTCACAAGCTTCTCGGCGTCCATCTTGCCCCAGTGCACTTTAGCGCGGGCAAGGGCCCGACGGGCACCTTCAATGCAGACAGAATGCTTGATGACTTCAATCCATGCACAGGCGTCCACCAACCGCTGCACCAGACCGAAGTAGCTCCCAGGCATGGCTTCTTTAGGCCACAGCCAAACTATGAGGCCCTTCATGGCCTGTTCGGCCACCTTGTGGAGCTCGACCAGCTGCTTCAGCTGGTCGCTCAGGGGCACCGGATGTCCGGCTTTAGCATATTGAGACCAGAACACCTTTTCCGTCGAGCTCCCCTCCTCGGCTCGGTAGAACGCAACAGCATCGGACACACTACGGGGCAGATCTGCGAACGCTCCTGGAGAGCTCCGAATTCAGGTAAGTAACAGATAATTCACTTTTACATGCTTGCTTTGCATGAAGAATGCCTTACCCGCCGCTATCTTTTTTATCGCCTCAATCTCCTGGAGGGCCTTCTGGGCTTTGGCCTTAGCGGCTTTGGCACTCTCAAGAGCCAAGGCGAGCTCGGACTCTCGAGTCTTCGAGTCACGCTCCAAACTCTCATGTCTTTCCACGAAAGCCTAGAGCTCTTGCCGCACCTCCGCCACCCGCGCCTCCTGCTTCTCTCGCTCGGTGCGCTCCGTGGCCGCACTTTTTTCGGCCTTGGACACCGCCTCCTTCAGGGTCGCCACCTCGTTCGTGGCCCCTGCAATACTCACGTTATTCCTGTCATTTTTTGCCACCAAATCCTTTCTATAAGGTATTACTTTAATAAGGTATTACTTACCTTCCTTGTCCTCGAGCTGCTTCTTGGCACGGCCGAGCTCATTCTCGGACCTCTCGAGGCTCTGCTTCAATGCATCGACCTCCGCAGTCAGTGCGGCAGAGGTCAACAGCGCAGCCTGCATTCTCATATTGACATGTTTATGTTAGACTCCTGCGTATATATTTTTAGATCCTCAGTTCGGCTTTTCTTTCCGAACACCAAATTGAGCATCAGGGGCTACTGTCTATGCGGTACTATTTTTACATATCTTAATTACATACCCCAAAGCCTGTTAGAAGGCTGGTACAGGCTTCAGTCAGCCCGCTCTTGGCGGACTGAACTTTCTGGATCACCGCACTCATAACAGTGCGGTGCTCCTCGTCGATGGAGGCGCCGTTAAACGCCTCCAGCAAGTTATTTGGTGCCTCCGGTTGGACGGAGGCCACCGGCATCGCAGTCTTGCCCTTCTTACGAAGGGCCCGCCTGACGGACTTCAGAATCACTGTAGGTTCCGGTACGGAGTCCGGCACAGGGCCGGACTTAGAGCCCTCTAGGGTTTTGCCCTCTTTACGCCCGGAGTCCGGGAGGTCGCCTTGCGGCGCCTCCAGGACCACCTCCTCCTGGTTGGGCCCCTTTTGGGACTCCACCGCGGCGTCGTCTGTGTCACGGGGGGAGGAGGCGTTTGGAAGTGAAGTGCTATTCACATCCGATGGATCCAGGGAGCCGCTCGACGAAGCGGGGAGCTTGTCCTTGGGCGGGCTACATGGTTGTATTCAGCGTTAGAAGACACTACGCGACAAAGGAAAAATCATGAGTTATTCTGGAATCCGGACACTTACGATCTCGCCAGGGGCTTGGCCCTCGAGGGCCAATCCTCTTCGCCGCCGTCGGCGTTGATGGAAAAGTCCAGAGGAAGGGTCCTTCCCTTCTTGGACCCTCCGGCCTCCCCAGTTGGGGAGGCCTTCCTTTTCTTCTCTTCCCCCGCTGGGGGAGAAGCCTCTTTTTTCTCCTCATCTTCACGGGAGGAGTCCGCCTCGGAGTCATCGGACGATGAGTCCGATAACACCTGATGCCAGGAACTCTTTCGGGTTCCTGTGGCCTTCTTCTTGGCCTTCTTGTCCGGCACCACGTGAGGTGCCGAAACCAGCAGCCCCGTCAATCGGGTGTCCGCTGGGTCTTCTGGTAAGGGAGCCGGATAGTTAACCTGCCCGGACTTCTTCTGCCAGGCCTATCAAAGGTAAATGGAGTTTAGCTCCCGCATAGAGTCAAACTATGAAAAACAAGTGTCCCGTAAAGGGTAAAATAGCTTACCTCGCCATCTTGACGCTGTGAGCTGAATCCGCGATCTTCGGTAGCGGATGCGGGAGCCTCGGCGCCCTTGAACAGCACCTTCCAGGCGTCTTCGTACATAGTGTCGAAGATCCTGCTCAAGGTCTGGTGCTGTGCCGGATCAAACTCCCACAAGTTGAAAGCCCGTTGTTGGCATGGGAGGATCCGGCGGATGAGCATGACCTGGACTGCGTTGACGAGCTTGATCTTCTTGTTCACAAGGTTTTGGACACAGGTTTGGGGTCCGGTTAGCTCTTCCAAATCACCCGATGTCAGGCCCTTCTCTTTCCAGGAGGTAAGCCATGTGGGGATGCCAGATCTGAATTCGGGGCCGCTGCCCATTCAGGGTCACGCGGCTCGGTGATGTAGAACCACCCCGATTGCCACCCTTTGATGGTTTCCACGAAGGCGCCCTTGAGCCATATGATGTTGGGCATCTTGCCCACCATGGTGCCTCCGCACTCTACCTGCTGGCCGCCCACTACTTTCGGCTTGACATTGAAGGTCTTCAACCATAAGCCGAAGTGGGGTTTGATGCGGAGGAAGGCCTCGCACACAATGATAAACGCTGAGATGTTGAGGATGAAATTCGGGGCCAGATCGTGGAAATCCAGGCCGTAGTAGAACATGAGCCCCCGGACAAATGGGTGGAGTGGGAAGCCCAGTCCGCGGAGGAAATGGGGAAGGAACACCACCCTCTCATGGGGCCTGGGGGTGGGGACGAGCTGCCCCTCGTCTGGAAGCCGGTGCGCAATGTCGTTGTGCAGGTATCCGGCTTTCCTCAACCTTTTGATGCGCCCCTCCGTGACGGAGGAGGCCATCCACTTGCCTCCCGCCCCGGACATGGTTGGGGAAGGTTGAGGCGATATGTGCGGACTTGGGCGCTGGAGCTCGAGTGCGCGGAAATGGATAAGCAAAGGAGGAAGAAGGCGTAGGTAAAAAGGTGGATCCTTATCCCCTTATATGGACGGACGAAACTATGCGTCCCCACCAGCCTGGTAAAACTCGCTTATCTCCCAAGCGCCATAATCAATGGCACGGTTGGGTTACCCACGCCCGTATTGATGAGAATCCCGGAATAAGGGACATGATCTCTGCTTTGACAAGACGTGCCAAGGAAATCGCTTCGCTAAACGCGCTAAGGTGGAACCGTAAAAACAACTCGAATAAAGGCTTGGCCGTGGTGTGATGTCATGCCACAAAATACGTCAGCAGATTAAATTTGTGTAAATATTATTCTCTCTACGGTGGTATGTGGAACTTATTTTGCAGATCCGGACACTATCCTTGTGTTCAAAATCTTCTATGAAGTATTCGGAGGAGGAACCCGCCTTGCAATGCCGAAGACAATATGCGCGCCGGACTCGTCGTCATTGAAGCCTAGTTCAGGGGCTACTGAGGGAGTCCTGGATTAGGGGGTGTCTGGATAGCCGAACTATCACCGTTGGCCGGACTCCTGGACTATGAAGATACAAGATTGAAGACTTCGTCCCGTGTTCGGATGGGACTTTCCTTGGCGTGGAAGGCAAGCTTGGCGATACGAATATGTAGATCTCCTACCATTGTAACCGACTCTGTGTAACCCTAGCCCTCTCCGTTATCTATATAAACCGGAGGGTTTTAGTCCGTAGGACGAACGACAATCATACCATAGGCTAGCTTCTAGGGTTTAGCCTCTTTGATCTCGTGGTAGATCTACTGTTATACTACCCATATCATTAATATTAATCAAGCAGGAGTAGGGTTTTACCTCCATCGAGAGGGCCCGAACCTGGGTAAAAACATCGTGTCCCTTGTCTCCTGTTACCATCCGCCTAGACGCACAGTTCGGGACCCCCTATCCGAGATCCGCCGGTTTTGACACCGACAATAACCATGGGCTACATATTTACTGTAGTGAACATGGGCCTCCTACGGGCCGTACAAACAATGGGCCTTTTATGGGCCGTAGAAACAATGGGCTTTCTACAAGCCGTAGAAACAATGGGCCTTCTACGGGTCGTAGAAACAATGGGCCTTCTATGGGCTGTATGATGATTGGCCAATAAAAGACCGCATTATGGGTCGTAAACGGGTTAGAGTTGGAATCGCCCGTTCATGGGCTGACCGTAACGGGCCGTCCTTAATGGGCCGTATTTTATGATGCTATGAAAATGGCCTAACGGATTAATGGGCCACAAATGGGACGAATGTAACAACGGGCTGAATTTGGCCCACAAGCAGAAAGGGCTAGTAATGGGCCGTAAGTAACCAATTGCTGGAAATGAGCCCAAGAATAGATGGTCCCTAATAAGGCCAAAAGATAACATGAGCTAGAAATGGCCCAATGAAATAATGGGCCATTAATGGGTATAAAGCGAAACACTATTCATTATAGGCCAGTTTCACCACGGGTCATTAATGGGCCAAGAGTTACAAAGGGCCTCATATGGGACGAAAGACGCCATGGGCCATACATGGTCCGGAAGTTACAACGGGCTGGAATCATATTGGACGGCCCAGATGACACTACTGGGCCTAATTCGGATAGGCTGTAATGGGCTGTGACTTAGTGGGATGTAAATGGGCTATATGCGAATAGGCTGTTAACAGGCTTTCCGTGGGCCGGCCCGCTACCTTTTGACCAAGTCAAACGGGCCGACCTTTTCACCGGAATGGGCCTCTCTTGGGCCATGCCACATTTCGACGTATCATAGGTGCCTTCGGTCCAATGAGTGGATGACATCTGTCCCAACGGTGAGACGACACGTGGTTCCTATGGCCATTGAGAATTTTACACGTGGAAAATCCCCATAGGTCAGGGCTATTAACAGGTTATCGGATCCAAACCAGAACCCGATATCTTCACGGTGACCCGTTACGGTGGATGCCACGTGTCGGTCACCCTTGATGAAAGCACTTCTATGACGTGTGATTTATCGTCACGGAAGTGAACACTTCCGTGATGATAATTTTGGTAATGTCATGGAACACTTCTACGACAATACAGGAATGACTATCTTGATTCTGTCATAAAATTGTCATGTATATACATGCATGACAGAAAACGTGACTTACTGTGACAAACACATACCATCACGGAAGTGTATTTTTTTGTAGTGAATCCAGGAGTGGATTACTTGACAACGGTCAAGAACATCCTGAAATACCTGAAAAGGACTAAGGATATGTTTCTCGTTAATGGACGTGACAAAGAGCTTGTCATAAATGGTTACGTCGATGCTAGTTTTGACACTGATCCGGCTGACTCTAAGTCACAAACTAGATACATATTTATATTGAATGGTGGGGCTGTCAGTTGGTGCAGTTCCAAGCAAAGCGTCGTGGCGGGATCTACGTGTGAAGTAGAGTACATAGCTGCTTCGAACGCAGCAAATGAAGGAGTCTGGATGAAGTAGTTCATATCTGATCTAGGTGTAATACCTACTGCATCGGGTCCAATGAAAATCTTTTGTGACAATACTGGTGCAATTGCCTTAGCAAAGGAATGAAGATTTCACAAAAGAACCAAACACATCAAGACACGCTTCAACTCCATCCGTGATCAAGACAAGGAGGGAGACATAGAGATTTGCAAGATACATATGGATCTAAATGTAGCAGATCCATTGACTAAGCCTCTTCCACGATCAAAACATGATCAACACCAAGACTCCATGGGTGTTAGAATCATTACAATGTAATCTAGATTATTGACTCTAGTGCAAGTGGGAGACTGAAGGAAATATGTCCTAGAGGCAATAATAAAGTTGTTATTTTATATTTGCTTATTCATGATAAATGTGAATTTTTCATGCTAGAATTGTATTGATCAGAAACCCAAATACATGTGTGAATACATAGACAAACACTGTGCCTCTACTTGACTAGCTCGTTGATCAAAGATGGTTAAGGTTTCCTAACCATGGACATGAGTTGTCATTTGATAACGGGATCACATCATTAGGAGAATGATGTGATGGACATGACCCATCTGTTAGCTTAGCATATTGATCATTCAGTATTATTGCTATTGCTTTCTTCATGTCAAATACATATTCCTTCAACTATGAGATAATGCAACTCCCTAATACCGGAGGAATACCTTGTGTGCTATCAAACGTGACAACGTAACTGGGTGATTATAAATATGCTCTAAAGGTATCTCCAAAAGTCTTTGTTGGGTTGGCTTAGATCGAGATTAGGATTTGTCACTGTGAGTATCAGATAAGTATCTCTGGGCCCTCTCGGTAATGCACATCATAAAAAGCCTTGCAAGCTAAGTGACTAATGAGTTAGTTACAAGATGATGTATTACAAAATGAGTAAAGAGACTTGCCGGTAATGAGATTGAACTAGGTATGTGGATACCGACGATCGAATCTCGGGTAAGTAACATATAGATGAAAAAGGGAATAATGTATGTTGTCATAACGGTTCGACTGATAAAGATCTTCGTAGAATATGTAGGATCCAATATGAGCATCCAGGTTTTGTTATTGGTTACTGACCAGAGAGGTGTCTCGATCATGTCTACATAGTTCTCGAACCCGTAGGGCCCGCACGCTTAACTTTCGATGACGATTTAGTATTATATGAGTTATGTGATTTGGTCACCAAATGTTGTTTGGAGTCTCGGATGTGATCATGGACATGACGAGGAGTATCGAGATGTTCGACATGTAAAGATCGATATATAGGATGATAGTAGTGGGACACCGGAAGTGTTTCGGATAGTATCGGGTATTTATTGGAGTACCAGGGGGGTTATCAGAACCAGAACCCCTGGGGGAAAGATATGGGCCATATGGGCCATAGGAGGGGAGCACACCATCCCACAAAGGGTGCCCCCCCCCAAGGAAGGAGTCCGAGTTGGAGAAGGGAAAGAGGGGGTTCGGCCCCCCTTTCCTTCTCTCCTTCCTCTTCCCTTTTCCCCCTCCAATAAATATGGAAGGGGGGAGGCTGAATTGGGGAGGTCTCCAAGTAGGATTCCTCCTACTTGGGGCGCGCCCTTGCTGATCCCCTCCCCCTCCCACCTATATATATATGGGGGGTCTATTATGATAACACCCTCTAGAGTCTTATTCTAATAACACCTAAACCTTATTCTGATAACACCTCCTTCGCTAAAAACCACACCCACCAACCCAACCCCGGGCAGCCCACTACCACCGACCCCCACCTTCTCCTTCTCCCACACCTCCCACCCCGGTGCCCCACCTCCACCCTACCCCCGATGCCCCACATCCACCCACCCCCGGCGCCCCACAACCACCCATCCCTCGCCCAACCGGCCTCCTCTCTACCCTCGGACAGAGCTTCACCCCACCACCAATTGTCGGATCCCATCCCACCTTGCTGTAGTGACCCGACCCGAATGGATCAAGTCTCTGTGCTTAAGTGTCATCCCTGCATCGGTATGATGACACACACAATACTCGAGGATTTATAACAGAGGTAAATCACATGTATAAAGTAACATAAATACTATTACCTCAATCCAAAATAGCGGAAGTAACAAGGTTGTGGATTCCCATCAACACCAACGGCAAAGTTGAGTGTAGAAATCGTAACCCTAACGTATCACTTACTCGTTGTAAGATCCTGCAACATGAGACGTTGCAGCCACAAAGGGTCAGTATATTGAATGTACTGGCAAATTCACACCATAGAGCAATGATGAATAAAGGCTATCGCTAAATGCATATTTGGCTGGTGGAGGCTCTTTGGTTATAATGTTTTTGCGAAAAGCCAAGTTTTCCCTAATGCAAAGGAATACATTTTATTTAACTATCATGGTGGTTGTTAAACATTGAGAATGGTTGACAGCATTCTCAATCCCAATTAAGTAACATCATTAAACCCAACAAAATTAATTAAAGTAACATGATGAGATTCACATGATAATCCAAGTACTAGATACTCAAAATGTCCATAACCGGGGACACGGCTAATCATTATTAGTTTGTACACTCTGCAGAGGTTTGCGCACTTTTCCCCACATGACTCGATCTCCTCCATTTGTTTTCTCGCACTTCATGGAGTTTGAGAAACGAATGACCGAGACATAGTCTTTCGGAAGCGCTAGCACCTTACGATGGGTAGACCGGCACACCTACTTTCCCCTACATCTGCTAGTCTACCACTGTAAGGGTTCGCACGACTTAGTCAACTATGCTAGAGCCCATAATAGCATGTGGCTGCACACGAAAGTTTCTAGCATGAATAATCTTATGATCCCTTTGAGCCTGGGTGGCGGTCCATAAAAAACAGGCAATCCTGGTCTACCCAGGTGCCTAGACAGGCAATCCTGGAATAACCAGGTACCTCAATCCACCCAGATGTGTATTAATGTTGCCACCTTAAAAAAACCATTAATTAACAATCTCACATCTGTCATGGAAATTCACTCAAACCCAATCCACGTCTATGAGCATAGCATGGCATAATAAGCAAACGTAGAAGTAACTCCCAAGGGTTTGATAATAAAACAGGTAATAGGTGCTACCTCAATCTACTTCCCAAAACCCACAATTTAATTCAGATCCTAATCATGCAATTGTTTGGAGGATTGAACTAATGCAATAAAAACTGGGTAATAAGGGATATGATCAAAGTGTGAACTTGCCTGCAATGTTGATGAAGATGATTCGCACTCAAAACTCTTGATAGTTCTACTCATCACACTCCGGTCAATCTATCGCGAGCAAGCAATGGTAACCACACATAAGCAATCACTCAAAAGATCGGAAAGAACGAAGAATACAACTCGGAAAACATCAAAACCAAGCAAATAACTCTTGCAACATAAAACATTTCCTAACAGTACCAAAATTATGTGAATTTAGCCTTATCAGAAAGTTTAGATCAAGAGCTTCAATTTGCAAAAAGAATCAACTAAATCGGAGTTACAAAACTCAAGTTATGATCAAACGAAGTTCAAATTCAAATCTGATCTAATTCAAATTTTAAACTTTCAAAAACTTGTTTGAGTTGGATTACTGGATAGAGGAGATCGTAACGAAGAAGTGGGCGTTGGTTTCGTTGGATTTGGACAAACAAGTGAAAAGTAGTGATCGTTTGATGTATAGGGACTAATCTATAAAAACTTTAATCATAGACGGGTCCGTGATAGAAATAAAATAAAACAAAAAGGCTATTTAACGAACGTTCGCTAACGAACACTACGAAAAGAAAAACGTTCGCTCCGGAGCCTAAGCTAACGAACGCTCTCTAAATAAAAAAACGCTTAGAGAAAAAAAACGAATGGATATGGATCCTTAGATCCAGATCGGACGGACGAGGAGGGGAGGTGGTTACCGCGGCGGTTGGAGTCGCCGGCGACAGAGAAGACGGCGGCGACAGCGTCAGCTACAGACAGGGCGGCGGCTCCGGGGTCGGCGGCGACGGGCGGAGGCACGGGCGGAGATGGCGGCTAGGGCGGCGCGAGGCGGCGGAGGCGGCAGCGCGGCCGGCGGCGGAAGGCGGACGGCAGCGGGCGGCGAGACGAGAGGGTGCGGGGCAAAGCGTCGAGGGGAAAAAGAGGGGGCGGGGCGGCGGCCTTGCCATATAAAGGCCAGGGGAGGGAGCGGCTTGGAGGAGGGGGCAGGAGGAGGCCGGAGGCGGTACGGCGGCGGCGGCCGGCGTGCTCGGGCGGGACTCCGCCCGGGGTCGGTGGTGACGGCGCGCATGGGCTGGGCCGTGGCCTGGCCTGTGAGCTGGGCCGGCCCAGTCGGAGGAGGGAGTTTTTTTTTAAGAAAACGTTTTCTCAGACAAATAAAACAGAACAGAACAAAAATATTATATAGGCATATAATATATCAAATTTTTCAGAAATAGATTTTCTACAGCATGAACATTTTTCTAGAGTCAAATAAAATCCACACCAATTCATATAAATCAAACACTGCTGCTGCTCTAATAAAATCCAACGAAAATCATTTTAAAAATACCAAAATGAATTCAAATTTATTTCTCTCCAATTTTCTATTGTAGGGAATCATGTTACCCTAATTTCTGTATATTTTATTTTTGGAGAAAAATAATTTGAATAAAACTCCAATAACTCCAAATTAAAAATAAATTCAAAATAACTTTGAATTTAATTCTTTTAAAACTCCCAACTCATATTTCATATAATTTGAAGAAGTCATTTTATCTTCTCTCATGAAAATCATTGAGTTGCATGAAGTTTATGAATCGAAATATTTCCAAATGAAATTCAAATATTTTCAAATACCCTTTCATTTAAATAAATGGAAGAAGTCATATCATCTTCGCTCAAGGGTTTTGTATTTGAAAAGAATTTGAATTCATGAAGATCAGAAAAGAAAATGAAAGTTTGGGAAAGTCCTTTTATTCCCTCTCATTTAACTTTCAAAAAAAAGTTTCGAATTCACTCACTTTCAGTCAATCAATCAAACAATCAATCAAAACTATCTATTTGTTTATAACATTCCAAAATTTAGAATTTTGGGATGTTACAAACCTACCACCCTTAAAATGAATCTCTCCCTCGAGATTCGGAGAGGCTAGCAAGAAATAGGTTAGGGTAGGGGGTCTTCTCAAAATCCATCCATCGTCTCCGGAGGTCTGGGGTGCTACCACCCTTAAAAACATGGTTACAGTCCCATTAATACTCATATACTCCATCCTTATTCTTGACGGGGCCGGTCTTCTCAGGTCTCGGGAAAATTCCTTCTCTGGGCTCTTCCGGTAGTGGCATAACTTTTCCTCAATACTTCTGCCCTTTCACCTTGGTACGGTTATTCCGAGACTGGGTCTTCTTAGCTGACGGGTCTGGCACCAATACTAATTAGCTATCGATATCTCATGGTGGTCAACAATTTATGGTTTCTCCTGCAAAAAATGGGTCTGGGTTGAGCCTCACCGTATATCCTATGATTAGCAATAGCTGCCGTGTACAAGGGAAAATACTTATACCATTCTAGGGTTCAAACAAGGTTTTGATCGTTGTCTCTCTACTATAGGTAAGTCACTCAGATTTACTATCCCGTATAGCAAGGCAAATAATAAGAGTAAGTCGGTATGGTGATCAATCCATCCCACACCCAAATCATTACCTAGTACATGGTTTAGCGAATCTCGCATTCTAGCACTCGGTCATCCTCACAAGCATTGCAGAATTTCTCTTGTCGACGAACCAAGTTCGGATAAATCCATTGTTTCTGCAAGCCAAACAAACATCTATCGTTCCTTAACAACTCTCAGGTTTTGCGTTACTCCTATAAATCGTCTATCGATAAAGTCGTAACTTCTTCAGGGTTTTCCTTCAACAAGAGTGTGCTTGCTTCTTGGCAGGTCCTGGGGCCTGTGGGTTATGGCCCATATCATCACTTGTAAACCTTGAACTCATCCTCTGGGCAATTGATCGTTATTCCAACATTCAACTTCCATCTTCTTAGCATACTCAAAATCCATCCAATTGTAATGTCTTTCTTCCTTCTATTTGTACCAAACTAAGACGTGATTACTCAGACTCATCATGGAATTTCCATTGATCCATATTTCCAACATCACCTCCTTTATATCCAATAGTAATACATCTCTTCGTCCTTGTTGGATGTCCCACATACCGAGATAAAAACTTATACTTATGAAGTCCATACTCCACTTCGTGGAACATCATTATCCTTTCCAGGGTCAAGCGTCCTTACAGGGGAATATTGGCCATCTCTGCATGGCACTTCTTCAACTGGGAAACGTGAAACACATCATGAACTCCTGACAGTCCTTCGGGTGACTCCAACTTGTTGGCCACTTCTCTGATACACTCCAAACTCGGTATGGTCCTACAAATCTCGGGGCTAAATTTCCCTTAATTCCAGATTGTTTAACTCCTCGCAGAGGGGACACACGAAGACATGCTCTGTCTCAAATTTCATAGACTACCTCTTTGCGTTTTTGAGTCTGCATAACTCTTCTGCCTGGACTGAGCTACATTCAGTCTATCTCGAAGCAACTTAACATTATCTTCTGAATCCTTGATCACATTTGGTCCAAACAACTGACGGTCTCCAACTTCATCCCACATCAACGGTGTTTGGCTCCTTCTCACATACAAAGCTCCAAAAGGGGCCATCTTCAAACTGGCTTGGTAACTGTTGTTGTATGAGAACTCCGCGTAAGGTGGATTATCATCCCTACTAGATCCATAATCTAGTGCACACATTGTCAACATGTCCTCCAAAATCTAATTGACTCTTGGTCTATCAATCTGTATGCTGATGTAAGGCTGTACTGAACTCTAGCCTAGTACCCAAAGTCTGGTGCAGCTGATTCCAAAACTTTGAGGTAAACTGTGTTCCTCTATTTGATACGATGGTCCTCGGAACTCCATGCAGACATACAATCCTGGTCAATATATCTTGGCCAACTTCACACTTGTATAGGTGGTTTTCACTGGGATAGAGTGAGCCACTTTGGTCAAGCGAATCAACTACTACCCAGATAGAATCATATCCCGATCGGGTTCTAGGAAATCCGGTAATGAAATCCATGCCAAGCTTATCCTGCTTCCATTCGGGTATCGGCATAGGCTATAGTAATCTGGCTGGCTTCTGATGCTCTGCCTTTACTCTCTGGCATACATCACCTACGACTACATACTCCACAATATCCTTCTTCATACCAAGCCACCAGAAACACTCCTTCAAATCCAAATACATCTTGGTGTTTCCAGGGCGAATCGAGTATGGTGAGTCATGAGCCTCTTGAAGTATTTACTTCCCGATCTTTGTATTATTGGGAACATATACACGGTCCTCGAACCATAAGATGTCGTGCTCATCCTTACGAAAACCTTTGGCCTTTCCTTTGCTCATCCTCTCTTTTATCTCAGCAATCTCTTTGTCATACTTCTGAGCTTCACGAATCTTTACCAACAATGTAGACTGAACTTCCATTGCGGCAACAAAACCTTTGGGAACAATCTCCAACCGAAGTTCCCTGAGATCCTCTGCTAACTCCTTTGGTAAATCCCAACTTATGAGGGTATTCATCCTGGTGTTCTTTATGGTTGTGTCCTATTTCTCCACAAAGCTTGTATGCACAAGGTTTCTTCATATCATTTCCATAAGGCTTGAACTTCTGGGACATAAAACGAGACCTTTGCAGAGTCAACTTAAATTCTTCTCAAGTGGTTACTCTTTGCCATCCATTGATGTTTTGGTACATCCTCCACCAAGTAGCAGCACCTCTTTTCAAAGCACTGTAGAGCATGCTGGGTCATATCCTTTCCGGCTATAGGGTTATTCTCCATTTGATCCTCGATGTTCTGAATCCATCGGCTCGTCTCCAATTGAGTCATTGGTCCAGAAAATATAAACTCATCTCCATTCATCCTTTATGGGGTCCATGGGTTTTGGGGTTGGATAAGAGAGATAGAGAGGGATACACACAATGCAAGCAATGGTTTTGAAAAGACAGATTTTATTGTGGCTGTCAGAAAAACAACAAACAAATGACAACTCACAAACGTCGCATCTAACGTAAGTATATAACAGGGGTTTGGTCTTCTAATGGTCAATAAATCTTCAAAGTCTTCAAACTCTTCAAGTCTTGGTCATGTCTCCGATGGCTCCTTCTGATCATGCTTGTCCTTCTCAAGTTCTTTTGCCAAATCATCTCTGTTGACGTGAAGTTTCCCATGACGTCCTTTAATATCCTGGAGTTGCGTTCCAAACTTATGGGTTTCAACATCCTTGGCATGAACCATGGTACTACTGTTCTTCAGTTCCTGACGAATCTCCGGTATCTCAGGGTTTTGCTCTTCTAAATTACTACTTTCATCTTCTGTGTTTTGAGTTCTTCATGAAATGCTTCCTTATCAAATACTGCTTCTTGTAGGTCCATCTTAACTTCTTGATGTAACACTCCAAATCCTAGTGATGCACCAGCTGAGGTTAAAAACTTTGTCTTGCTAATAGGTGCTCCATTAGCCTTCTACTATCCAATCCTTCCATGCATATGCATGCTTAACTCAGCACGGTGACAATAGCATCAGCAGGCAATAACATCATGGATAACCATGTTTATGCCCATGTTACTGCCATGAGCTATCATTCCATAATTGATATCTCCTGCCTTGGGGCTTTCTTGACAAAACCTTTGAGTTCTAACGCTCCATGTTCCGGTCTTTATCCGATACACCTTGATCTCGGGTATTGACAACTTCCATAGTCTATCAAGTTCCATAAGTGTAGCCTTCCTTGGTCATAAAAAAATCTGGGAATTCTTCAGAGCCTTCAAATTCTCCTAGTCTTCAGAGTCTTCAACAGTTGTAGTTTCCATTTTCATAATGTATGGTAAAATCCTCTTCATTCCGAATGGTCTTAGTTGTCTGATATCTGGTCCTTCTTGGAGTGGTCTCATCAGTCTAATCTCCAAGTGGTCAAAAGGGAAGAGGGGTATGGTCTCTCTAAAAGGGAATATTTGAATAAGCTCAGAAGAGAAAAGAGGTAAAAGATCTTTTTGAAAAGAAAGTTATAGAGAATAAATCTTCCTATGGGCTTGCCAGTTTCTAAGGGTCACGTCCTACAGTCAACATGTGCTCTGATACCATCTTGTAGCGACCCGTCTCTGTGCTTAAGTGTCATCCCTGGATCGGTATGCTGACACACACAGTACTCGAGGATTTATAACAGAGGTAAATCACATGTATAAAGTAACATAAATACTATTACCTCAATCCAAAAATAGCAGAAGTAACAAGGTTGTGGATTCCCATCAACACCAACGGCAAAGTTGAGTGTAGAAATCGTAACCCTAACGTATCACTTACTCGTCGTAAGATCCTGCAACATGAGACGTTGCAGCCACAAAGGGTCAGTACATTGAATGTACTGGCAAATTCACAACATAGAGCAATGATGAATAAAGGCTATCACTACATGCATATTTGGCTGGTGGAGGCTCTATGGTTATAATGTTTTTGCGAAAAGCCAATTTTTCCCTAATGCAAAGGAATACATTTTATTTAACTATCATGGTGGTTGTTAAACATTGAGAATGGTTGACAGCATTCTCAATCCCAATTAAGTAACATCATTAAACCCAACAAAATTAATTAAAGTAACATGATGAGATTCACATGATAATCCAAGTACTAGATACTGAAAACGTCCATAACCGGGGATACGACTAATCATGATTAGTTTGTACACTCTGCAGAGGTTTGCACACTTTTCCCCACATGACTCGATCTCCCCCGTTCGTTTTCTCGCACTACATGGTGTTTGAGAAACGAATGACCGAGACATAGTCTTTCGGAAGCGCTAGCACCTTATGATGGGTAGACCGATACACCTACTTTCCCCTACATCTGCTAGTCTACCACTGTAAGAGTTCGCACGACTTAGTCAACTATGCTAGAGCCCATAATAGCATGTGGCTGCACACGAAAGTTTCTAGCATGAATAATCTTATGATCCCTTTGAGCCTGGGTGGCGGTCCATAAAAAAAACAGGCAATCCTGGTCTACCCAGGTGCCTAGACAGGCAATCCTAGAATAACCAGGTACCTCAAACCACCCAGATGTGTATTAATGTTGCCACCTTAAATAAACCATTAATTAACAATCTCACATCTGTCATGGAAATTCACTCAAACCCAATCCACGTCTATGAGCATAGCATGGCATAATAAGCAAACATAGAAGTAACTCCCAAGGGTTTGATAATAAAACAGGTAATAGGTTCTACCTCAATCTACTTCCCAAAACCTACAATTTAATTCAGATCCTAATCATGCAATTGTTTGGAGGATTGAACTAATGCAATAAAAACTAGGTAATAAGGGATATGATCAAAGTGTGAACTTGCCTGCAATGTTGATGAAGATGATTCTCACTCAAAACTCTTGATAGTTCTACTCGTCACACTGCGGTCAATCTATCGCGAGCAAGCAATGGTAACCACACATAAGCAATCACTCAAAAGATCGGAAAGAACGAAGAATACAACTCGGAAAACATCAAAACCAAGCAAATAACTCTTGCAACATAAAACAATTTCTAACAGTACCAAAATTATGTGAATTTGGCCTTATCAGAAAGTTTAGGTCAAGAGCTTCGATTTGCAAAAAGAATCAACTAAATCGGAGTTACGAAACTCAAGTTATGATCAAACAAAGATCAAATTCAAATCTGATCTAATTCAAATTTTAAACTTTCAAAAACTTGTTTGAGTTGGATTACTAGATATAGGAGATCGTAACAAAGAAGTGGGCGTTGGTTTCATTGGATTTGGACAAACGAGTGAAAAGTACTGATCGTTTGAAGTACAAGGACTAATTTGTAAAAACTTTAATCACAGACGGGTCCCTGATAGAAATAAAATAAAATGAAAAGGCTATTTAACAAACGTTCACTAACGAACGCTATGAACGAAAAAGAACGTTCGCTCCAGAGCCTAAGCTAACAAACGCACTCTAAATAAAAAAACGCTTAGAGAAAAAAAATGGATATGGATCCTTAGATCCAGATCGGACGGACGAGGAGGGGCGGTGGTTACCGCGGTGGTTGGAGTCGCCAGCGACAGAGAAGACGGCGGCGGCGGCGGCGGCTACGGACAGGGCGGCGGTGACGGGCGGAGACGGCGGCTAGGGCGGCGCGAGGCGGCGGAGGCGGCAGCGCGGCTGGCGGCGGAATGCGGATGGCGGCAGGCGGCAAGAAGAGAGGGGGCGGGACGGCGCGTCGAGGGGAAAAGAGGGGGCGGGGCGGCGGCCTCGCCTTATAAAGGCCAGGGGAGGGAGTGGCTTGGAGGAGGGGGCAGGAGGAGGCCGGAGGCGGTACGGCGGCGGCGGCCGGCGTGCTCGGGCGGGACTCCGCCCGGGGTCGGTGGTGATGGCGTGCATGGGCTGGGCCGTGGCCTGGCCTGGGAGCTGGGCCGGCCCAGTCGGAGGAGGGAGTTTTTTTTAAGAAAACGTTTCTCAG
The DNA here is from genome assembly GCF_002162155.2 of Triticum dicoccoides. Classification (NCBI taxonomy): domain Eukaryota; kingdom Viridiplantae; phylum Streptophyta; class Magnoliopsida; order Poales; family Poaceae; genus Triticum; species Triticum dicoccoides. Next base: position 422,401,093 of record NC_041391.1, on the reverse strand, counting down.
ACAAATAAAACAGAACAGAACAAAAATATTACATAGGCATATAATATATCAAATTTTTCAAAAAAAGATTTTCTACAGCATGAACATTTTTCTAGAGTCAAATAAAATCCACACCAACTATTATAAATCAAACAGTTCTGCTACTCTAATAAAATCCAATGAAAATCATTTTAAAAATACCAAAATGAATTCAAATTTATTTCTCTCCAATTTTCTATTGTAGGGAATCATGTTACCCTAATTTCTGTATATTTTATTTTTGGAGAAAAATAATTTGAGTAAAACTCCAATAACTCCAAATTGAAAATAAATTCAAAAGAACTTTGAATTTAATTCTTTTAAAACTCCCAACTCATATTTCACATAATTTGAAGAAGTCATTTTATCTTCTCTCGTGAAAATCATTGAGTTGCATGAAGTTTATGAATCGAAATATTTCCAAATGGAATTCAAATATTTTCAAATACCCTTTCATTTAAATAAATGGAAGAAGTCATATCATCTTCGCTCAAGGGTTTTGTATTTGAAAAGAATTTGAATTCATGAAGATCAGAAAAGAAAATGAAAGTTTGGGAAAGTCCTTTTATTCCCTCTCATTTAACTTTCAAATAAAGTTTCGAATTCACTCACTTTCAGTCAATCAATCAAACAATCAATCAAAACTATCTATTTGTTTATAATATTCCAAAATTTAGAATTTTGTGATGTTACACTTGCGCCGCCGGGGACCCGCACAACCATGCACCGACGTCGCCCTTGTACAACGCTCCCACACGCCGGATCCGGACGGATCCATCGATCCCCGTCTTCAACGCCCACATCCAGGGCTGGCTGGTGGCCGGATCTGGCGAGCCCCGCCTCCACCACCCCTGGCCGGATCCGGCGAAACAGCCACCACCCGAGAACATCCACATCAAGGAGAATGCGGCGCGGGGTCACCACCCTCTCTCTGGCGGTCGTCCTCTACTAGGTGTTGTCGGCGCCCCGCCCTCCATTCACCACGACTCCCCACCTCCCTCCCGCTGCACCATCCACGACTGGGGCGCCCTTAGCCACACGGGAGCCCACCCCGCCACCGCGCCATCCAGCGCCACCACGCGCCTTCTTCATCCAACGGCGTCGGATCCACCCACCCGACGACTGGATCCGCCACGACCCCGCCTTACCTCGCCGCCCTTCGACAGTCCAGTGTTGTCCCGCTCCCCTCTCGGTTCACCGGTGGAGGAAGCCACGTATGTGGGTCTCATGCCAGTGCATGGTTCGCCGGTGATGCATGGTGCAGTGCACCTCGCCATGCGGTGCAGTCTAGAAGTGTTTTTATCATCCATTTTTCTGGATTCTGGATGTGCAATTCAACAGCTACCCCTCCCCATCCTGCAAAACAACGAGGCTCAGGAGCTTTGGTATGGGCAGGGCCCCAGGAAGGAGTTAGGCCCGGTAGAAGTTGCGGGAGGCGCCGATCTTGCCTGATCTGGCTTCCTCCGCTGCCTGCATCTTGTCTCCCTCTCAGTCATGCGTTGCGACGGTCGATCTATAGGGAGGGGTTGATGGCCGCCCAACCATGTGCTGCGACAGCCTCCTTAGAGGGTGGCGACGACGGGCTCTGGCCGTCCACACGGAGGGTTGCAGTGTTTCTTGCCCTGCGAGCGTGTGTCACCGCCGGGTGCTGGCCCTGCGGCGCAGCCATGTCCGGTTCGCAGGGGACGCATGGTGCAGTGCACCTCGCCGTGCGGTGCAGTTCATAACAGTTCCCCTCCCCTTATTTTCTAGATTTTTCATGTGCAGTTCAGCCAGATCCCGCGAGCAGTGCGCCTTTGCGCCCCGATGTGGTCCATCCTGCTGTCGCTGGTGCCGTGACTACGAGCAGATGGCGGCTGGAGTAGCCCACTGCAGCATGGAGTTTCCATCGTGGTGCCCTTCCTCCTCCTATCCGTCTTGCTTTCTCTGTGTGGTTTACTGCAGCCCCGTCACCGGCTAGTGCTGCTCCTTGGGGGCCGTTCACTGTGGTTCACTGAAAAAATTCTCTTGCAGTCCTTGTAGAATGATGCAGAGAGGAAATAAGAGTAGAAAATGGATGTGGATGTTGATGTGGATGAATGCTTGTGTATAATATGTAGCATGCAAATAAAAACTGCAATTAAAGTCGCCTCGTCCCTGCAGTGCATATTTCATGATTAACTAAAAAATATATATGTAGTGCACTACGGGAAAACCAAAACTCTATAGAGAAAAAAGAAAAAGAAAAATGCAGTGCACTCCGGTCTTTAAAAAAGTCCACCCCAAAGGACTTTGAAGTACACTTCATTTAAAAAAATGTGTTTGCAAAAGTTTACAGTGTGTTCATTCAAGAAGTTTAAATAGAGTAGTGAGGTTCACCTTTGAGAGTGCTTGCGGCTCATTTTCAAGAGCGTTGTGGTTTACTTGGACCAAAAGTAAAAACGGAAAAAATGCAAAATAAAAAAGTAATGCAATTCACTTTCGGTAGTGTTGCGGGTCACTCGCTACCGTTGTGAAGTGCATAAAAAAATATCACGCAAACGACAGAAAACTAATGCGCTCCATTTCTCGATGCTATTGCGGTTCAGTTATGTTCGACGTGAAGCGCGATTCACTCACTCATCTTGGAAAATTTACGCCTAACAAAAGAAACCATGAAGTACACTTTCCCATCTGATGTAGTGCGATTTTCATTCCAAAGCAGTGCGTTCGTGTGTCTGATGCAATCCATGTGTTGATTTTGGTGTCGCGAAAAACAGAGTGTCCGCATTTCGGTAATTTTAAAACTGCTCTTAAACCGGAAGGAATTAGAGAGAGTGTTCTACATGAAAATTTTGTGTCCCGTTGATATATTTCCAATGGCATATCACTTGAATCATTCCGATCAGCGGTTCGTAAAGATTTCGCGAAAAACGGCCGCAGCCTCTCGTCGTCAACCGCACAATTTTCTAAATTAACTAAAAACCTTAAGGAATCTCAAAAATATTTCAATATATGAAAGTTGAGCCTCGCCCGTAGCTTTCCAACGGCGTTATCGGATGCCTCGCTTCGACAAACGCTTCAAAAACTGAAGCGAAAATAGTACCAAAAATTATAAAAAAATCGAAAAAACACAATTCCGTGATTTACTAAATTTAAAATTGCTCTTAAACCGTAACGAATTAAAGAAAATAATAGATATGAAAAAGATGCACCTCGGTGATATATTTCTAGAGGTATATCATTTTCTTCATTTCGATGAGCGGTTTAGAAAAAAAATGCAAAAAAACGCTCGCTGCCACTCGTCTTACGCCGCACCATTTTCAAAACTGCTTTTAAACCGCGAAGAATCTCGAAAAGTGTTCAACATGACGAAGTTGCGCCTAATCCATAGATTTTCAACCATATATTACATGCCTCTTTCCGATAAACGGTTAAAAAACTAGAGCAAAAAGGGCACCGAAAAAACACAGCGTGCAGTATTTTTTCGACGGGAAGTTCACTCGCCTAAGTACTGCAAGGCACTTGGTTCAAAAAATGACGTGCACTCGCGTTGAGCATGCAGTGCAGAAGTGTTATCAGAATAGTTATTCTGCTAATATTAGCATAATAGACCGGCTGTATGCGGCACCCCCCTCCACAGTTTACACCCCGGTCATATTCTTGTAGTGCTTAGGCGAAGCCCTGCACGGATCACTTCATCATCACTGTCACCACGCTGTCGGGTTGATGGAACTCATCTACTTCCTCGACACCTTGCTGGATCAAGAAGGCGAGGGATGTCATCACGCTGAACGTGTGCAGAACTCGGAGGTGTCGTACGTTCAGTGCTTGATCGGTCGGAGTTAGAAGAAGTTCGACTACATCAACCACGTTGTCAAACACTTTCGCTTTCAGTCTATGAGGGTACATAGACACACTCTCCCCCTCATTGCTATGCATATCCAAGATAGATCTTGCGTGAGTGCAGGATTTTTTTTTGAAATTGCATGCTACGTTTCCCAACAATGAACACTCGTCAACCTCACAATCCCATGAGTTGACGAAATGAGCTCTTGAGAGCAATGACGATTTGCGATTCCGCGGATTGTCCTTACCACTACTCTCTTCGTGAATGTACTACACACATCTCTTTTACTTGGCTCTCACACGGCTATGGGCTATATACCACTTGTCACCTTATGCTCATTTTACCGTGTTCACTTTGCATGTCATGCCTCTTTATATTCCTTTGCCATGCGATTGTGAACCGTGCTTGCACTTACATATGATTCACCATTTTTCTACTACTATGTGTATTTGCATGCTCGATGGAGATCCTTGTTGCTATTGCCATGTTTACCATGTGCCACATGCTACTGTTGATTCTTGTGTTGGGAGAGTCATGATGTTCCACGTGCTATTTACATAGAACCTCTCGCTAATGCAATGATGATACTATATTCCTATCTTGTTTTCATGCTTGTGATATGTCATGTGTATTATTCATGCCTACTATTTACACACATGTCATGCTTGACATGATTACCTCTAGTATGTTGCATCTTTGCACCACTAGCTTGCTAGACTTGATCGTCATGATTGCTTACTATGATGCATCACCCATGATCCATTCTTGCTTGTTTCATTGGGTTGATGACGTATATCTTCATGCCTCTTGCATAATTTATCCTGCTCGATTTCAATTGTCTCCATTAGTTGCATCTCTCATATTGCCTTGTGGTGAGTGCAACCATGCTATGTTTATTTATCTTGGAGACTTGGACATCTTACATGTGACACATGCTTGTTTCATTTCGCTTAATGCATTTGGTTGTTCTAGCATCTTATGCCTACATACCATGCACTACACCCTTGTCCTTTCTTATGATAAGAATGTTGAAACACTTGTTTGGTAACCCACCACACGAATAGGTTTTGCAATTCCGCTAACCTCATTTGTTTTTCCGAGTGTTTGTCATGTTTTTTTGTTTTGAAGGATTCACAAGGCGATACCGTCATGAGACATATTGGTTATGTGAAGGCGTACTTGATGTGCAACTCCAACATCTTCGGGCATATTCATAATGTGAACTCTTTCCCTTTGATCCACCCTCAAATACGCATATTGGATGGGTCATTCTTTCATTGTTGTCTCCTTCTTCTTGTCTACATGATACATATATTGGATGGAGGACCGACATTCGAGAAGGACCCTATGGATCTTAAAGTTGAGGAGTGTTCGAACTTAGTGGAAGCACCACCGTACCACCACTTATGCCACGACACTGAGCCATGGTACAACAGCACCCATAATAAGTTTGCACTTTATGCATGGATTGACTTGCATTATGATTGCCTTGTTGCATCTTGTATTTCTATGTCATCCATGATATATGAGCTTATGCACTTCATTAGCAAATATGTTGTGATCTTTCTTGATGGCATCTTCATACATAATGATCACATTACCCATCATCAATTGCATGATCACATAGTCACATTGAGCACCAATTACCACATTCATGCTTTTGGTACACCATTCCATTATGACATCATTTTGCACAATGGTTGCCTTGATCACATTCACAACACCTTTGTGTGCACAATGAATGAATTTGCTCCCATGAATGCATTACATATCATTCTACATCATTTGGATAAGCATCTCATGCCTTGTCACGAATAATCTTTTTGAACGGACTCATACTTCCTTGATGGACGCATTGTGTGCGCTAACCATTGTATTTCCAACTGTCCCTTGTGTTTGCTCGTTTTGCATGTATACCATTCTGATGACATCTTGAATTACTTAGATTGTGCCATCACATACACTATGTCCGACAACAAGTACATCCATGCCTACCGTGTACATGGCGATACGGTTTACGATCTGAGGTCAGATCTTTTCGAAGGGGGAGGGGATGATGTGGAGCATCCCATGGTTATATCCATGTACACCTTCATAGCACCTCAGGCCCCAAGTGGACCTACCGGACTTAAGGTGAACCTGCTCCTCTTCGAGATTTACATGAATATCCATTAGACTTGGTTGCTACCTCACCATGGATCATTGTGCATCATTAGGTACGAGGATGACCACCACCAAGCAGCTAGGGAGCATCCCGGAGGCCAAGGAGAAGGACCCCAAGGCCACAAGGAGGAAGAAGGAGTGCGCCAAGATCAACTCTGTACCTCCCAGGCGACCCCGTGCGCATGGACTACACATGGAGCTGGCGCTGGAGCACCCCGTGCGCACGGGCTTGTATCGTGCCCGCGGGACTGATAACCCACAAGTATAGGGGATCGCAACAGTTTTCGAGGGTAGAGTATTCAACCCAAATTTATAGATTCGACACAAGGGGAGCCAAAGAATATTTGCAAGTATTAGCAGCTGAGTTGTCAATTCAACCACACCTGGAGATTAATCATCTGTAGCAAAGTGACCAATAGCAAAGTAATATGATAATTTCGATAGTAGTGACAGCAGGAATAGTAATGGTAACAGTGATAGCAGTAGTCACTTAGCAAGATAATGTAGGATAAATTTGTAGCCATTGGATCGATGATTTGTTGGATGACATTCGTCATGTGACAGTCATAACCTAGGGCGATACGACACTAGCTCCAGTTCATAAATATAATGTAGGCATGTATTCCGTAAATAGTCATACGTGCTTATGGAAAGAACTTGCATGACATCTTTTATCCTACCCTCCTGTGGCAGCGAGGTCCAATTGGAAACTAAGGGATATTAAGGCCTACTTTTAATAAAGAACCGGAACAAAGCGTTACCACATGGTGAATACGTGAACTCCTCAAACTACGGTCATCACTGGGAGTGGTCCCGACTATTGTCACTCCGGGGCTGCCGGATCATAACATGTAGTAGGTGACTATAACTTGCAAGATCGGATCTAGAACATGAATATAATGGTGATAACATAAACGGTTCAAATCTTAAATCATGGCACCCGAGCACAAAGTGACAAGCATTAAGCCTGGCAAAGTCATAGAAACATCAATCTCATAACATAGTGGATACTAGGGATCAAGCTCTAACAAAACTAACTAGATTACATGATGAATCTCATCCAACTCCTCATCGACCAGCGAGCCTACGAAGGAATTTCTCACTCCCGGTGGGGAGCATCATGGAATTAGCGATGGAGAAGGGTTGGTGATGACGAAGAATGAAGATCCCCCTCTCCGGAGCCCCAAACGGACTCCAGATCTGGCCTCCCGATGAAGAACAGGAGGTGATGGCGGCTTCGTCTCGTGGATCACGATAATTCTTTCTCCCTGGTTTTTTCTAGAAAAATAGGATTTTATAAAGTCAATTTTGGGGTCAGCGGGGCCACCAGGTGGGGACAACCCACCTGGGTGCGCTTGGGGGGGCAGGCGCGCCCTGGTGGGTTGTGCCCACCCAGGTGCCCCCCTCCGGTGGATCTTGGCTCCAGAAATTCTCTTTATTGATATAAAAAATCCTCGCAAAGTTTTGTTCCATTCCGAGAACTTTTATTTATGCACAAAACAACACCATGGTAGTTCTGCTGAAAACAGCGTCAGCCCAGGGTTATTTTCATTCAAATCATGCAAATTAGAGTCCAAAACAAGAGGATAAGCTTTAGGAAAAGTAGATACATTGGAGACGTATCAACTCCCCAAGCTTAAACCTTTGCTTGTCCTCAAGCAATTCAGTTGATAAACTGAAAGTGAAAAAGAAAAACTTTTACGAACTCTTTTGCTCTTGTTTGCATAAATAAGCTTAAACAACACCTAGGTTTTCAGCTAACATTATAACTAATCATGCTGACAATAACTCTTAAAAATTATATTAACTCATATAAATGACATAATCAACTAGCGAGCAATAATAAGATATCTCAAGCAGCAACACGTTATCAGAACAGCCATGATATAATATGACAATAGTAGTATCTTGCTAGCCCTTTCTAAGACCACAAAACTTAAATGCAGAACACCTCCAAAGTTCAAGCAGTGACTAAACATTGGAATTCATGGTAGAAAAGATCCAGTCATGATGCACCGAAGATTAGCTACACACAATGCATCAGCATGACAACACTGCTCTCAGGTTCTAGCACTTATTTTAGAGGGTGATGACACAACATAAAAGTAAATAGAAAGTACCTTCGCAAAGGGAAGCAGTGATTTGCAGAGGTGCCAGAGCTCAAGTTTTAAAACGAAGGTAAATGATATTTTGAGATATGCACCCTTCTTGTTTACTTCACGACCATCAGTTATCAATATCTTCCATGCTAAGCACGCTAGTGGCGGTTCCCAAGCGATAAAAGTAAAGATTTACCCCCCCCCTCCAGCAAAAATCACACTCCACGGCTTGTCCGAAACAATGGGTGTCATCCATACCAACAATAGTCCAGGGGGGAGTTTTATTTAATTATTTGCATGTTGAGTTCGGGATTGGGAATCCCTATTACCGCCCTTTTCTCATGCGATGGCGAGTGAGTAAACACTCGACCTGAGAATAACCTGCTTAGCATGGAAGATACCGACCACCTCCTATCGTTCCATGAACGATCCAGGCACACAAAAAGGATATTTATTTGAAGTTTTCAGAGGTGGCACATGCAAATTTACTTAGGACAGCAGGGTAATACCGCATATAGGTAGGTATGGTGGACTCATCTAGAATAACTTGGGTTCAAGGTTTTTTAGGTACAAGCAGAAATCCCACTTAGTACACGCGAAGGCTAGCAAATAGATTGAGAAGCGGCCAGCTAGAGAGCAACAACGGTCATGAACATGCATTATGCATAAGTAACATTGGACACTAGCATGAGTAGGATATGAAGACCATGAACATAAATATCATAGAGGCTATGTTGGTTTTGATTCAACTACATGCATGAACATGTGCCAAGTCAAGCCACTAGAACATTCAGAGGAGGATACCATATCATCATACTATATCACAATCATTTTAACGCAATGTTGATATCTAAGATAAATCATTATCCACCCCTAGCTACATATGCATGGCATGATAAACTATAATATCTAATTGTCATTACAAACATGTTTAATCATAATTGGCTGAATCATGGATACTAGGTTAAACATATTTACAAAAATAGAACAAGTCGAGTTCATACCCATTTCTCTCTGCTACGACCAGTTCATCAAATATCGTCCTTATTGCTCACTTGCACGACTAAATGATATGAAAATAATAATAGTGCAACAGTGCCGTGGACTATGCTGGAATCTGCAAACATTTTATTCAACAGGGGAACACAAGGTAATATGGGCTCTTTGTTAGATCAACAATTATGCATAAGAGAGCCACTCAACATTTTCATCGTGGTCTTCTCCTCGGTATGACTCAATAAAAGGAAAAGGAATTCAGAGAAACACACTGAAATGTTTTCAGAGTTTTTGGTTTTCTTGAACAAGCAAATAAAAGGGAAAAGCAAAAATGAGAGAAACTATTTACACGGGAAAGCCCCCAACAAGCAAAAGAAGAACAAGGGAATCTTTTTGGGTTTTCTTTTTAGTGCTACAGCTAATTACTCTAGAAAGAAAATTCAAAAAGAGAAGCAGGAAATATTTTTGGATTTTCTCAAAGTTTTCCAAACACACAAGAAGAAAGCGAGAAAATAAATTTAACATGGATGATACAATGGATAAGTGTGGACACAGACAACTGGAATGATATGTGTGAACATGAATGTAATGTCGGTGGGAATACGTACTCCCCCAAGCTTAGGCTTTTGGCCTAACTTGGTAATCCATTAGTAGCCTGCATAATAGTCGGAGTGATAGCTCATGGAGGCTCTCGGTGCGGATGCCTCGGCCTGCCGTGCCACCTCAACTACCGCGTTGTGGGCTTGGGCCTCGCTCTCAAGAACAAAATACCTTCCCTTGCTGTGACAATCAAAGAGAGCAGGGGCAGGCAAATACGTGTACACCACTGATTCTTGGTTAAACAACAATTTATAGGTGAAATTATGAATATCACCTTTAAGGATCTTATGATGTTTCATAGCATCAAAGTCTAAATACTACATGGGTAGAATAGGGTCATAGGGCAAAGGTGAAACACCCAACTCTCTTGCTAAACGTGTGACATAAATTCCACCATAGAAATAGCCACTATTAGCGTTGTGTTGCAACTTGCATGCAATAATCGCTCCAAGATTATGACTCCTATCACCGGTGAGAGCGGTGCGTATGAGGCTCAAGTCTGGAGCACAAAGTGTACTACAATCTTGTTTGCCTACAAAACATTTCCCATTAAATAAGGCAAAGTACTGAATTATGGGAAAATGAATGCTCTTTATTCTACCATGCATCACTCCCCTAGTCTCACCGTAGCAAAGACTAGTAAAAAATGTTTGGTACTTAGCCCTTGGTGGTTTGTCAAGCAAACCCTAGAATGGGATTTTGCAGTGGTGAGAAAAACTCTCTAGTGATAAGGTAAATGAATTTTCATAAAGTTTAAATGACACCCTAGACTCACGGGGATGGAATTTAAATCCATTGACAAATGATTCAGTGAGAGTGTGGTTTTGATTGCACTTATCTAAAATGTAGGGACCGAGACCGGCATTGTGAACATATTGTTCAAATTCCTCCTTAATGCTCACACTCTAAAGGAAATATGCCCTAGAGGCAATAATAAAGTTATTATTTATTTCCTTATTTCATGATAAATGTTTATTATTCATGCTAGAATTGTATTAACCGAAAACTTAGTACATGTGTGAATACATAGACAAAACATAGTGTCCCTAGTATGCCTCTACTTGACTAGCTCATTAATCAAAGATGGTTATGTTTCCTAACCATAGACATGTGTTGTCATTTTATGAATGGGATCACATCATTAGGAGAATGATGTGATGGACATGACCCATCCGTTAGCTTAGCATTATGATCGTTACAGTTTCATTGCCACAGCTCTCTTCATGACTTATACATGTTCCTCAGACTATGAGATTATGCTACTCCCGAATACCGGAGGAACACTTTGTGTGCTACCAAACGTCACAACATAAATGGGTGATTATCAAGGTGCTCTACAGGTGTCTCCAAAGGTGTTTGTTGGGTTGGCATAGATCGAGATTAGGATTTGTCACTCTGTGTTTTGGAGAGGTATCTCTGGACTCTCTCGGTAATACTCATCACCATAAGCCTTGCAAGCATTATGACTAATGAGTTAGTTGTGGGATGAAGTATTACGGAACGAGTAAAGAGACTTGCCGGTAACGAGATTGAACTAAGTATGATGAAACCGACAATCGAATCTCGGGCAAGTAACATACCGATGATAAAGGGAACAATGTATGTTATTATGCGGTTTGACCAATAAAGATCTTCGTAGAATATGTAGGGGCCAATATGAGCATCCAAGTTCGGCTATTGGTTATTGACCAGAGATGTGTCTCGGTCATGTCTACATAGTTCTCGAACCCATAGGGTCCGCACGCTTAACGTTCGATGATGATTTGTATTATGAGTTATGTGATTTGATGACCGGAGTTTGTTCGGAGTCCCGGATGAGATCACGGACGTGACGAGGAGTCTAGAAATGGTCGAGACGTAAAGATAGATATATTGGAAGGCTATATTCGGACATCGAAAAGGTTCCGAGTGATTCGAGTATTTTTCGGAGTACCGGAGAGTTACAAGAATTTGTCGGGGGAAGTAATGGGCCTTAATGGGCCATATGGGAAAGAAGATAAGGGCGTCAAGGGGTGGCTGCCCCCCCCCCCCGGGCTGGTCCAAATTGGACTAGGAGGGGGTGGCGCCCCCCCTCCTTCCTTCTCCCCTCTTCCTCCTTCCCTCCTTCTCCTAGTAGGAATAGGAAAGAGGAGGAGAATCCTACTTGGACTGGGAGTCCTGGTAGGATTCCCCACACCTGGCGCGCCCCCCTTGGCCCGGCCACCTCTTCCCTCCCCTCCTTTATATACGTGGCCAGGGGGCACCCCATAGACACACAAGTTGATCTTTTAGCCGTGTGCGATGCCCCTCCACAGTTACACACCTCGGTCATATCATCATAGTGCTTAGACGAAGCCTTGCGCCAGTAACTTCATCATCACTATCACCACGCCGTCGTGCTAACAAAACTCTCCCTCGGCCTCAACTGAATCAAGAGTACAAGGGACGTCATCGAGTTGAACGTGTGCTGAACGCGGATGTGTCGTACATTCGGTGCTTGGATCGGTTGGATCGTGAAGACGTTCGACTACATCAACCGTGTTAACTAAAGGCTTCCACTTTTGGTCTACGAGGGTACGTGGACACACTCTCCCCTCTTGTTGCTATGCATCTCCTAGATAGATCTTGTGTGATCATATCAATTTTTTTGAAATTACCGTGTTCCCCAACAGTGGTATAAGAGCCAGGTCTATGCGTAGATGTTATATGCACGAGTAGAACAGAAAGAGTTGTGGGCGATAATATTCATACTGCTTACCAGCATGTCATACTTTTATTCGGCGGTATTGTTGGATGAAGCAGGCTGGAACGACATTACATGACCGCGTTCATGAGACTGGTTCTACCGATGTGCTTATGCACATAGGTGGCTGGCGGGTGTCTGTTTCTCCAACTTTAGTTGAATCGAGTGTGGCTACGTCCGGTCCTTGTTGAAGGTTAAAGCAGCACACTTGACAAAAAATCGTTGTGGTTTTGATGCGTAGGTAAGAACAGTTCTTTCTAGAAGCCCGTAGCAGCCACGTAAAACTTTCAACAACAAAGTAGAGGACGTCTAACTTGTTTTTGTAGGGCGTGCTGTGATGTGATATGGTCAAGGCATGATGTGATATAAATTGTTGTATGAGAGGATCATGTTTTGTAACAAAGTTATCGGCAACTGGCAGGAGCCATATGGTTGTCGCTTTATTGTATGCAATGCAATTGCCATGTAATTGTTTTACTTTATCACTAAGCGGTAGCGATAGTCGTAGTAACAGTAGTTGGTGAGACGATAATGATGCTACGATGGAGATCAAGGTGTTGCGCCAGTGATGGTGGAGATCATGACGATGCTTCGATGATGGAGATCATGAGCACAAGATGATGATGGCCATATCATGTCACATATTTTGATTGCATGTGATGTTTATCTTTTATGCATCTTATTTTGCTTAGTATGGCGGTAGCACTATAAGATGATCCCTTACTAAATTTCAAGGTATAAGTGTTCTCCCTGAGTATGCACCGTTGCTACAGTTCGTCGTGCCGAGACACCACGTGATGATCGGGTGTGATAAGCTCTACTTTCACATACAACGGGTGCAAGCCAGTTTTGCACACGCAAAATACTCGGGTTAAACTTGACAAGCCTAGCATATGCAAATATGGCCTCAGAACAATGGAGACCGAAAGGTCGAGCGTGAATCATATAGTAGATATGATCAACATAGTGATGTTCACCATTGAAAACTACTCCATCTCACGTGATGATCGGACATGGTTTAGTTGACTTGGATCACGTGATCATTTAGATGACTAGAGGGATGTATATCTAAGTGGGAGTTCTTAAGTAATATGATTAATTGAACTTTAGTTTATCATGAACTTAGTCCTGATAATATTTTGCAAATTATGTTGTAGATCAGTAGCTGGAGTTATAGCTTCCCTATGTTTTTATATGTTCCTAGAGAAAACTAAGTTGAAAGATGATAGTAGCAATGATGCGGACTGGGTCCGTTATCTGAGGTGTATCCTCATTGGTGCACAGAAGAATTATGTCCTTGATGCACCGCTAGGTGACACACCTATTGCAGGAGCAGATGCAGACGTTATGAACGTTCGGCTAGCTCAATATGATGACTACTTGATAGTTTAGTGCACTAAGCTTTACGGCTTAGAACCGGGACTTCAAAAACGTTTTTGAAACATCATGGAGCATATGAGATGTTCCAAGAGCTGAAATTGGTATTTCAGACTCGTGCCTGTGTCAGGAGGTATGAGACCTCTGATAAGTATTTTGCCTAAATAACGGAGGAGAATTGCTCAACTAGTGAGCATGTGCTCAAAATGTCTAGGTACTACAATCACTTAAATCAAGTGGGAGTTAATCTTCCAGATAAGATAGTGATTGACAGAGTTCTCTAGTCACCATCACCAAGTTACTGGAACTTCATGAAGAACTATAGTATGCAAGGGATGACGAAAATGATTCCCGAGCTCTTCGTAATGCTGAAATCGACGAAGGTAGAAATCAAGAAAGAGCATCAAGTGTTGATGATTAAACAAGACCACTAGTTTCAAGAAAAGGGCAAAGGGAAAGAAAGGGAACTTCAAGAAGAATGGCAAGCAAGCTGTCACTCCCATGAAGAAGCCCAAAGCTTGACCTAAGCCTGAAACTGAGTGCTTCTACTGAAAAGGAAAAGGTTACTGGAAGTGGAACTGCCCCAAATATTTGGCGGATAAGAAGTATGGCAAAGTGAACAAAGGTATATTTGATATACATATTATTGATGTGTACCTTACTAGTGCTCGTAGTAATCCCTGGGTATTTGATACTTGTTCGGATGCTAAGAGTAGTAACTCGAAACGGGAGTTGCAAAATAAACAGAGACTAGTTAAGGGCGAGGTGATGATGTGTGTTGGAAGTGATTCCAAGGTTTGATAAGATCACCATCGCACACTCCCTTTACCTTCGAGGTTAGTGATGAACCTAAAATAAATGTTATTTGGTGTTTGCGTTGAGCATGAATATGATTATATCATGTTAATGGCAATACAGTTATTCATTTAAGACAAGAGAATAATTGTTATTCTGTTGACATGAATAAAATCTTCTATGGTCATACACCCAATGTTGATGGTTTATTGAATCTCGATCATGGTAATACACATATTCATAGTATTGATGCCAAAAGATGCAAAGTTAATAATGATAGTGCAACTTATTTGTGGCACTGCCGTTTAGGTCATATTGGTGTAAAGCGCATGAAGAAATTCCAGGCAGATGGACTTTTGGAATCACTTGATTATGAATCACTTGATGCTTGCGAACCATGCCTCATGGGCAAGATGACTAAAACTCCGTTCTCCGGAACAATGGAACGACCTAGTGACTTATTGGAAAAAATACATACCGATGCATGCGATCCAATGAGTGTTGATGCTCGTGGCGGGTATCGTTATTTTCTGACCTTCATAGATGATTTGAGCAGATATGGGTATATCTACTTAATGAAACACAAGTCTGAAACATTTGAAAAGTTCAAAGAATTTCAAGTGAAGTGGAGAATCATCATAACAAGCAAATAAAATTTCTACGATCTTACCGTAGAGCTGAATATTTGAGTTACGAGTTTGGCTTTCATTTAAAACAATGTGGAATAGTTTCACAGCTCATGCCATCTGGAACACCACAGCGTAATGGTGTGTCCGAACGTTGTAACCACACTTTATTGGATATTGTGCGATCTATGGTGTCTCTTACTGATTTACCACTATCATTTTGGGGTTATGCATTAGAGACAGCTACATTCACGTTAAACAGGGCACCATCAAAATTCATTAAGACGACGCCTTATGAACTGTGGTTTGGCAAGAAACCAAAGTTTCCATTTCTTAAAGTTTGGGGTGGCAATTCTTATGTGAAAAAGTTTCAACCTGATAAGCTTGAACCCAAATCGGAGAAATGCGGCTTCATAGGATACCCAAAGGAAACTGTTGGGTACACCTTCTATCACAGATCCGAAGGCAAGATATTCGTTGCTAAGAATGGATCCTTTCTAGAGGAGTTCCTCTCAAAATAAGTGAGTGGGAGGAAAGTAGAGCTTGATGAGGTAATTGTACCTTCTCCCGAATTGGAAAGTAGTTCATCACAGAAATTAGTTCCGGTGATTCCTACACCAATTAGTGAGGAAGCTAATGATGATGATCATGAAACTTCAGATCAAGTTACTACAGAACCTCGTAGGTCCTCCAGAGTACGGTCCGCACCAGAGTGGTATGGTAATCCTATTCTGGAAGTCATGTTACTAGACCATGATGAACATGTGAACTATGAGGAAGCAATGATGAGCCCACATTCTGCAAAATGGCTTGAGGCCATGAAATCTGAGATGAGATCCATGTATGAGAACAAAGTTTGGACTTTGGTGGACTTGCCTGATGATCGCCAAGCCATATTAAATAAATGAATCTTCAAGAGGAAGACGGACACTTATAGTAGTGTTACTATCTACAAAGCTCGACTTGTCGCAAAAAGGTTTTCGACAAGTTCAAGGTGTTGACTACAATGAGATTTTCTCAACTGTAGCGATGCTTAAATCCGTCCGAATCATGTTAGCAGTTGCCATATTTTATGAAATCTGGCAAATGGATGTCAAAACTACGTTCCTTAAATGGATATTTCTTACATAAGAATTGTATATGATGCAACCAGAAGGTTTTGTCAATCCTAAAGGTACTAACAAGACGGTTCACCGATCCTTCTATGACGCTAACAACAAACGGGTTGAGGCTGTTATTCCAGAAGTGCAAAATCTTGTTCCGCCAATCCGTAAGCACACTTACGCCCCTGCCGTTGATCCGACTGAGCTTATAAGTGAAGAGGCTGTCTTTCAGGCCTTAACCCGGATTGACTGGACCACCAATGACTTCCAACCATTGGATGGGGAGGAGGAGGTTGAACCGACGCCAGATGACCCATCTAATTCACATCAACATGGCGATGAAGCTTGATCCGGCAATCCGGTTGATACGTCAGAAACTGTCCGGTTTAAAACAATTCCATATTTTGGGCTGCTAAGTGCCTTGTAATAGGGTAGCAAGAATATTTTGATCTGCCGCCATCGTGTAATTGGAGATACTTTATGTGATCCGCCATGATATTTTCAATGTTGGTTCACGTACCATAATATGCAATTCCTTTCTCTGCATAAAAAAGAAAGGGTCCTGGCGGTTTACCGCCGGACGGGTCATAATGCCCAAAAAAGGCCTGATTGATTATCAAACCGTAAAAATATGAAATGACTCATACCTGTGATGTAATATCCCTTTAGTTGGTTCACCAACTTTGATTGTAATAAGGGTGAAAACCCAAATCTGAAATTCTTGTATAACTCCATCATGTACTGATGACGTATAATAAGTCATACCGGGTGATGATAAACATCAGATGATCAAAGCTGGCGACAGGTAGTCAAAGCCAGGCCGGGTTAACGAACTCTGATTTAATAATAAGGCCTATCAACGTGTAGTTGAAAACCAAGCCAGTTTAAGGAATACCGGGCTAATAAGATGACTGACCAGGTCAAAGAAATCGGTTTAACATAAAATTTATCAATAGAAAAGTGACAAACGCAAATAAAACCGTGTAGTCGAGGCTTTTTGAGGGATGCCAGGCCCAAATTCGAGGCTTTTCATGGGCTGCCAAGCCGCTGAGTTGAACCATTTAACAAAGCCTTTTAAGATGGACCTCCAACTAACCAATCAGCGTTTTAACTTTGACAAGTGTAGGGTCTCAATGAGGGTAACTGTCAAACGTTCGGAGGGTCGTGCCAGGATGACCTGGATAGGAGTGTCTCACTTGATGAAGGCAGGTTAACCCGGGGTTTTAGGTAAGTATATTAGGCTTCCAAGCCATGGGTCGATACTCGGCTACAAGGGTCCATTCAAACTCTTTGGTATTTGACACAAGGAGCCCCCAAGTAACGTGATGAGCTGTGCTCATTGGGTGCCTATGTTTGAGTTGTGCATAGCATCCAGACTCTCTTTGGCCCCTTGGGTGTGAACCTCCCAAGCTATGTTGTGGCGTGATAGCCGGTTTAATAGGTAGTACTCCGCTTTGTCAGCTGAATCCCCAATGTGACTCAAAGGATATTTGAGAAAAAATAGCAGAGGCCCTGCTTAGAGCAAGGATGCTGGTTTATTTATTGATCATAATATATACATTGTCGAAATATGTACATAAGAAGAGCCTATGGCTCAAGTGTAGTAAGGCCGGAGGAAAGCTATGTTCCACGGCCGCCGGGTCTCCTCCTCAGAGTTTCATGAGTTGTCTCAAACGTCAATGAGGTAGTATGATCCGTTGTGCAGATTTTTGCTGACCACAAAGGGCCCTTCCCAAGGCGGGGATAACTTGTGCATGTCGGTCTGATCCTGGATGAGCCGGAGCACCAAGTCACCTTCTTGAAAGGTTCTTGTTCTAACCCGGTGGCTGTGATAACGTCGTAGGTCTTGTTGATAAACCGCCAATCGAGCCAGATCCATATCCCGTTTCTCATCTAACAGGTCCAGCGCCTCTTGGCGGGCTTGCTCGTTGTCCACTTCAACATAGTTAGAAACCCGGGGCGAGTCATGACGTATATCACTTGGTAGAACTGCCTCTGCCCCATATACCATAAAGAAAGGTGTGTAACCTGTTGATCAATTGGGGGTGGTGTTGATACTCCATAATACAGAAGGTAATTCTTCCACCCAAAAACTCGGTGTCCACTTCAAGGGAATCATGAGCTGGGGTTTAAGACCCTTCAAAATTTCTTGATTGGCTTGCTCCGCTTGACCATTGGATTGAGGGTGCGCCACAGATGCTAAGTCAAGCCGGATGTGCTCTCTCTGACAGTAATCCTCCATCTCCCCTTTGGAAAGGTTTGTACCATTATCCGTGATAATACTGTGTGGAAAGCCAAAACGAAAGACAATCTTTTTGAGAAACTGAACCACCGTAGGCGCATCACACTTGCTGACAGGCTCCGCTTCAACCCACTTGGTGAATTTATCAACTGCCACCAACAGGTGGGTCTTCTTGTCCTGGGAACGCTTGAAGGGCCCCACCATATCAAGCCCCCAAGTAGCAAACAACCAAGTGATAGGAATCATCCATAGTTCTTGAGCCGGAACATGAGCTCTGCGTGAAATTTTTTGACAAGCATCACATCGCTTTACCAGATCCTCCGCATCAGCATGAGCTGTCAACCAGTAAAACCCATGACAGCTTTGCAACCAGGGACTTTGAACCGGCATGATGACCACAATCCCCTTCATGAATTTCCCGTAGGATCTCTTGGCCTTCTTCCGGAGAAACACAATGCCGAAATACGCCTGAAACGCTACAGTGGTGTAACTCGCCATTGTGAATAACCATGGACTTGGATCGCCGGACTATCTGTCGAGCCAGGACTTCATCATCTGGTAACTCGCCCCGGTTCATATATGCCAGATATGGAACCGTCCAATCCGGTACAACGTGTAAAGCGGCCACCAACTTAGCCTCCGGATCAGGAACAACCAAATCCTCTTCTGTAGGCAACTTAACAGACGGGTTATGCAAGATATCTAAAAAGGTATTAGGAGGTACCGGCTTACGCTGAGCTCCAAGCCGGCTCAAAGCGTCTGCTGCTTCGTTTTTGCGCCGATCGATATGCTGAACCTGATACCCTTTGAAGTGACCCGCCACAATATCCACCTCAC
Organism: Triticum dicoccoides; assembly: GCF_002162155.2. Classification (NCBI taxonomy): domain Eukaryota; kingdom Viridiplantae; phylum Streptophyta; class Magnoliopsida; order Poales; family Poaceae; genus Triticum; species Triticum dicoccoides. The sequence continues at coordinate 422,381,707 of NC_041391.1, read as the reverse complement.
GCCTGTAAGCCGCCATGAGTGGATCCTTAGAATCCCAAGTACCAGAAACTTGTTGAGCCACCAGATCAGAATCTCCAAAACAACGAACTCGACTTAAGTTCATCTCTTTGGCCACATGGAGACCATGGAGTAAAGCTTTGTACTCAGCTGCATTGTTAGTACAGGGAAGCATCAAGCGGAGGACATAGCAAATTGTATCACCTCGAGGGGAAGTAAGGACAACTCCAGCCCCCGAGCCCTCCAACTGCCTGGATCCATCAAAATAAATAGTCCAGTACGTATTATCCGATTTGTCTTCTGGTGCTTGCAACTCGGTCCAGTCACTGATAAAATCCACAAGGCACATACTTCAAACCATGTGGACCAAGCTTAATTGCCCACTTTGCAACTCGGCCAGTTGCTTCCCTGTTTTGAATTATGTTGCCCAAAGGAGCAGAACTAACCACTATGATGGGATGGCCTTGAAAATATTGCTTGAGTTTTTGACTTGCCATAAAAACCCCATACACCAACTTCTGCCAATGTGGATAGCGTTGTTTTGACTTGATTAGGACTTCACTGATGTAGTATACAGGTCGTTGAACTGGATATTCCTTCCCGGCTTCCTTACGCTCAACCACAATTGCCACACTGACTGCTCGAGCATTGGCAACCACGTATAACAGCAAAGGCTCATTATCAACCGGAGCTGCAAGAACCGGCGGTTCAACCAACTGCCGCTTTAACTCCTCAAAGGCCGCATTGGCTGCATCACTCTAGACGAAATCATCTGTCTTTTTCAACATCTGATACAAAGGAATTGCCTTCTCTCCCAGACGACTGATAAACCGGCTAAGGGCTGCAATCCGACCTGCTAGACGCTGAACATCATTGATACACTTCGGTTTAGCCAAGGATGTGATTGCCTTAATCTTTTCCGGTCAATGCCCCTCTTGGATACAAGAAAACCGAGAAGCTTGCCTGCCGAAACACCAAAAACACATTTATCCGGATTAAGCATCATCTTGTAAACCCAAAGATTGTCAAACGTCTCCTTGAGATCATCTATCAGTGTTTCCTTCTTCTTGGATTTTACCACAATGTCATCCACATAGGCATGAACATTACGCCCAATCTGCGTGTGAAGACAATTCTGCACACAATGCTAATAAGTTGCCTGGGCACTCTTGAGCCCAAAGGGCATAGAAACATAGAAGAAGGCTCCAAAGGGAGTGATGGAGGCTGTCTTCTCTTGGTCCTTAACTGCCATCTTGATCTGATGATATCCTGAGTAAGCATCCAAAAAACTCAGGCGCTCACAACCCGCCATCGCATCAATGATCTGATCAATACGTGGGAGAGCAAAGGGATCGGCTGGACAAGCTTTATTCAAATCCGTGTAGTCCACACACATACGCCAAGTGCCGTTTTTCTTAAGAACAAGCGCCGGATTAGCCAGCCATTCAGGATGAAATACTTCACCGATAAACCCAGCAGCCAATAGCCGGGCTACCTCTTCACCGATTACCTCACGTCTCTCCTCATTAAAGCGACGAAGAAATTGCTTGACCGGTTTAAACTTGGGATCAATATTGAGAGTATGCTCAGCGAGTTCCCTCGGTACACCTGCCATGTCAGAAGGTTTCCATGCAAAAATGTCCCGGTTCTCACGGATGAACTCGATGAGCGCGCTTTCCTATTTCGGATCCATATTTGTGCTGATGCTGAACTACTTGGACGAATCGCCAGGCACAAAGTCAACAAGCTTAGTCTCATCAGCCGGTTTGAAATGCAGGGTTGGGTCATGCTTAGTGGTGGGCTTCTTCAGAGGGGTCATATCTGCCGAATCAACATTTTCCTTATAGAACTTTAGCTCCTCTGTAGCACAAACCGACTCAGCATAGGCCGCATCACCTTCCTCGTAGTCCAAAGCAATTTTACGACTTCCGTGAACCGTAATAGTCCCTTTATGACCCTGCATCTTGAGCTGCAAGTAAATATAACAAGGCCTTGCCATGAATTTTGCATAAGCCGGTCGCCCAAACGGTGCATGGTACGGGCTCTGGATTCTCACCACTTCAAAGGTCAATGTTTCAGATCGGGAGTCATGTTCATCACCAAACACGACTTCAAAAGTGATCTTACCTACAGGATATGCCGATTTACCTGGTTCCACACCATGAAAAACAGTGTTGGACGGTTTAAGATTCTTGTCTGTCAACCCCATGCGACGGAAGGTCTCATAATACAGAATATTGATACTGCTTCCTCCATCCATGAGTACTTTGGTAAACTTATAACCTCCCACCTGAGGTGCTAACACCAAAGCCAGTTGACCCGGATTGTCAACTCGGGGCGGATGATCCTCCCTACTCCACACAATAGGTTGTTCGGACCACAGCAGATAGCGTGGTACTGCCGGTTCAACAGCATTAACTGCCCTCTTGTGAAGCTTCTGATCACGCTTGCACAAACTAGTGGTAAACACATGATACTGCCCACCATTCAACTGCTTTGGGTAACTTTGGTAACCCGACTGCTGCTGATTTCCTTGATTATTCTGCTGGTTATTACCACCTTGGTTGTTCTGGTTGCCCTGATTATTCTGAAATCCAGAGTTTGAACCGCCGCCACCATGAAAACCTGGACCTGAACCACCCGACGGACCCTGATCATACCGGAAAAGATCAGAGTTTTTGAACTCCTTCATAATGTTACAATCCTTCCAGAGATGCGTTGCAGGAGCCTCCTTGGTCCCATGCTTTGGACAGGGCTGATTCAACAAACGCTCCAGATTCATCGCCCCGCCGCGCTGGGGCGGTTTACCTTTATGACGCTGCACATTAGCGTTAGCCACAAAATCTGAATTTGCTTTACGCATACCATTACTCCCATGGCCTCCTTGGTTGTGCTGCTGTCCCTTTGCACCGCCGTTCTTCTTTCCCTTCTCTGGTTTCTCATTATCAGAATCGGGATCCTTGGTATTATCAGAATCGACATACTTGACCAAGGCTGCCATGAGGGTTCCCATGTCATTGCAGTGGCGCTTGAGCCGTCCCAACTTCATCTTCAGTGACTTAAACCGGCAATTGCGCTCCAGTGTTACAATCGCTTGACCAGCGTTAATCCGGTCGGACGAGTGTAAAACTTCTTAAACCCGGCGTACCCAATGAGCTGTTGACTCATTCTCCCCTTGAACACAAGCATCCAGATCCACAATGGACATGGGCTGTTCGCAGTGTCTTTGAAATTGGCTATAAACCGGGCCTTCAGCTGATCCCATGACTCGATGGAATTAGCTGGTAGATTTTTCAACCAAGTACGGGCCGTTCCTTCCAACATCATTGTGAAGTACTTTGCACAGGCCGCTTCATCTACATCCAGCATCTCCATTGCCATCTCATAACTCTCGACCCACGCCTCAGGTGGCTGATCCGCCGTGTAATTAGGCACTTTGCATGGACCCTTGAAATCTTTGGGCAGACGCACATTACGGAGAGTCGGAATAAGGCACGGCACTCCCCAGGAACTGAAGGCAAGCCCGGTGCCTCGGTCAACTGACGCTGCTGGCTGAACCGGGGCGGGTTGATAACAACCCAAAGCGGCATCCCTTCGTGCCCTACCATGATCCACCACATCTTGAGCATTACGATGCCGCGCGCTGCTAGACACTTCCGGTTCATCCATACGCCTGCTATAGCTTGGGCTCAGACGAGGGGTTGAAATAATTCTATCCCGACTATATGAATAAGCCTGCTGCTGTACCACGGCGGTTTGAAGAAGGTCTTTCGCCCGCCGCGTTTCAATTGCTGCTATTGAATCGCCCTCCATCGGAATGGCTGCCAGGCGTGATGCTGAGGCAATCATGTTATCCAGAGGGCTCGAGAAGTGACCCGGTGGTGTAGACACATATTGCAGCGGGATATCTGTTCGTCGGGGTGGCTCTGTTATCCGTAGTTGATCCGGAGCTATCCTAGGCGCATCAGTCCGGTTTGCAGCTGCCGGATTGCTCGGCCCAGCGCCTGGCGTCTGAAAGAGATTTAACCTTTCGTAAACCGGCGGCAGACGAGACCGGTACTTCCTTCGCATTACATCCTCTGATGCGGTCCGATCCAGCATGAGCTGGTAATTCTGCGCCTGTATCCGCTGTGACTGGGCATCCAAAGCGGCCCGTTCTTCAGCCATCCTAGCATCCTCAGTTTCTAGGTCCTCCTTAGCTTGTGTTATTTGGTCCTTCAGCTTCGCAATGTCCGTGTCGTGCTGATCCCGCGTCTCTGGGGTGACTGCCGTGGTTAACAAGGTCGCCCAGGCATCCACCAAACCAGAGAGGACTTGAGTCGGTCGGCGCGCTGGGACTCCTGCTGCGGCTGCTAATCCGGTATTCCTTGCTGCTGTAGACGAAGACTGCAACATGGGCTACATTCCGGCCATGTAAACAGCAACTCGACTTGGCGGTTCAAGGAGGTCCGGAATACTGTTGCCATCGGAATACCCTTCGAACACACCATTATGAATCTGGTACAAGGACTCAGTTTCACCAGTGGATGACTCACCGTCGGAATATACGGCCGTCTCGCCTCTAGACACCGGTTTAGATCCGATCCCATGGACACATCCTACGAACGCACGCTTCACGGCGGGCTTAACCCGGGCTGGACTCGCACACTGAGCCGTCTCGACGAGGTCGGTGCAGATGTCTGGCTCAGGGCTCGGTTCGCCGATCTTGCCGATGAAGACATGAATTCCGCCAAAGGGGACCCGGTCCCCGTACTCGATTGAGCCGGCCTCGGGGCCCCATCCTTCGTCGTCGACGTAGAGCTTGCCGTGAAGACTCTTGGTCATCCGGCCGACCACGTACCCATTGAGTCCTTCAAGTTGCCCTTCAAGAACTCGAAACCATCGTCTGATAGCCCCACGGTGGGCGTCAACTGCCATGGAATTAACACGTCAGATGTCCTCATGAAAGGACTTAGTCGTGGAGCCATTGCAATGGGTTAGCTTGAAGGGGTTAAACCGAACAAGGAACACGAGAGTTTATACTAGTTCGGCCCCTTTGATGAAGTTAAAAGCCTACGTCTAGTTGTGATGGGATTGATTGGGTTTCGATGACCAGGGAGCAAATACGCTTGCCTGAGTCTCGAGTTTTCGTCTGTTGTCCCTGAACCGCCGCCGGGTCGTCCCTTTATATACATAGGTTGACGCCCGGCCGGTCTACAGAGTCCCGAGGCCGACTCATACAAGGGTCCGGCTCGGACTCTCCTTTCCTAACTTACAACACAAGTTACATAATGATGGCGGTTTGTTATCATGGGCCCTAATCCGCCACTGGGCTCCGGGCTTCTATGCTTCACAGTAAAAGGCCATCTTCTGAGTCTTCATGGGCTTCAATATGGTTGAGGGTAAACCGGCCCCTCCTGGGCAGTTTATACTCAATAGTTATATCCCCAATAGTGTGCAAGCTCCAGCGATCCATCTATGGACTGGTGCAAGCATCTCGGAGTTGGAATATACGCTTTGATGAGTTGATCAAAGCATATAGTTTTATACAGACTTGTGGTGAAGCCTGTATTTACAAGAAAGTGAGTGGGAGCACTACAACCTTTCTGATAAGTATATGTGAATGACATATTGTTGATCAGAAATGATGTAGAATTTTCTGGAAAGCATAAAGGAGAGTTTGAAAGGAGTATTTCAAAGAAATACCTCGGCAAAGTTGCTTATATATTGGGCATCAAGATCTATAGAGATAGATCAAGACGCTTGATAAGATTTTTCAATGAATACATACCTTGACAAGTTTTTTGAAAGAGTTCAAAATGGATCAGTCAAAGAAGAAGTTCTTGCCTATATTACAAGGTGTAAAGTTGAGTAAGACTCAAAGCCCGACCACGTCAGAAGATAGAAAGAGAATGAAGGCCATTCCCTATGCCACAGTCATATTATATAAAGTATGTTGTGATGTGTACCAGACCTATTGTGCACCTTGCCATGAGTTTGGCAAGGGGGTACAATAGTGATCTAAGAGTAGATCATTGGACATTGGTCAAAATTATCCTTAGTGAGGACTAAGGAAATATTTCCCGGTTATGGAGGTGATAAGGAGTTCGTCGTAAAGAGTTACGTTGATGTAAGCTTTTACACCAATCCAGATGACTCTTAAGTCTCAATCTGGATACATATTAAAAGTGGGAGCAATTAGCTAGAGTAGCTCCATACAGAGCATTGTAGACATAGAATATTTGCAAAATACATACGGCTCTGAATGTGACAGACCTGTTGACTAAACTTCTCTCATAAGCAAAACATGATCACACCTTAGTAATCTTTCGGTGTTAATCACATACCAATGTGAACTAGATTATTGACTCTGGTAAACCCTTTAGTTGTTGGTCACATGGCGATGTGAACTATGAGTGTTAATCACACACAGATGTGAACTATTGATGTTAAATCACATGACGATGTGAACTAGATTATTGACTCTAGTGCAAGTGGGAGACTGAAGGAAATATGCCCTAGAGGCAATAATAAAGTTATTATTTATTTCCTTATTTCATGATAAATGTTTATTATTCATGCTAGAATTGTATTAACCGGAAACTTAGTACATGTGTGAATACATAGAAAAAACATAGTGTCCATAGTATGCCTCTACTTGACTAGCTCATTAATCAAAGATGGTTATGTTTCCTAACCGTAGACATGTGTTGTCATTTGATGCACGGGATCACATCAGTAGGAGAAAGATGTGATGGACATGACCCATCCGTTAGCTTAGCATTATGATTATTACAGCTTCATTGCTACTGCTCTCTTCATGACTTATACATGTTCCTCAGACTATGAGATTATGCAACTCCCGAATACCGGAGGAACACTTTGTGTGCTACCAAACGTCACAACGTAAATGGGTGATTATAAAGGTGCTCTACAGGTGTCTCCGAAGGTGTTTGTTGGGTTGACATAGATCGAGATTAGAATTTGTCACTCTCCCTCGGCCTCAATTGGATCAAGAGTACGAGGGACGTCATCGAGCTAAACGTGTGCTGAACACGGAGGTGCCGTATGTTCGGTGCTTGGATCGGTTGGATCGCGAAGACGTTCGACTACATCAACCGCGTTAACTAAACACTTCCCTTTCAGTCTACGAGGGTATGTGGACACACTCTCCCCTCTCGTTGCTATGCATCTCCTAGATAGATCTTGCATGATTGTAGGAATTTTTTTGAAATTACCGCATTCCCCAACACATGCACCATATAGTCGTCACACGGCCACAAGCTGGTTTTGGTGGTGGCATCTCGTATGGAACTTTCACTTGGTGCAACATAAGACCGACGAACAAAACTGTCACTAGAGGATGCCTCCGAAGATATCCTCTTCGAAGACCTCCTTCCAAAGAGGTTCATCATATTCACGTACAATTTTCTGTAAAAATTTTGGGTGACAAAAATTTATCAACAAAACTTTACAAGATTGATAACAACTACTCATAGGGATACATAGAGGCCATAGCAAGCATTCAAACTACTTAGAACTCTAAGAATTCAACATGCAAGCTCATCTACAGCAGCACCAAGAGTAGCTAATTATGCAAAATATAAACTACTAAAGCAAAAGCTAATTGGACAAACGGAGGAGTCACATGCCAAGCAACAACCCCCCAAAATAGTTTCAGAAATGGAGCTTCGAGCAAAGAGATCGAAATCCGCGGGTTTGAGATCAAGAACACGAGAGAGAGAGCAATGGTGAATTTGTTCTGGAGGTAGGTGATGATGTGGTGTGAAGAGGTAAGTGAAGGGGCCCACGTGGGGACCACAACCCACCAGGGCGCACCTGGGGGTCCTGGCGCTCCCAGGTGGGTTGTGCTCACCTGGTGCACCTCGTCTGATATTATTTGCACCAAAAATTCTTAAATAATCAGAAAAAAATCATATTAAATTTTTAGAGCATTCTGAGAACTTTTATTTTTGGGTCATTTTTTATTGCGCGGGAAAAAATCAGAAGACAGACAAAACATGGCATTTTATTTTATTTAACTAATAAAAACAGAAAACAAAAGCTAGGACAGAAGGTAGTGCTCACTAAATTCATCAACTTCATACCTCTCAAAAATGATCCATTAATAAGGTTGATCAAGTCTTATTAACAACCACTTTCGATTAGCATGGAACCGAAGAACTTCCGTAAATCACTAAGTTACCTCAATGGGGATATGAATGTCCCCAACAATAAGCATTTCATATTTCTTTTTGATAGTAGGTAGAGGCAGCTGGAAACTTCCAATAGTGATTGTCGGAGATTTTTCAGTAACGTTAATACCATTCACCTGGAATTATTTCTTTGGAAAGTGCACCGTATGCTCATTTCCATTGATATGAAAAGTGACCTTGCTTTTGTTGCAATCATTAACATCCCCTATGGTATTCAAGAAGGGTCTACCAAGGATAATCAACATGTTGCTGTCCTCGGGCATCTCAAGTATAACAAAGTCAGTCAAAATAGTAACATTAGCAACAACAACGGGCACATCCTCACAGATACCGATAGGTATGGCAGTTGATTTGCCAGCCATTTGTAAAGATATGTCAGTAGGTTTGAGTTTATTCAAATCAAGTCTTTTATATAAAGATAAAGGCACAACACTAACACCAGCTCCCAAATCACATAAAGCAGTTTTCACATAATTCTTTTTGATGGAGCAAGGTATAGTTGGTATTCCCGGATCTCCATGTCTTTTAGATACTCCATCTTTAAAAGTATAATTAGCAAGTGTAAGGGCATATTTATCCCTTAGTAGTTTTGGTGATTGATGACAATGCTTTTGCGGACTAAACAAAAGACGATTTAGTGCCCCTCGAAGACTATTGAAGATGGCGCTTCTCTACATTTCTTTTTGGTGGATTTGAGTCATAGGAAAGTCGTACTATTAAGAGGGGCTCCGCGTTGGAAAGGTTTGGGTGGAATCAACACGTACACGTCTGTTCCTTTTTGCACCACCTTTCCTTTGGCTCTTTGGAGCATCCTCCGTCTCTCCGTGTCTCTGCAAAATGAAGGACTCCTAGTGTTGCTGAACTGAGGCAGGCGGTAGTACTGCTCTCCAGAGTGGTACTACCGCAGGCCCTTGCGGTAGTACTGGCCACAAGCGCAATAGTATCGTAGGTGCTCATGGTAGTACCTCTCATTGGGAGCGGTAGTACCATGGCCTTAGGCCAGGCACAGCTGCCCGAGCGGTAGTATGGGCGGATGTAATTTTTTACATCCCCGTCGTACGCGGTAGTACTGCTCCATGGGCGCGGTAGTACCGTGAGCTCCGACCAGGCATAGCAGCACGAGCGGAAGTAGGGGTGGATGTAATTTTTTACATCCGCGCCCTACATAGTAGTACCGCTCCAGGCTTGCGGTAGTACCGTGTCGGATTTTTGCATAGATCAAAACTCAGCGGAAGTAGTCACGAATGTAAATTTTTTTATGTTCGTGCCTTCTCAGCCTAGACTATTCCTGCCTTGCGGTAGTACAGCAAGGGGGTGCAGTAGTACCACGCCAGCGGTTCTACCGCTCCCTGTCTTAGCACATTAGGACTAGTCTGGGCCCCTGCCGTGCCAGCGGTAGTACCGCAGATCTCCGCAGTAGTACTGCAGGTCCTTGCGGTAGTACCGCTTGTATGAAGTGGTAGTACCGCATGTTGTCGGCTGAGTTGGTGGATAACGGTTGGATTTGTCCCTTGACTATAAAAGGGGTGTCTTCTTCTCCGAGTTGACCACCTCTTCCACCTCTAAGCTCCATTGATGCTCTAAGCTCCATTTTTGCCCAATCTCTCTACCTAGCCAATCAAACTTGTTGATTCTCTAGGTATTGATTGAGAAGGCCTCGATCTACACTTCCACAAAGAGAAATTTGATTCCCCCACTAATCCCTTGCGGATCTTGTCACTCTTGGGTATTTGAGCACCCTAGAAGGTTGAGGTCACTGCGGAGCTATAGTCCATTGTGGTGAAGCTTCGTGGTGTCGTTGGGAGCCTCCAATTAAGTTGTGGAGATTGCCCCAACCTTGTTTGTAAAGGTTCGGTCGCCGCTGAAAGCACAAGTGCTCCCTAGGTGGTTTTGGTAATTAATGCCAACATATCTCTTGTTGGACTAACACTTCTATCTAGTATGTTTCAGATAAGTTCAACAATGGAGTGGCATGGACTAAAGGATGTGGGAACTCCTTCAAGATGCTAAGGACAAAGGATTGGCTCAAGCTTCAAGCTCAAGACTCTTCATTTTACCTTTTAGTGATCCAAGATCACATTGAGTCTATAGGAAAAGCCAATACTATCAAGAAGGGATGAGGTGTTGCTTAATGAGTTTCTTGCTCCACAGTGCTTAGTGATATGCTCCAAAACCCTCAACAACTTTCCCACTTCCACACATATGTCCAAAACCTGAAGTGAAACTCGGCCCCACTGATTCCTTCTATCCGGCGCCACCGAGTTTTGATGTCACAGCCACTTCCAGAAACCCTAGGCAAATCGGTCTCACCGATAGGGATCTCGGTCTCACCGAGATGGGATTGTAATCTCTCTGTGTATGTCCATTACCAAAATCAGTCTAACCGAGTTTGTGCAATCGGTACTACCGAGATTACAATGCAAACTTCCTGGTTGACTCATTACCAAAATCGGTCCCACCGAGTTTGTGTAATCGGTCCAACCGAGTTTGCCTGACCAACTCTCTGGAAAGCTTATTACCAAAATCGGTCTCACCGAGTTTGTGTAATCGGTCTTACCGAGATTACGTTATGCCCTAACCCTAATCATATCGGTCTCACCGAGCTGCATTTCGGTCCCACCGAAAAACCTAACGGTCACATTATTTGCTAAATCAGTCTGACCGAGTTTAACGATTCTGTCCCACCGAGTTTGGTAGATTGTGTGTAATGGTTCGATTTTGTGTGGAGGCTATATATACCCCTCCACCTCCTCTTCATTCGTCGAGAGAGCCATCAGACTGAACCTACACTTCCAGCATACATTTTCTGAGAGAGAACTACCTACTCATGTGTTGAGGCCAAGATATTCCATTCCTACCATATGAATCTTGATCTCTAGCCTTCCCCAAGTTGCTTTCCACTCAAATCTTCTTTCCACCAGATCCAAATCCTATGAGAGAGAGTTGAGTGTTGGGGAGACTATCATTTGAAGCACAAGAGCAAGGAGTTCATCATCAATGCACCATTTGTTACTTCTTGGAGAGTGGTGTCTCCTAGATTGGCTAGGTGTCACTTGGGAGCCTCCGACAAGATTGTGGAGTTGAACCAAGGAGTTTGTAAGGGCAAGGAGATCGCCTACTTGGTGAAGATCTACCTCTAGTGAGGCAAGTCCTTCGTGGGCGACGGCCATGGTGGGATAGACAAGGTTGCTTCTTCGTGGACCCTTCATGGGTGGAGCCCTCCGTGGACTCGCGCAACCGTTACTCTTCGTGGGTTGAAGTCTCCATCAACGTGGATGTACGATAGCACCACCTATCGGAACCACGCCAAAAACATCTGTGTCTCCAATTGCGTTTGAATCCTCCAAAACCCTTCCCTTTACTTTCTTGCAAGTTGCATGCTTTACTTTCCGCTGCTCATATACTCTTTGCATGCTTGCTTGATATGTATTTTGAATGTTAAACTTGTGCCTAAACTCCACTTAAACTTAAGGAAACTTAAAAACTGCAACTTTGGTACTTAGTGTCTAATCACCCCCCCTCTAGACACCTCTTCTCAAGGTCCTACAAGTGGTATCAGAGTATTGGTCTCCATTGCCTTTGTTTAATCAGCATTGGAGGAAGATGGATGAGTCTACTTTGGGGAGTCTTAGACATAGAGTGCCTATTCTTGATGGAGAGTATTTTCATGAGTGGAAAAATGAGATGCTTGTAATTTTCAATCAATATCATTTGAACAAGTACATTGCTAGCCCTTGTGCACCTCATGTTAACCCTATGCATCCTACCCATGATGAGTTAATTGACATGATTAGGAATCTTAGAACTGCCGAACTTATCATTAGAGGATTGCCTAGAAACTTCATTGGATGTTTGCCTACTCTTAAGTGTGCCTACACTATATGGAAATTTCTTGAGGAACGTTTTCCAAATTATTCCTTGAAAAATCTTGATGAAATTCTTCATAAGTCTATTGCTTTAAGTAAGATGAATACTAGTGATCCTATGTTTGGTGATCGTCTATTTGAGCTTACAAACCTTATGCATGCCAAAGGAGATGTTGGAATTATTAGTGATATTATTTCCGAAGCTATAAAAATTCATAAGCAAGATCATTGTCAAACTCACTCTAACGAATCACCCTCTCTAGGATTTGATCCACCACATGACGATGTTGAACATGGATACTATGATGAGGATGATGATAGTGACTTCGATCTTGATGATGCAATGAGACATTTTGGTCTTATGGCAAATCTTCAGGGATATATGTCAGGAGGAAAGGAATGGGTTCTTGATAGTGGATGTACCGATCACATGACCGGAGATAAAGACATGTTTCGTGAGCTTGCTGATAATGATAGTCCTCAAAAGTATGTCACTTTCGATGACAACTCAAAGGGTAAGGTGGTTGGCCTCGGTAAGGTGGCCATATCACATGATAGCTCCATAAAAAATGTCATGCTCGTTGAATATCTTGGATACAACTTACTTTCAGTATCTAGACTCGCTGATTTCGGTTTCAATGTCCTATTTACTAAAGTAGATTGCCAAGTGTTTCATCGAGACAATCATAAAATGGTCTTTACCGGTGTGAGTAGAGGTGATCTATACATTGTTGATTTCACTAGAAAGGCTCAACCTAAAACTTGCTTTATTGCTAAATCCTCAAAAGGTTGGTTATGGCATAGACGATTAGGTCATGTTGGTATGCAAAACCTTGACAAGCTTATTAAAGCAAATCATATCATTGGAGTTAACGATGTCATATTTGATAAGGATAGACTTTGCAGTGCTTGTCAAGCAGGTAAATAGGTTGGAGGAAGGCATCCCGTGAAGAACATCATGACCACAAGGAGGCCACTCGAGCTACTTCACTTGGATCTTTTTGGTCCCAACTCTTAGAAGAGTCTCGGTGGAAATTCTTTTGGTCTAGTTATAGTTGATGATTTTTCAAGATTTACGTGGGTGTTCTTTCTCGATGATAAATCGCAGGTCCAAAAGATCTTCAAAAACTTCGCTAGGAAGGCCCAAAATCAATTTGAAGTGAAGATCAAGAAGGTTCGCAGTGACAACAGAACGGAGTTCAAGAACGCAAATGTGGACACCTTTCTTGACGAAGAAGGGATTTCACACGAGTTCTCGGCTACGTACACACCTCAACAAAATGGAGTTGTTGAGAGGAAGAACCGGACGCTCATCAAAATGGCGAGAACGATGCTTGATGTGTACAAGACACCGAAGCACTTTTGGGCAGAAGCGGTTGAGACAGCTTGTCATGCAACAAATCACTTGCATCTTCACAAGCTACTCGGCAAGACGGCATACGAGCTCCTCACCGGTAACAAACCCCAAGTTGGATACTTTCGAGTATTCGGCTCAAAGTGCTACATTCTTGATAAGCATCGTCGTTCTAAATTTGCTCCTAAGTCTCATGAAGGTTTCCTACTAGGTTATGGCTCAAACTCTCACACTTACCGTGTCTACAACAATTTCACCCGAAAGGTTGAAGAGACGGTAGATGTGAAGTTTGATGAATCTAACGGCTCGCAAGTAGAGCAATTGCCAATTGATGTAGGAGACAAAGATCCTTCGGAAGCAACCCAAGACTTGTCTATTGGCAAGGTTCGTCCAACCCAGTGCTGAACCATTTGAATTGGAGAGGGTGTTGGCAGTATCTAAGGGAGTAACAACACGGTCTTCAGAAAAGATAGTGCTACCAGTTGATGCAGATAGAACCATGGTTGTACTTGCCCAAGAACCAGCCCGACCACACATAAACCAGACTCTCGCAGATTGTACCCCTACCCAGTTGGACAGAGAACCAGCTACACCCCTTCTAACCCCAACCCTAGCAGATAGTAACCCAGTTCCAGTTGGCACAACACTGTCTCCACCACAGAGCACCCAAACACGAGCAGTTAGTAAGGGAACTGCACTGCCCAAAGCACGAGGACCACCACTCCGAATCCCAACTCAACGCTTAAAGCAGAAGAAGAATTGTTCTCAGGTCAGGTTCTGTAGCTTTGGTTCATACTTCTTTGCTCTTGCATCACTGTATTTACTCATACCAACTATTTTCAAATTTGAAGGATGGAATTGAAACTCTAATGGCACAACAGGTATGTTTTAAACCTGTTTCTTTAACAGGTTTGCTGTTGTAACTTGCTCTATGTTGATTTCAGTTTCAATTGAATAAACAGTTATGTTCTCATGTCGTGCACATTACAAGTGTTGTTATTGCTCTGTAGTTTCCCACACTTATATTATGTCTATTCTGCTTTGTCTTGAACAAATATTATTTGAACAGTGTCTCTATCTTCATTTGGCAACAAAAACCAGAATGATATAGACCATAAAGTGACCATGGTACGTAGATATATGTTTGTTTCATGTTGTTATCCTGTCCACTTTACTACTGAACTGATTTACCAAAATGAGTTTCATATACAACATGGTAAACCTGTGATGTGTCTGCTTGTTTCTCTTTTAGAATGACGACAAAATATTGGAGAACAGTACCCCGTTATGCAATGGTAAAGGAAGTAATGCAGGTAAGGTTCAAGATAGTGAGACATCCCTATCGGTCTCCAAGAAAGCTAATAAAAACTATCATGACGATAGTGAGACAACCCAAAAGTCCTGTCTTGATGTAGTGTTCGAGTTACTGGCCACTACTGCTGGCACAAGCTCCTCGAACTCACTGCCTTAATCAGTTCGTCTTCTTGAGTCTCAACTTCAAGTTGAAAGACATTGATCATATGTGCTGCGACAGGAAGCTGAAGGGCTGAGGAAGTCCCTGCAGAATTCAGATGCACACTTTTTGGTGCAACAGCAAGCACTGGAGGATTTAAGCGCAAAACAAGAGAAAGTTTATAAGCTTGCTAAGCATCTTGCTAGCATTATGGGTACCCAGGATATTGTTTCTTGAGCTCTTCTGAAGTGGTTTCAGTTCTGGACTTGTTTTGCTGCAGCGTTTATTTGCACTAGTTGCCAACTTTGACAACCAGTGTATGTGATATGGTGCTTTGTTCCCTATATTCGCACTGGTGGCGAACTTTGATGCCCAGTGGATGTAATATGTGTAATAGCCATGAATCCGTGATAGCCTAGCGTAAGTTGCTTGCTTACTTATTTCCTTGTTGTCTTGTTTATTTGTTTGCTTGTAGTCAGTGCAGTTCTTTTTCCGCGGTTTGCTAGTGGCCGCAATAACCTATTTTTTAAAACTAGGCGACAATAACTGAGGGAGTCCTGGATTAGGGGGTGTCCGGATAGCCGAACTATCACCATTGGCCGGACTCCTGGACTATGAAGATACAAGATTGAAGACTTCGTCCCGTGTCCGGATGGGACTTTCCTTGGCGTGGAAGGCAAGCTTGGCGATACGGATATGTAGATCTCCTACCATTGCAACCGACTCTGTGTAACCCTAGCCCTCTCCGGTGTCTATATAAACCGGAGGGTTTTAGTCCGTAGGACGAACGACAATCATACCATAGGCTAGCTTCTAGGGTTTAGCCTCTTTGCTCTCGTGGTAGATCTACTCTTGTACTACCCATATCATCAATATTAATCAAGCAGGAGTAGGGTTTTACCTCCATCGAGAGGGCCCGAACCTGGGTAAAAACATCGTGTCCCTTGTCTCCTGTTACCATCCGCCTAGACACACAGTTCGGGACCCCCTACCCGAGATCCGCCGGTTTTGACACCGACATTGGTGCTTTCATTGAGAGTTACTCTGTGTCGTCACCTTTAGGCCCGATGGCTCCTTCGATCATCAACAACGACGTGGTCCAGGGTGAGACTTTTCTCCCCGGACAGATCTTCGTATTCGGAGGCTTTGCACTGCGGGCCAATTCACTTGGCCATCTGGAGCAGATCGAAAGCTACGCCCCTGGCCATCAGGTCAGATTTGGGAGTTTGAACTACACGACTGACATCCACAGAGACTTGGTCTTCGACAGATTCGAGCCACAGCCAAGCGCGCCACACTGTCTCGATGGGCATGACCTAGCTCTGCCACCGAACAGTGCCCTGGAGGCCGCACCAGCATCCGCTCCGACCCTTAGCTCGGAGCCGACTTCGTCGGTCGAGGACGAGTGGCTGGACACCGCCTCGGGGGCAATGATCTCTACGGCGATTGATCCGAACACCATCCCTGTACTTCGCAAAGCCCGTGACTCCGAGGTGCCAGCCTCCTCTCCGGACTCTGAACCTCCCGCGCCCCTGCCAAACAAATCCGATTGGGCGCTGATTATGGAGTTCACTTTCGCGGACATCTTTCAGCACTCGCCCTTTGGCGACATCCTGAATTCACTAAAGTCTCTCTCTTTATCAGGAGAGCCCTGGCCGGACTATGGTCAGGAAGGTTGGGATTCGCCGCATTGGTTCTTGACCCAATCATTGACGGATTTCACCTCACTAGAGTCCTGATGGACGGTGACAGCAGCCTGAACCTGCTTTACCAGGATACAGTGCGCAAAATGGGCATAGACCCTTCAAGGATCAAACCTACAAAAACGACCTTTAAAGGTGTCATACCAGGTGTAGAGGCCAAATGTAAAGGCTCAGTTACACTCGAGGTGGTCTTCGGATCCCCGGATAACTTCCGAAGCGAGGAATTAATCTTCGACATAGTCCCGTTCCGCAGCGGCTATCACACACTGCTTGGACGAACCGCATTTGCAAAGTTCAATGTGGTGCCGCACTATGCATACCTCAAGCTCAAGATGCCAGGCCCTCGAGGAGTAATCATGGTCAATGGAAACACCGAACGCTCTCTCCGAATGGAGGAGCATACGGCGGCCCTCGCGACGGAAGTACAAAGCAGCCTCTTAAGGCAATTCTCAAGTCCGACTATTAAACGTCCGGACACCGTCAAGCGCGCCCGGAGTAACCTACAACAAGACTGTCTGGCACATTTCGAGCACGCGTAGCAATGCGGACCCAACCCCAGCCCTTGCGAAATCGCGAGACCAGTACCACGCATACATAACTATGCTCTGGAGATACCATGGGCACAGGGGGAGGGGCACGACCACGGCATGCCCAGAGTGCGGCTCAACCACACTAGGGGCTCCCAAGTGTGTCCTTCTTTTTTTTATTCTCAGGACTCCGTTTTCAAGAAGCCCTGTCCGGTAGTGGAATTGCCGAACTCACGATGCAACAGCAAGGGAAACAGAAAAGCTACGTCGAGTATCCAGGTGGTCTCTATTACGAGCAGTATACCTGTTTTACAATACCATCCCGCAGCCTACCCCTGGAGGGGGACATGTTAAATAGTCCCATCCCTTGCTTATCGCACTATTTGTATCGTTCTGCTTTCATTGCAGTATTTTTTGAATAAACAATGCATCGCTTTTTGCCTATTATTGCATTCCCTTTTCTATCTATATATGTTCACTTATGACATGTTGCATCCGTACGCTTTGGTATGGCCAAATACACCAGGGGCTTACGTACCCCAAAATATGGTGTGATAAGTCTGAACACTTTAACAAGTGCGGCACCCCGAACTTATAGCATTATATGCATCGGCTCCGAATCATGTCTTGGGTCAATAGTGGGTTTGCCCGGCTCCCATGTTTTGGTACCTTACGTTCCGTTATATCGGCTAAGGTAGCGCTGGGAGAACCACTGCGATTGTGCCCCGGTTGAGCTGGGTTAAGCACCTCAGTGGAGAAAGCTAAAACTGATCGTCATGATAGGGCGAGAGCCGGTCGCTGTTCGAGAGGTTTTTCGAGTCCCTAAAGACTTATGCCGCTTAGAGCGAGGAGTCGGCTTTGTCCGGCCCAGGCGTGGATAGCACCCCGGATTCGGTCTTCCGAACACTAGGGGCTTCGCCGAAATTTAAAATTATAGAATTCTATGGCTAAGTGGGAGTGTTCAAGCATTATAGTCCGGTTGCCTTGTTTGTTGTGTTGAGCGCCTCCCTCAAAGGACCCAAGAATGGGAACAAGAGCGCTCAAGTTTATCCCGAACACCCAAGCACTCGTGGCATGGGGGCTGAAGCCAACGACTTGCCATCTCTCAAATTTGATAAACGGCCGCACAGAAGGTAACATTTTAAATTAACAAGCGTTGCTTAGCGCATATGAACAAAGTTTTCAGCGTACAGGATAACAAATGCGAGTCTACTAAAAAATTACATCTTTGGAGCATTCACCCGCTATAAGGCGGGCACCCTTCAGGACACCCTTATAGTACATCTCGGGCGTGCGATACTCCTTGCCCGGCGGTGGCGCGTCCGTCACAAGCTTCTCGGCGTCCATCTTGCCCCAGTGCACTTTAGCGCGGGCAAGGGTCCGTCGGGCATCTTCAATGCAGACAGAACGCTTGATGACTTCAATCCATGCACAGGCGTCCACCAACCGCTGCACCAGACCGAAGTAGCTCCCAGGCATGGCTTCTTTAGGCCATAGCCAAACTATGAGGCCCTTCATGGCCTGTTCGGCCACCTTGTGGAGCTCGACCAGCTGCTTCAGCTGGTCGCTCAGGGGCACCGGATGTCCGGCTTTAGCATATTGAGACCAGAACACCTTTTCCGTCGAGCTCCCCTCCTCGGCTCGGTAGAACGCGACAGCATCGGACACACTGCGGGGCAAATCTGCGAACGCTCCTGGAGAGCTCCGAATTCGGGTAAGTAACAGATAATTCACTTTTACATGCTTGCTTTGCATGAAGAATGCCTTACCCGCCGCTATCTTTTTTATCGCCTCAATCTCCTGGAGGGCCTTCTGGGCTTTGGCCTTAGCGGCTTTGGCACTCTCAAGAGCCAAGGCGAGCTCGGACTCTCGAGTCTTCGAGTCACGCTCCAAACTCTCATGTCTTTCCACGAAAGCCTAGAGCTCTTGCCGCACCTCCGCCACCCGCGCCTCCTGCTTCTCTCGCTCGGTGCGCTCCGCGGCCGCACTTTTTTCGGCCTTGGACACCGCCTCCTTCAGGGTCACCACCTCATTCGTGGCCCCTGCAATACTCACGTTATTCCTGTCATTTTTTGCAACCAAATCCTTTCTATAAGGTATTACTTTATAAGGTATTACTTACCTTCCTTGTCCTCGAGCTGCTTCTTGGCACGGCCGAGCTCATTCTCGGACCTCTCGAGGCTCTGCTTCAATGCATCGACCTCCGCAGTCAGTGCGGCAGAGGTCAACAGCGCAGCCTGCATTCTCATATTGACATGTTTATGTTAGACTCCTGCGTATATATTTTTAGATCCTCAGTTCGGCTTTTCTTTCCGAACACCAAATTGAGCATCAGGGGCTACTGTCTATGCGGTACTATTTTTACATATCTTAATTACATACCCCAAAGCCTGTTAGAAGGCTGGTACAGGCTTCAGTCAGCCCGCTCTTGGCGGACTGAACTTTCTGGATCACCGCACTCATAACAGTGCGGTGCTCCTCGTCGATGGAGGCGCCGTTAAACGCCTCCAGCAAGTTATTTGGTGCCTCCGGTTGGACGGAGGCCACCGGCATCGCAGTCTTGCCCTTCTTACGAAGGGCCCGCCTGACGGACTTCAGAATCACTGTAGGTTCCGGTACGGAGTCCGGCACAGGGCCGGACTTAGAGCCCTCTGGGGTTTTGCCCTCTTTACGCCCGGAGTCCGGGAGGTCGCCTTGCGGCGCCTCCAGGACCACCTCCTCCTGGTTGGGCCCCTTTTGGGACGCCACCGCGGCGTCGTCTGTGTCACGGGGGGAGGAGGCGGTCGGAAGTGAAGTGCTATTCACATCCGATGGATCCAGGGAGCCGCTCGACGAAGCGGGGAGCTTGTCCTTGGGCGGGCTACATGGTTGTATTCGGCGTTAGAAGACACTACGCGACAAAGGAAAAATCATGAGTTATTCTGGAATCCGGACACTTACGATCTCGCCAGGGGCTTGGCCCTCGAGGGCCAATCCTCTTCGCCGTCCTCGGCGTTGGTGGAAAAGTCCAGAGGAAGGGTCCTTCCCTTCTTGGACCCTCCGGCCTCCCCAGTTGGGGAGGCCTTCCTTTTCTTCTCTTCCCCCGCTGGGGGAGAAGCCTCTTTTTTCTCCTCGTCTTCGCGGGAGGAGTCTGCCTCGGAGTCATCGGACGATGAGTCCGATAACACCTGATGCCAGGAACTCTTTCGGGTTCCCATGGCCTTCTTCTTGGCCTTCTTGTCTGGCACCACGTGAGGTGCCGAAACCAGCAACCCCGTCAATCGGGCGTCCGCTGGGTCTTCTGGTAAGGGAGCCGGATAGTTAACCTGCCCGGACTTCTTCTGCCAGGCCTATCAAAGGTAAAGGGAGTTTAGCTCCCGCATAGAGTCAAACTATGAAAAACAAGTGTCCCGTAAAGGGTAAAATAGCTTACCTCGCCGACTTGACGATGTGAGCTGAATCCGCGATCTTCGGTAGCGGATGCGGGAGCCTCGGCGCCCTTGAACAGCACCTTCCAGGCGTCTTCGTACATAGTGTCGAAGATCCTGCTCAAGGTCTGGTGCTGTGCCGGATCAAACTCCCACAAGTTGAAAGACCGTTGTTGGCATGGGAGGATCCGGCGGATGAGCATGACCTGGACTGCGTTGACGAGCTTGATCTTGTTCACAAGGTTTTGGACACAGGTTTGGAGTCCGGTCAGCTCTTCCAAATCACCCGATGTCAGGCCCTTCTCTTTCCAGGAGGTAAGCCGTGTGGGGATGCCAGATCTGAATTCGGGGCCGCTGCCCATTCAGGGTCACGCGGCTCGGTGATGTAGAACCACCCCGATTGCCACCCTTTGATGGTTTCCACGAAGGCGCCCTTGAGCCATATGATGTTGGGCATCTTGCCCACCATGGTGCCTCCGCACTCCGCCTGCTGGCCGCCCACTACCTTCGGCTTGACATTGAAGGTCTTCAACCATAAGCCGAAGTGGGGTTTGATGTGGAGGAAGGCCTCGCACACAATGATAAACGCTGAGATGTTGAGAATGAAATTCGGGGCCAGATCGTGGAAATCCAGGCCGTAGTAGAACATGAGCCCCCGGACAAATGGGTGGAGTGGGAAGCCCAGTCCGCGGAGGAAATGGGGAAGGAACACCACCCTCTCATGGGGCCTGGGGGTGGGGACGAGCTGCCCCTCGTCTGGAAGCCAGTGCGCAATGTCGTTGTGCAGGTATCCGGCTTTCCTCAACCTTTTGATGCGCCCCTCCGTGACGGAGGAGGCCATCCACTTGCCTCCCGCCCCGGACATGGTTGGGGAAGGTTGAGGCGATATGTGCGGACTTGGGCGCTGGAGCTCGAGTGCGCGGAAATGGATAAGCAAAGGAGGAAGAAGGCGTAGGTAAAAAGGTGGATCCTTATCCCCTTATATGGACGGACGAAACTATGCGTCCCCACCAGCCTGGTAAAACTCGCTTATCTCCCAAGCGCCATAATCAATGGCACGGTTGTGTTACCCATGCCCGTATTGATGAGAATCCCGGAATAAGGGACATGATCTCTGCTTTGACAAGACGTGCCAAGGAAATCGCTTCGCTAAACGCGCTAAGGTGGAACCGTAAAAACAATTCGAATAAAGGCTTGGCCGTGGTGTGATGTCATGCCACAAAATACGTCAGCAGATTAAATTTGTGTAAATATTATTCTCTCTACGGTGGTATGTGGAACTTATTTTGCAGATCCGGACACTATCCTTGTGTTCAAAATCTTCTATGAAGTATTCGGAGGAGGAACCCGCCTTGCAATGCCGAAGACAATATGCGCGCCGGACTCGTTGTCATTGAAGCCTAGTTCAGGGGCTACTGAGGGAGTCCTGGATTAGGGGGTGCCTGGATAGCCGAACTATCACCATTGGCCGGACTCCTGGACTATGAAGATACAAGATTGAAGACTTCGTCCCGTGTTCGGATGGGACTTTCCTTGGCGTGGAAGGCAAGCTTGGCGATACGGATATGTAGATCTCCTACCATTGTAACCGACTCTGTGTAACCCTAGCCCTCTCCATTGTCTATATAAACCAGAGGGTTTTAGTCCGTAGGACGAACGACAATCATACCATAGGCTAGCTTCTAGGGTTTAGCCTCTTTGATCTCGTGGTAGATCTACTCTTATACTACCCATGTCATCAATATTAATCAAGCAGGAGTAGGGTTTTACCTCCATCGAGAGGGCCCGAACCTGGGTAAAAACGTCGTGTCCCTTGTCTCCTGTTACCATCCGCCTAGACGCACAGTTCGGGACCCCCTATCCGAGATCCGCCGGTTTTGACACCGACAATAACCATGGGCTACATATTTACTATAGTGAACATGGGCCTCCTACGGGCCGTACAAACAATGGGCCTTTTACAGGCCGTAGAAACAATGGGCTTTCTACAAGCCGTAGAAACAATGGGCCTACTATGGGTCGTAGAAACAATGGGCCTTCTATGGGCTATATGATGATTGGCCAATAAAAGACCGCATTATGGGTCGTAAACGGGTTAGAGTTGGAATCGCCCGTTCATGGGCTGACCGTAACGGGCCGTCCTTAATGGGCCGTATTTTATGACGCTATGAAAATGGCCTAACGGATTAACGGGCCACAAACGGGACGAATGTAACAACGGGCTGAATTTGGCCCACAAGCAGAAAGGGCCAGTAATGGGCCGTAAGTAACCAATTGCTGGAAATGAGCCCAAGAATAGATGGTCCCTAATAAGGCCAAAAGATAACATGAGCTAGAAATGGCCCAATGAAATAATGGGCCATTAATGGGTATAAAGCGAAACACTATTCATTATAGGCCAGTTTCACCACGGGTCATTAATGGGCCAAGAGTTACAAAGGGCCTCATATGGGACGAAAGAGGCCATGGGCCATACATGGTCCGGAAGTTACAACGGGCTGGAATCATATTGGACGGCCCAGATGACACTACTGGGCCTAATTCGGATAGGCTGTAACGGGCCGTGACTTAGTGGGATGTAAATGGGCTATATGCGAATAGGCTGTTAACAGGCTTTCCGTGGGCCGGCCTGCTACCTTTTGACCAAGTCAAACGGGCCGACCTTTTCACCGGAATGGGCCTCTCTTGGGCCATGCCACATTTCGACATATCATAGGTGCCTTCGGTCCAATGAGTGGATGACATCTGTCCCAACGGTGAGCCGACACGTGGTTCCTATGGCCATTGAGAATTTTACACGTGGAAAATCCCCATAGGTCAGGGCTATTAACAGGTTATCGGATCCAAACTGGAACCCGATATCTTCACGGTGACCCGTTACGGTGTATGCCACGTGTCGGTCACCCTTGATGAAAGCACTTCTATGACGTGTGATTTATCGTCACGGAAGTGAACACTTCCGTGATGATAATTTTGGTAATGTCATGGAACACTTCTACGACAATACAGGAATGACTATCTTGATTCTGTCATAAAATTGTCATGGATATACATGCATGACAGAAAACGTGACTTACTGTGACAAACACATACCATCACGGAAGTGTATTTTTTTGTAGTGAATCCAGGAGTGGATTACTTGACAACGGTCAAGAACATCCTGAAATACCTGAAAAGGACTAAGGATATGTTTCTCGTTAATGGACGTGACAAAGAGCTTGTCATAAATGGTTACGTCGATGCTAGTTTTGACACTGATCCGGATGACTCTAAGTCACAAACTAGATACATATTTATATTGAATGGTGGGGCTGTCAGTTGGTGCAGTTCCAAGCAAAGCGTCGTGGCGGGATCTACGTGTGAAGCAGAGTACATAGCTGCTTCGAACGCAACAAATGAAGGAGTCTGGATGAAGTAGTTCATATCTGATCTAGGTGTAATACCTAGTGCATCGGGTCCAATGAAAATCTTTTGTGACAATACTGGTGCAATTGCCTTAGCAAAGGAATGAAGATTTCACAAAAGAACCAAACACATCAAGACACGCTTCAACTCCATCCGTGATCAAGACAAGGAGGGAGACATAGAGATTTGCAAGATACATATGGATCTAAATGTAGCAGATCCATTGACTAAGCCTCTTCCACGATCAAAACATGATCAGCACCAAGACTCCATGGGTGTTAGAATCATTACAATGTAATCTAGATTATTGACTCTAGTGCAAGTGGGAGACTGAAGGAAATATGTCCTAGAGGCAATAATAAAGTTGTTATTTTATATTTCCTTATTCATGATAAATGTTTATTATTCATGCTAGAATTGTATTGATCGGAAACCCAAATACATGTGTGAATACATAGACAAACACTGTGCCTCTACTTGACTAGCTCGTTGATCAAAGATGGTTAAGGTTTCCTAACCATGGACATGAGTTGTCATTTGATAACGGGATCACATCATTAGGAGAATGATGTGATGGACATGACCCATCTGTTAGCTTAGCATATTGATCATTCAGTATTATTGCTATTGCTTTCTTCATGTCAAATACATATTCCTTCAACTATGAGATAATGCAACTCCCTGATACCGGAGGAATACCTTGTGTGCTATCAAACGTGACAACGTAACTGGGTGATTATAAAGATGCTCTAAAGGTATCTCCAAAAGTCTTTGTTGGGTTGGCTTAGATCGAGATTAGGATTTGTCACTCCGAGTATCAGATAAGTATCTCTGGGCCCTCTCGGTAATGCACATCATAAAAAGCCTTGCAAGCTAAGTGACTAATGAGTTAGTTACAAGATGATGTATTACAAAATGAGTAAAGGGACTTGCCGGTAACGAGATTGAACTAGGTATGTGGATACCGACGATCGAATCTCGGGTAAGTAACATATAGATGAAAAAGGGAATAATGTATGTTGTCATAACGGTTCGACTGATAAAGATCTTCGTAGAATATGTAGGAGCCAATATGAGCATCCAGGTTTTGTTATTGGTTACTGACCAGAGAGGTGTCTCGATCATGTCTACATAGTTCTCGAACCCGTAGGGCCCGCACGCTTAACTTTCGATGACGATTTAATATTATATGAGTTATGTGATTTGGTCACCAAATGTTGTTTGGAGTCTCGGATGTGATCATGGACATGATGAGGAGTATCGAGATGTTTGACATGTAAAGATCGATATATAGGATGATAGTAGTGGGACACCGGAAGTGTTTCGGATAGTATCAGGTATTTATTGGAGTACCAGGGGGGTTATCAGAACCAGAACCCCTGGGGGAAAGATATGGGCCATATGGGCCATAGGAGGGGAGCACACCATCCCACAAAGGGTGCCCCCCCCCAAGGAAGGAGTCCGAGTTGGAGAAGGGAAAGAGGGGGTTCGGCCCCCCTTTCCTTCTCTCCTTCCTCTTCCCTTTCCCCCTCCAATAAATATGGAAGGGGGGAGGCTGAATTGGGGAGGTCCCCAAGTAGGATTCCTCCTACTTGGGGCGCGCCCTTGCTGATCCCCTCCCCCTCCCACCTATATATATATATATATGGGGGGTCTATTATGATAACACCCTCTAGAGTCTTATTCTAGTAACACCTAAACCTTATTCTGATAACACCTCCTTCGCTAAAAACCACACCCACCAACCCAACCCCGGGCAGCCCACTACCACCGACCCCCACCTTCTCCTTCTCCCACACCTCCCACCCCGGTGCCCCACCTCCACCCTACCCCCGATGCCCCACATCCACCCACCCCCGGCGCCCCACAACCACCCATCCCTCGCCCAACCGGCCTCCTCTCTACCCTCGGACAGAGCTTCACCCCACCACAAATTGTCGGATCCCATCCCACCTTGCTGTAGTGACCCGACCCGAATGGATCAAGTCTATGTGCTTAAGTGTCATCCCTGCATTGGTATGATGACACACACAGTACTCGAGGATTTATAACAGAGGTAAATCACATGTATAAAGTAACATAAATACTATTACCTCAATCCAAAATAGCGGAAGTAACAAGGTTGTGGATTCCCATCAATACCAACGGCAAAGTTGAGTGTAGAAATCGTAACCCTAACGTATCACTTACTCGTTGTAAGATCCTGCAACATGAGACGTTGCAGCCACAAAGGGTCAGTATATTGAATGTACTGGCAAATTCACACCATAGAGCAATGATGAATAAAGGCTATCACTAAATGCATATTTGGCTGGTGGAGGCTCTATGGTTATAATGTTTTTGCGAAAAGCCAAGTTTTCCCTAATGCAAAGGAATACATTTTATTTAACTATCATGGTGGTTGTTAAACATTGAGAATGGTTGACAGCATTCTCAATCCCAATTAAGTAACATCATTAAACCCAACAAAATTAATTAAAGTAACATGATGAGATTCACATGATAATCCAAGTACTAGATACTCAAAATGTCCATAACCGGGGACACGGCTAATCATTATTAGTTTGTACACTCTGCAGAGGTTTGCGCACTTTTCCCCACATGACTCGATCTCCTCCGTTTGTTTTCTCGCACTACATGGAGTTTGAGAAACGAATGACCGAGACATAGTCTTTCGGAAGCGCTAGCACCTTACGATGGGTATACCGGCACACCTACTTTCCCCTACATCTGCTAGTCTACCACTGTAAGAGTTCGCACGACTTAGTCAACTATGCTAGAGCCCATAATAGCATGTGGCTGCACACGAAAGTTTCTAGCATGAATAATCTTATGATCCCTTTGAGCCTGGGTGGCGGTCCATAAAAAACAGGCAATCCTGGTCTACCCAGGTGCCTAGACAGGCAATCCTGGAATAACCAGGTACCTCAATCCACCCAGATGTGTATTAATGTTGCCACCTTAAAAAAACCATTAATTAACAATCTCACATCTGTCATGGAAATTCACTCAAACCCAATCCACGTCTACGAGCATAGCATGGCATAATAAGCAAACGTAGAAGTAACTCCCAAGGGTTTGATAATAAAACAGGTAATAGGTGCTACCTCGATCTACTTCCCAAAACCCACAATTTAATTCAGATCCTAATCATGCAATTGTTTGGAGGATTGAACTAATGCAATAAAAACTGGGTAATAAGGGATATGATCAAAGTGTGAACTTGCCTGCAATGTTGATGAAGATGATTCGCACTCAAAACTCTTGATAGTTCTACTCATCACACTCCGGTCAATCTATCGCGAGCAAGCAATGGTAACCACACATAAGCAATCACTCAAAAGATCGGAAAGAACGAAGAATACAACTCGGAAAACATCAAAACCAAGCAAATAACTCTTGCAACATAAAACATTTCCTAACAGTACCAAAATTATGTGAATTTGGCCTTATCAGAAAGTTTAGATCAAGAGCTTCAATTTGCAAAAAGAATCAACTAAATCAGAGTTACAAAACTCAAGTTATGATCAAACGAAGTTCAAATTCAAATCTGATCTAATTCAAATTTTAAACTTTCAAAAACTTGTTTGAGTTGGATTACTGGATAGAGGAGATCGTAACGAAGAAGTGGGCGTTGGTTTCGTTGGATTTGGACAAACAAGTGAAAAGTAGTGATCGTTTGAAGTATAGGGACTAATCTATAAAAACTTTAATCATAGACGGGTCCGTGATAGAAATAAAATAAAACAAAAAGGCTATTTAACGAACGTTCGCTAACGAACACTACGAAAAGAAAAACGTTCGCTCCGGAGCCTAAGCTAACGAACGCTCTCTAAATAAAAAAACGCTTAGAGAAAAAAAACCGAATGGATATGGATCCTTAGATCCAGATCGGACGGACGAGGAGGGGCGGTGGTTACCGCGGCGGTTGGAGTCGCCAGCGACAGAGAAGACGGCGGCGGCAGCGTCAGCTACGGACAGGGCGGCGGCTCCGGGGTCGGCGGCGACGGGCGGAGGCACGGGCGGAGATGGCGGCTAGGGCGGCGCGAGGCGGCGGAGGCGGCAGCGCGGCCGGCGGCGGAATGCGGACGGCGGCGGGCGGTGAGACGAGAGGGTGCGAGGCGGTGCGTCGAGGGGAAAAAGAGGGGGCGGGGCGGCGGCCTTGCCATATAAAGGCCAGGGGAGGGAGCGGCTTGGAGGAGGGGGCAGGAGGAGGCCGGAGGCGGTACGGCGGCGGCGGCCGGCGTGCTCAGGCGGGACTCCGCCCGGGGTCGGTGGTGACGGCGCGCATGGGCTGGGCCGTGGCCTGGCCTGTGAGCTGGGCCGGCCCAGTCGGAGGAGGGAGTTTTTTTTTAAGAAAACGTTTCTCAGACAAATAAAACAGAACAGAACAAAAATATTATATAGGCATATAATATATCAAATTTTTCAGAAATAGATTTTCTACAGCATGAACATTTTTCTAGAGTCAAATAAAATCCACACCAATTCATATAAATCAAACACTGCTGCTGCTCTAATAAAATCCAACGAAAATCATTTTAAAAATACCAAAATGAATTCAAATTTATTTCTCTCCAATTTTCTATTGTAGGGAATCATGTTACCCTAATTTATGTATATTTTATTTTTGGAGAAAAATAATTTGAATAAAACTCCAATAACTCCAAATTAAAAATAAGTTCAAAAGAACTTTGAATTTAATTCTTTTAAAACTCCCAACTCATATTTCATATAATTTGAAGAAGTCATTTTATCTTCTCTCATGAAAATCATTGAGTTGCATGAAGTTTATGAATCGAAATATTTCCAAATGAAATTCAAATATTTTCAAATACCCTTTCATTTAAATAAATGGAAGATGTCATATCATCTTCGCTCAAGGGTTTTGTATTTGAAAAGAATTTGAATTCATGAAGATCATGTCAGGACCCCGACTCGATGACACATCGATCTAGCCTGTAACACCTCATATCACTTTGCGGCCTCACGCACGGTATCCCCACGGGTGTCGCCTTACCTTTGCCCGGGACCGTTTGCGCCTTTTGGCTCATGTATATGATAGTGTCGC
This sequence comes from Triticum dicoccoides, assembly GCF_002162155.2. Classification (NCBI taxonomy): domain Eukaryota; kingdom Viridiplantae; phylum Streptophyta; class Magnoliopsida; order Poales; family Poaceae; genus Triticum; species Triticum dicoccoides. The sequence goes on along the minus strand of NC_041391.1, from coordinate 422,352,729 downwards.
TAGCATCCATATGTTAAGGAGCCCGGGCTGACATGACTAGTTGTAAACCCAAAGTGGCAAAGACTTACGGGGACAGGCATCCATGACCCGGCTTTGAACGTGTCGGTCATCAGCAAGAGGGTCCGGGCTGTAGCACTGGGCTAGCAGGACTCCGGTAAACCGGGCTGTAGCGGGCTAACAGGACTCCGGTACTCAATGCGTGACATTTCCCCGAAGGGACAGACACCGGAACGAAGAAGGACACAAGCCGGCCAGCCTAAGTGTTCCAGAGCAGTAGCAAGCTACCATGGCTCAGTGGTAACACTAGGAGACATTTCCCGGTAAGAGAGGCTACTAAAGATAAACAACTAGATAGTCAGATCCGACACATACCAAGCATTTTAATAACATACACACAGTATGCTTGATATGTGCAAATACAACATGGCATCACAACATGACTCTACGACACAAGTACTTTATTTAAGGCTCAGGGAGCCATACATAATCATACACACAGGTACGGGTCACACGACCCAGCATTCAAATCATACAGTCATACAAACCAGCAGCGGAAGTAACTTGTCTGAGTACAGACAACTAGTAGAATAAAAGAGGCTTGGAAAGCCTAGCTATACTACGTGGTCCTTCACAAGCTCAGGATCACCACCTGGGCCTTAGCCTACTCATTGATGTCAACGTCTACGTAGAACCCATCAGAAGGGGTTGCAGCGTCTTCTGTAAAAATGTAAATTATAGCAACATGAGTACAAAGGTACTCAGCAAGACTTACATCAGATCCTACATACATGCACATTTTCAAGAAGGGTTGGTGGAGTTGTTGCAGCAAGCCAATTTTGACTCTTGGCTAGGCTATCCTACGAGACTCCAACTTGAAATGGTTTTGCACACACGAGTCCACTACTCACCACTTCAATACACTACCGGGGATCCACCTCCGTCTTCCTACGGAAGAGCCATCCTCGGCACTCACACTTATCTTGAGGCTTTTAGTAGTTTCCATTTACTTGTCTATGAACTGTATAGGCAACCAAGTAGTCCTTTACCGCGGACGCGGCTATTCGAATAGATCATGATAACCCTGCAGGGGTGTACTTCTTCATACATGTTTCTACCACTTAGCGTCTGCACACGACATGTGCTCGGCAGACTTCAAGCGAAAGCCGACGTGGGTGTAGACCACGACCTACCTAAACACCTAAGTGTCTAGTCCAGGTTTATCGCCTATCCAGGTTCCATCCGCAGGGAGTCCGGCCGAGGTTTCCCATACGGCCCCGAACGATGTGAACAGGGTTCCCGAGATACCTAACGGGTATTCGGTACACCGTGCCACGTACCTACCGCATCACAGCCCACCCCTATGGTCAGCGCTGTCCACGGCCTCAAGTAGGCTACAAACACCAAAAACTACGTGCAACTCCTGGACAGAGAGCTAGGGCGAATAAGAGTCGAGCGGGGTCATATTTCAGGGCCCAATGCATGGTAGTAGCTGTATCTTAAATCACACATACAGATCTCAGTGCTTAAGGTCGGCTTCAATGAAACAACCCACCATGTACTCCTACATGGCCTCTCATCGATACCTTTACCAAATCGTGTTCACCACACCACTCTTATTACCGACATAATCATTTCACTCTAGCCCATCACCCAGATGAACCAGACCTGACACGACTCTAAGCATAACAGGCATAGCAAGGTAGGAACAACACATACATATGGCTCAATCAACTCCTACACATGCTAGTGGGTTTCATCTAGTTACTGTGGCAATGACAGGTCATGCAGAGGAAGTGGGTTCAACTACCGTAGCACACAGCAGTTTGAAACGCGTTGTCTTAATGCAGTAAAAGAGAGCAGGAGCGAGAACATGGGATTGTATCGATATGATCAAATGGTTGGTTGCTTGCCTGATGGTTCGATGCACTGATACGGTTCTTCGTTAGGGTAATCACGGTACTCCTCGGGGGCAGATCCTGCCGCAAGGAACACCGATATACAACCATTACCAAACAATGTGCAACAATATGATGCATGCATGAAACATCGCAATATGAGTGTGTTGGGCTAATGCAGCTAAGACCAGAAGGGTTTGAACCAATTTGAATCAAATATTCAAATTTCAAACTCAAACATGGCCCTTTAAAGTGTTTTTCCTTGTTCTGCATTAAACATCAAGTTAACTTGTTTAATCATGCATGAAAATAGTACAGATGGATAGATTGGATTTTTCTGATCATTTTTCATATATAATTTGTCTGATTTGGAGTTACAGAATAAAAGTTATGAATTTTTGAAGTTTAATTTATATTCTGGAATTTCCTATATTAGAATAACTCCAGAAAATCAATTATTGCGTCAGCCTGACATCAGTGTGACGTCAGCAGGTCAACGGAACACGTCCGGGTCAAACCTGACAGTGGGTCCCGCATGTCAGGGTGATTAAATTAATTAAAGTTTAATTAAAACTAAACCTGTTTAATTAATAGGGCTGGGCCCCACCTGTCATTGACTCAGGGGAGTCAACCAGGGCCCACCCGTGGTCAAAGTCAATGCCAGCGGCGCCGGCGTTTAACCGCCGGCGAGCCCGACGCGGCGGCGGGAGTGGTTTTGGCCATTTCGGCCACCAAATGGGTCACGGAGACCACCGGAGTGGAGCTGAGGACGAGCCGCAGCTCTTGGTGGAGTCCGTTGGGGTCGGGGTGGCCGGAGTTGGCGCCGGCGACGACCTTGGTGGCCACCGGAGTTCGGGTGAAAGTGAACTCGGCCTAGGGTGTGCGGGGAGGTGCGGGAAGTGCACGGTTGGGCCCAACGCAGCGTGGTGAGTGCGTTGGCCACCGCGGGTTGGCCGGAGGATGGCCGGGAGCACGTCGGCGACGAGATCTGCGGCGGTGCGTGCGTGTGATCTTCGTGCGGTGGCTACACGGCTCGGGAATAAGAGAGGGAGGGTCGGAGGGGTAGCTAGGCTCACAACGCTCCCGTAGAGGCCACCGGCGGGGTCGGGGACGAGCTGAGGCGGCGACGGTGTTGAAGGGGATCTCTGGCGACGGCGAGCTCGGGCGAGGTCGGTGCGGTGGTTTCGGGCCGCACGAGCACACGGGGGTCGGCTAGCTCGACGAAGTGGACGGCGGCGGAGCTCCTGGACACGGTGGCATGGCGTGGGGTTGACGGAGGGCGTGGCTACGGCGAGGGGGTGGCGGCGATGGCGTCGGCCATGGCGTGGGAGAGCGAGGGAGAGGAACTGGAGAGGAGAGGGGGTGTCTGGGAGGTTCGGGAGAGAGAGGGAGAGCGATCCACGACGTCACCCGGCGAGTGGAGCGGCGAGGCGGCGAGCAGGTGCGTGGCGCGCGCTGCGGTCGCCGTCGGGCACCTGCCTGCCTGCCTGGCCGGCAAGCAGCTCGCTGGAGCGGCGCTGGGCTGGGCCGGCAGGTGGGCCGGGTGCTGGCGCCAGGTAAGTTTTGCTATTTTCTTTCCGTTTTCTATTTTTTAATACTTTTGCAACTTTGTTGAATTAAATAAAATACTTAGGCTACTCCAAAAATCACCAAACCACTCCTGGCCCATAGTTGGATTATTTCCAACATGAAACATTTTAGTTTGGAGATATTTGAGCATTTAAATATTTTATATAATTTTAAATGCCCAAATTCAAATATTTATGATTTAATTCAAAAACCCTAAGCTGTCCTAGGAAAATGTGCACCACTTTTGGCAGAGGTTCTGACCCAAGACAAAAATGATGGGCATTTTAGAAGGGCATTTCAGGTTCATTGAAAAAGTTTTTTTTAGTAAACCCTAATTGGATTCAGAGGGGACTGGGGGTTCTGTCATCCCCATTTCAGGTTTCTGATGAAAGATTAAACATGATGCAACACTCTAATGCATGACTAGCTAGGGTGTGACAACTCACCCCCACTCAAAAGAATCTCGTCCCGAGATTTAGGTTCCTCTGGAAAGAGGGCGGGATACTCGAGTCGAAGACGATCCTCCCTTTCCCAAGTTGCTTCATCCTCAGAATGGTGCGACCATTGAACTTTGAGAAACTTGATATTATGACGTTGAGTGGTACGCTCGGCCTGATCGAGGATACGAATGGGGTACTCTCGATATGTAAGATTATCTTGGAGATCAAGCGTTTCGTAGTCCACTCCACGGATAGGATCCGAGAAGCAACACCTGAGTTGAGAAACGTGGAAGACATCGTGGACTCTGGAGAGGTGCGGAGGTAGTTCCAACTGGTAGGCAACTTCTCCTCGTTTAGCGAGAATGCGAAAAGGTCCAATGTAACGAGGAGCCAATTTGCCTTTGATACCGAAACGATGGGTTCCCTTCAGAGGGGTAACCCGAAGGTAAGCTTTCTCGTCAACCTCGAAAGTCATAGCCTTATGTTTTCGGTCATATTGACTCTTTTGACGAGCTTGGGCTGTTTTCAACTTTTCACGAACGATGCGAACTTGTTCTTCTACTTCCTGAATCATATCCGGGCCAAAGAATTGTCTTTCCCCGGTCTCTGACCAGTTAAGGGGTGTTCGACACCGTCGTCCATAGAGAACTTCAAAAGGGGCTTTACCCAAGCTAGATTGATAGTTGTTGTTGTAAGCGAATTCGGCAAATGGAAGGCACTTCTCCCAATCCATTCCGAATGAGATAACAGAGGCTCGAAGCATGTCTTCTAGAATCTGGTTGACGCGTTCCACTTGACCACTCGATTGAGGGTGAAAAGCGGTGCTAAAGGAAAGGCGGGTTCCCATAGTGTTTTGGAAACTTTCCCAAAATCGAGAGGTGAAAAGACTTCCTCGATCCGAGTTAATTTCCAAAGGAACACCATGGAGAGACACTATTCGGGAGATGTATAAGTCTGCCAGCTGACTAGCGGTTATACTCTCACGAACAGGTAAGAAATGGGCCACTTTGGAAAGACGATCGACAACGAGAAAGATAGCGTTATTCCCTCTCTTGGTCCTGGGAAAACCGGTAATGAAATCCATACCAATTTTATCCCATTTCCATTCAGGAATAGCTAGGGGTTGAAGGGTGCCAGCAGGCCGTTGATGCTCTGCTTTTACACGACGACAGACGTCGCAATTAGCAATATACTGAGCAATTTCTCTCTTCATCCTAGTCCACCAGAACCTCTGGCGTAGGTCCTGATACATCTTAGTACTACCGGGATGAATGGTGAGAGGAGATTCATGAGCCTCCTTAAGGATCAACTGTCGTAGATGCTGGTTCTTGGGAACCACTAAACGGTTCCCAAAGTACACAACACCATGATCATTTGTGGAGAAACAACTAGCACCTCCGCTAGCAATGTTCTCCTTGATTTTAGATATTCCCTTATCTCGCTTCTGGGCAGCGATGATTTGATCCGTAAGAGTAGGTTTCGCCACCAAGGTGGAAAGGAAACCTTGAGGGACAATGTGAAGGTTAAGCTTCCGAAATTCCTCATGGAGAAGCGGTTGACTTTGTTGTAACATCAGGTTGTTACAATAAGATTTACGACTTAGCGCATCGGCCATGACGTTGGCTTTCCCTGGGGTGTAAGTTATTCCTAAGTCGAAATTTGTGATCAACTCAACCCAACGTCTTTGCCTGAGATTCAAATCTGGTTGGGTGAAAATGTACTTCAGACTTTGGTGATCAGTGAATATTTCGCAACGATTACCAAGGAGGTAATGTCGCCAGGTTTTAAGTGCATAGACTACAGCTGCAAGCTCTAGATCATGAGTAGGATAATTCTCCTCATGTGGGTGCAATTGCCGTGAAGCGTAAGCAATTACGTGTCGATCTTGCATGAGAATACAGCCTAGTCCTTGTCGCGAGGCGTCGCAGTAGATAACAAAGTCCTTGGAGAAGTCTGGCGGTACCAGAACAGGAGCAGAAGTCAGGCGTCTTTTCAGTTCCTGAAAGCTGTGCTCACATTGTGGAGTCCATTCAAACTTTTTATCTTTCTTGAGGAGTTCGGTTAGAGGTTTAGCAACTTTGGAGAAGTTTTCGACGAAGCGACGGCAATAGCTCGCTAAGCCCAGAAAACTCCGAACTTGCTTGACCGATTCAGGTGGAGTCCAATTGAGGACGGCTTGAACTCGCTCAGGGTTAACAGCAATACCTTTACCAGATATTACATGACCCAGATAGGTCACTTCCGACAACCAGAATTCACATTTAGAAAATTTGGCATAAAGGCGATGCTCTCGAAGTTTCTTCAACACTAGCCTTAGATGTTCGGCATGTTCTTCCTCGTTTTTGGAGTAGATGAGTATATCATCGAGATAAACTACGACGAATTTATCCAAATACTCCATGAAGATTGAGTTCATTAACCGAGAAAAAGTGGCTGGAGCGTTGGTTAAACCGAAGGACATGACGGTGTACTCGTATTGGCCATAACGAGTAACAAAGGCCGTTTTAGGAATGTCCCCGTTTCTAATTTTGATTTGATGGTAGCCCAACCTCAAATCCATCTTGGAGAAGACTGAGGATCCAGCGAGCTGATCATATAGGTCGTTGATCCTGGGGAGTGGATATTTGTTCTTGATTGTGACCAAATTGACCGGTCGGTAATCTACAACCATCCGGTCCGTACCATCCTTCTTCTTGACGAAGAGGACAGGGCAAGCCCACGGAGATGAACTAGGTCAGATGAAACCCTTTTTCAAGGACTCATCGAGTTGTTTCTTAAGCTCGGCTAGTTCTAGTGGTACCATCTTATAGGGTCTTCTAGCAATCAGAACGGTTCCTGGAATGAGGTCTATTACGAACTCAACATCCCTGTCAGGTGGAACACCTGGCAATTCCTCTGGGAAGACATCCGGGAAGTCACGGACTACCGGAACGTCCTCAAGGTCTGGCAAAGGGCTGGCGTTAAGAGAATATAATTGTCGCTTGGATAATCAGGTCAAGACATTGACTATCTTGCCCGAAGGGTGAGTGAGTTGAACAGTCCTAGAGAAACAATCAATTTTGGCATGATGAGCTGACATCCAGTCCATACCCAGAATGATATTAATATCTGAAGATTTAAGGGCTATCAAAGATGCGAGGAAAACAAGTCTGTCGACTTGGATTTCATTTCCATGGCTTACTCTAGAAGTTTGCCATTTGGATCCCAGAGTTTGAATTACCATAGAGGCTGGCATGTCACAGAATGCGATGTTATGCAAACAAGCATAGTTTTCAGATATAAAAGAATGAGAGGCTCCTGTGTCAAAAAGAACAGATGCCGGGTGGCAATTAACAAGGAGCGTACCGAGAACGACGTTGGGATCCTCTTGAGCTTCTTCGGCAGAGATACAGTTGACATGGCCACGTGTAGCGGTGGCCGGCTTGGCGTGGAACACTTTCCCTGCCGGCTTGCCACGGCCAACAGCTTTAGCAGACTGGTTGGGGTTGGTCTGGGGACACTCACGCATATAGTGACCAGATTCCCCACACTTGAAACAGGTCACGGAACTGGTACGTGGGGGAGCATTGTTGGTTGGACCCCCATAGGGCTTGGCTGGTGTAGACTGTTGAACAGGGCGAGGCGCCTGGAAAGATGGCCTCGGTGTGAACCTGGGTGGCAGGGCGGTGTTGGGCACCCACACGCGGCGCTTCTGAAGACCAGCACCGGATGAGGAACCCATGTCACGGCCATGCTTGCGTGTTGCATCATAATCAGTCTGACCAGTTTCAGCACTGATGGCCTTGTTAACAAGTTTCTGAAAAGATGTGCACTCATGCAGACGGAGGTCGCGGCGAAGCTCAGGACTAAGTCCCTTACGGAACCTTGCTTGCTTCTTAGCATCAGTAGAAACTTCCTCAGTGGCATATCGTGCGAGGTTACCGAACTCCCTGCTGTAAGCATCCACAGAGAGTCGGCCCTGAGTGAAACTGCAGAATTCCTCACATTTACGATCCATGAGACCCTCCGGAATGTGATGTTCACGGAAAGCCTCGCTGAATTCAGCCCAGGTTGTGACATGACCTGCTGGGCGCATAGCTCCATAATTCTCCCACCATAGACTGGCGGGGCCTTCAAGATGATATGCAGCAAAGGTGACCTTGTCAGCCTCAGCTACCAGCGCGGAACGCAGCTTGTGAGAGATACTGCGAAGCCAGTCATCAGCGTCGAGAGGCTCGACGGAGTGGTGGAACATGGGTGGATGTAACTTGATGAAATCACTGAGTGACACCACGTTAGTCCTCTGATGATGTGCTGTGTTCTGTTCAATTCGCTCCAACAAACGGTTGGTCTCCCGTTTATTTCTCTCAGCTTCCATCATAACGTCGGCTAGGGAAGGAGGATGAGGCAGATTTGCATTCCTGACTTCACTGCCTTCGGCCTGCTCTTGAGGAGCAGGGTTAGTGCGCGTGTTGACCATCCTAGGTAACCAAGACAATGATTTAGTCAGGATGATAAAATTCCGACATAGGATACAGAATGTAAGGAATAACTCGGAATGCAAGATGATCATCCGTATGACATGGTAGATACAGAAACTGCTTCTTTATTCCATCGTCATACACACCATACAAGGTTTAGTACAAGACCAAACAAGGTACTATTACGGTGAAAGGAAGATTACATCACATCAGAGGCATCCCAAGCTCCTATACATTATTTTTCTACACCTCCGGAAGACGATACAAACTAGGTCATATCCCACGAGTCACGTGGGACGATAGACGACACCGCTAACACGAACTAGTGATACTACCACTAACTCAGACCGATCCGTAGTAGTCCTCGTAGAAGTCACGTCCATAGCCTGGAAGCTCAACATGATCATCCGGGAACAGACGATCCCGCGGAGCTTGAGGACCATAGGGACTAGGATGAGGTCTTGGACCAACAGACGGTGGCCTGCGGGGACCGCGAGGTGGGGTGATGCCTCCTACATCACGCCAACCCATCACGTCTGGCAGAGCAGATCTCACAGGATAGAGATCGCGCATATCCGAATATCCAGCTTGCACCGCCGGTGCAAACCGAGTCAATGTGGCCCAATGGTCAGCACGGGTATTAAAAAGCTCTAGCCTCAAGGCCCGATTTTCACGGTCCTTATCCTCGAGCATCTCAGCAGTGGTGCGAGTCCGTGATTCCTCCTGAGTGGGGTCAGCATAGATAGCCTGGAGATACCCTTGTGCTCCCGGAAGTGATCCTGGCATATACCGGAAATCAGAGTCCCGAAATAGGCCAGATCTGACTCGCATGATGGTCATCATAGAGTAGGCGGCGTCCTGCACAGCCATCTCAATAGTAACCCCGAGTCCATAGGAGCAATGAAGGGGCTCGGTGGATCCAGGATAAGATGGAAATATCCTGACAGTGCAGAGATACTGGCTTTGATTAAAGTCCCGAAATTGCTCTTCGACCGTGTACTTAGGATACCAACGGTATCCAGCCTCAGTCATTACCCTGACCAACATGGCAGTATGGCCGGGTACATCTAGGCATCGAGTCAGGCGAACCACTTGATTGAGGTCGCGAGTGGCCATCTGAAAGTACAATCATAATGCAAAGGCATTAGAATTTCTAGCAAAATTTCGGCAGCATAACAGCTGTAAATGCTCACGAAGGATTTTGAGACAGTTGACAAAGGATTTCATACACACTCAGCATCATCATATCAAGTCTGAGTCCATCCTAGCAACATAATGTGGTAGTAGAACTGAACTAGGCTTGTATTCATCAAACCTATAAGGTACTACTGATTAGTAACACGTGAACCTGATAGAGAGAAAAGATCCTAATTCCTTAACCCCCGGTGGAAGAATAGTCCGACTCAGATCAGAATGTCATAAGATAAAGGAGTAAAAAGAGCCTTACGTTCCAACCCACAAACAATTCCCCTACATATAACTAAAGAATTTCTAGACTCGACATCGACCAGTTTGGCTTGGAGAACCTACAGGCAGTCCGGCTCTGATACCAACGCTGTCAGGACCCCGACTCGATGACACATCGATCTAGCCTGTAACACCTCATATCACTTTGCGGCCTCACGCACGGTATCCCCACGGGTGTCGCCTTACCTTTGCCCGGGACCGTTTGCGCCTTTTGGCTCACGTATATGATAGTGTCGCTAGCATCCATATGTTAAGGAGCCCGGGCTGACATGACTAGTTGTAAACCCAAAGTGGCAAAGACTTACGGGGACAGGCATCCATGACCCGGCTTCGAACGTGTCGGTCATCAGCAAGAGGGTCCGGGCTGTAGCACTGGGCTAGCAGGACTCCGGTAAACCGGGCTGTAGCGGGCTAACAGGACTCCGGTACTCAATGCGTGACATTTCCCCGAAGGGACAGACGCCGGAACGAAGAAGGACACAAGCCGGCCAGCCTAAGTGTTCCAGAGCAGTAGCAAGCTACCATGGCTCAGTGGTAACACTAGGAGACATATCCCGGTAAGAGAGGCTACTAAAGATAAACAACTAGATAGTCAAATCCCACACATACCAAGCATTTTAATAACATACACACAGTATGCTTGATATGTGCAAATACAACATGGCATCACAACATGACTCTACGACACAAGTACTTTATTTAAGGCTCAGGGAGCCATACATAATCATACACACAGGTACGGGTCACACGACCCAGCATTCAAATCATACAGTCATACAAACCAGCAGCGGAAGTAACTTGTCTGAGTACAGACAACTAGTAGAATAAAAGAGGCTTGGAAAGCCTAGCTATACTACGTGGTCCTTCACAAGCTCAGGATCACCACCTGGGCCTTAGCCTACTCATTGATGTCAACGTCTACGTAGAACCCATCAGAAGGGGTTGCAGCGTCTTCTGTAAAAATGTAAATTATAGCAACATGAGTACAAAGGTACTCAGCAAGACTTACATCAGATCCTACATACATGCACATTTTCAAGAAGGGTTGGTGGAGTTGTTGCAGCAAGCCAGCTTTGACTCTTGGCTAGGCTATCCTACGAGACTCCAACTTGAAATGGTTTTGCGCACACGAGTCCACTACTCACCACTTCAATACACTACCGGGGATCCACCTCCGTCTTCCTACGGAAGAGCCATCCTCGGCACTCACACTTATCTTGAGGCTTTTAGTAGTTTCCATTTACTTGTCTATGAACTGTATAGGCAACCAAGTAGTCCTTTACCGCGGACGCGGCTATTCGAATAGATCATGATAACCCTGCAGGGGTGTACTTCTTCATACATGTTTCCACCACTTAGCGTCTGCACACGACATGTGCTCGGCAGACTTCAAGCGAAAGCCGACGTGGGTGTAGACCACGACCTACCTAAACACCTAAGTCTCTAGTCCAGGTTTATCGCCTATCCAGGTTCCATCAACAGGGAGTCCGGCCGAGGTTTCCCATACGGCCCCGAACGATGTGAACAGGGTTCCTGAGATACCTAACGGGTATTCGGTACACCGTGCCACGTACCTACCGCATCACAGCCCACCCCTACGGTCAGCGCTGTCCACGGCCTCCAGTAGGCTACAAACACCAGAAACTACGTGCAACTCCTGGACAGAGAGCTAGGGCGAATAAGAAGTCGAGCGGGGTCATATTTCAGGGCCCAATGCATGGTAGTAGCTGTATCTTAAATCACACATACAGATCTCAGTGCTTAAGGTCGGCTTCAATGAAACAACCCACCATGTACTCCTACATGGCCTCTCATCGATACCTTTACCAAATCGTGTTCACCACACCACTCTTATTACCGACATAATCATTTCACTCTAGCCCATCACCCAGATGAACCAGACCTGACACGACTCTAAGCATAGCAGGCATAGCAAGGTAGGAACAACACATACATATGGCTCAATCAACTCCTACACATGCTAGTGGGTTTCATCTAGTTACTGTGGCAATGACAGGTCATGCAGAGGAAGTGGGTTCAACTACCGTAGCACACAGCAGTTTGAAACGCGTTGTCTTAATGCAGTAAAAGAGAGCAGGAGCGAGAACGTGGGATTGTATTGATATGATCAAATGGTTGGTTGCTTGCCTGATGGTTCGATGCACTGATACGGTTCTTCGTTAGGGTAATCACGGTACTCCTCGGGGGCAGATCCTGCCGCAAGGAACACCGATATACAACCATTACCAAACAATGTGCAACAATATGATGCATGCATGAAACATCGCAATATGAGTGTGTTGGGCTAATGCAGCTAAGACCAGAAGGGTTTGAACCAATTTGAATCAAAGATTCAAATTTCAAACTCAAACATGGCCCTTTAAAGTGTTTTTCCTTGTTCTGCATTAAACATCAAGTTAACTTGTTTAATCATGCATGAAAATAGTACAGATGGATAGATTGGATTTTTCTGATCATTTTGCATATATAATTTGTCTGATTTGGAGTTATAGAATAAAAGTTATGAATTTTTGAAGTTTAATTTATATTCTGGAATTTCCTATATTAGAATAACTCCAGAAAATCAATTATTGCGTCAGCCTGACGTCAGTGTGACGTCAGCAGGTCAACGGAACACGTCCGGGTCAAACCTGACAGTGGGTCCCGCATGTCAGGGTGATTAAATTAATTAAAGTTTAATTAAAACTAAACCTGTTTAATTAACAGGGCTGGGCCCCACCTGTCATTGACTCAGGGGAGTCAACCAGGGCCCACCCGTGGTCAAAGTCAATGCCAGCGGCGCCGGCGTTTAACCGCCGGCGAGCCCGACGCGGCGGCAGGAGTGGTTTTGGCCATTTCGGCCACCAAATGGGTCACGGAGACCACCGGAGTGGAGCTGAGGACGAGCCGCAACTCTTGGTGGAGTCCGTTGGGGTCGGGGTGGCCGGAGTTGGCGCCGGCGACGACCTTGGCGGCCACCGGAGTTCGGGTGAAAGTGAACTCGGCCTAGGGTGTGCGGGGAGGTGCGGGAAGTGCACGGTTGGGCCCAACGCAGCGTGGTGTGTGCGTTGGCCACCGCGGGTTGGCCGGAGGATGGCCGGGAGCACGTCGGCAACGAGATCCGCGGCGGTGCGTGCGTGTGATCTTCGTGCGGTGGCTACACGGCTCGGGAATGAGAGAGGGAGGGTCGGAGGGGTAGCTAGGCTCACAACGCTCCCGTAGAGGCCACCGGCGGGGTCGGGGACGAGCTGAGGCGGCGACGGCGTTGAAGGGGATCTCCGGCGACGGCGAGCTCGGGCGAGGTCGGTGCGGTGGTTTCGGGCCGCACGAGCACACGGGGCTCGGCTAGCTCGATGAAGTGGACGGCGGCGGAGCTCCTGGACACGGTGGCACGGCGTGGGGTTGACGGAGGGCGTGGCTACGGCGAGGGGGTGGCGGCGATGGCGTCGGCCATGGCGTGGGAGAGCGAGGGAGAGGAACTGGAGAGGAGAGGGGGTGTCTGGGAGGTTCGGGAGAGAGAGGGAGAGCGATCCACGACGTCACCCGGCGAGTGGAGCGGCGAGGTGGCGAGCAGGTGCGTGGCGCGCGCTGCGGTCGCCGTCGGGCACCTGCCTGCCTGCCTGGCCGGCAAGCAGCTCGCTGGAGCGGCGCTGGGCTGGGCCGGCAGGTGGGCCGGGTGCTGGCGCCAGGTAAGTTTTGCTATTTTCTTTCTGTTTTCTGTTTTTTAATACTTCTGCAACTTTGTTGAATTAAATAAAATACTTAGGCTACTCCAAAAATCACCAAACTACTCCTGGCCCATAGTTGGATTATTTCCAACATGAAACATTTTAGTTTGGAGATATTTGAGCATTTAAATATTTTATATAATTTTAAATGCCCAAATTCAAATATTTATGATTTAATTCAAAAACCCTAAGCTGGCCTAGGAAAATGTGCACCACTTTTGGCAGAGGTTCTGACCCAAGACAAAAATGATGGGCATTTTAGAAGGGCATTTCAGGTTCATTGAAAAAGTTTTTTTTAGTAAACCCTAATTGGATTCAGAGGGGACTGGGAGTTCTGTCATCCCCATTTCAGGTTTCTGATGAAAGATTAAACATGATGCAACACTCTAATGCATGACTAGCTAGGGTGTGACAGATCAGAAAAGAAAATGAAAGTTTTGGGAAAGTCCTTTTATTCCCTCTCATTTAACTTTCAAAAAAAAGTTTCGAATTCACTCACTTTCAGTCAATCAATCAAACAATCAATCAAAACTATCTATTTGTTTATAACATTCCAAAATTTAGAATTTTGGGATGTTACAAACCTACCACCCTTAAAATGAATCTCTCCCTCGAGATTCGGAGAGGCTAGCAAGAAATAGGTTAGGGTAGGGGGTCTTCTCAAAATCCATCCATCGTCTCCGGAGGTCTGGGGTGCTACCACCCTTAAAAACATGGTTACAGTCCCATTAATACTCATATACTCCATCCTTATTCTTGACGGGGCCGGTCTTCTCAGGTCTCGGGAAAATTCCTTCTCTGGGCTCTTCCGGTAGTGGCATAACTTTTCCTCAATACTTCTGCCCTTTCATCTTGGTACGGTTATTCCGAGACTGGGTCTTCTTAGCTGACGGGTCTGGCACCAATACTAATTAGCTATCGATATCTCATGGTGGTCAACAATTTATGGTTTCTCCTGCAAAAAATGGGTCTGGGTTGAGCCTCACCGTATATCCTACGATTAGCAATAGCTGCCGTGTACAAGGGAAAATACTTATACCATTCTAGGGTTCAAACAAGGTTTTGATCGTCGTCTCTCTACTATAGGTAAGTCACTCAGATTTACTATCCCGTATAGCAAGGCAAATAATAAGAGTAAGTCGGTATGGTGATCAATCCATCCCACACCCAAATCATTACCTAGTACATGGTTTAGCGAATCTCGCATTCTAGCACTCGGTCATCCTCACAAGCATTGCAGAATTTCTCTTGTCGACGAACCAAGTTCGGATAAATCCATTGTTTCTGCAAGCCAAACAAACATCTATCGTTCCTTAACAACTCTCAGGTTTTGCGTTACTCCTATAAATCGTCTATCGATAAAGTCGTAACTTCTTCAGGGTTTTCCTTCAACAAGAGTGTGCTTGCTTCTTGGCAGGTCCTGGGGCCTGTGGGTTATGGCCCATATCATCACTTGTAAACCTTGAACTCATCCTCTGGGCAATTGATCGTTATTCCAACATTCAACTTCCATCTTCTTAGCATACTCAAAATCCATCCAATTGTAATGTCTTTCTTCCTTCTATTTGTACCAAACTAAGACGTGATTACTCAGACTCATCATGGAATTTCCATTGATCCATATTTCCAACATCACCTCCTTTATATCCAATAGTAATACATCTCTTCCTCCTTGTTGGATGTCCCACATACCGAGATAAAAACTTATACTTATGAAGTCCATACTCCACTTCGTGGAACATCATTATCCTTTCCAGGGTCAAGCGTCCTTACAGGGGAATATTGGCCATCTCTGCATGGCACTTCTTCAACTGGGAAACGTGAAACACATCATGAACTCCTGACAGTCCTTCGGGTGACTCCAACTTGTTGGCCACTTCTCCGATACACTCCAAACTCGGTATGGTCCTACAAATCTCGGGGCTAAATTTCCCTTAATTCCAGATTGTTTAACTCCTCGCAGAGGGGACACACGAAGACATGCTCTGTCTCAAATTTCATAGACTACCTCTTTGCGTTTTTGAGTCTGCATAACTCTTCTGCCTAGACTGAGCTACATTCAGTCTATCTCGAAGCAACTTAACATTATCTTCTGAATCCTTGATCACATTTGGTCCAAACAACTGACGGTCTCCAACTTCATCCCACATCAACGATGTCTGGCTCCTTCTCACATACAAAGCTCCAAAAGGGGCCATCTTCAAACTGGCTTGGTAACTGTTGTTGTATGAGAACTCCACGTAAGGTGGATTATCATCCCTACTAGATCCATAATCTAGTGCACACATTGTCAACATGTCCTCCAAAATCTAATTGACTCTTGGTCTATCAATCTGTATGCTGATGTAAGGCTGTACTGAACTCTAGCCTAGTACCCAAAGTCTGGTGCAGCTGATTCCAAAACTTTGAGGTAAACTGTGTTCCTCTATCTGATATGATGGTCCTCGGAACTCCATGCAGACATACAATCCTGGTCAATATATCTTGGCCAACTTCGCACTTGTATAGGTGGTTTTCACTGGGATAGAGTGAGCCACTTTGGTCAAGCGAATCAACTACTACCCAGATAGAATCATATCCCGATCGGGTTCTAGGAAATCCGGTAATGAAATCCATGCCAAGCTTATCCTGCTTCCATTCGGGTATCGGCATAGGCTATAGTAATCTGGCTGGCTTCTGATGCTCTGCCTTTACTCTCTGGCATACATCACCTACGACTACATACTCCACAATATCCTTCTTCATACCAAGCCACCAGAAACACTCCTTCAAATCCAAATACATCTTGGTGTTTCCAGGGCGAATCGAGTATGGTGAGTCATGAGCCTCTTGAAGTATTTACTTCCCGATCTTTGTATTATTGGGAACATATACACGGTCCTCGAACCATAAGATGTCGTGCTCATCCTTACGAAAACCTTTGGCCTTTCCTTTGCTCATCCTCTCTTTTATCTCAGCAATCTCTTTGTCATACTTCTGAGCTTCACGAATCTTTCCCAACAATGTAGACTGAACTTCCATTGCGGCAACAAAACCTTTGGGAACAATCTCCAACCGAAGTTCCCTGAGATCCTCTGCTAACTCCTTTGGTAAATCCCAACTTATGAGGGTATTCATCCCGGTGTTCTTTATGGTTGTGTCCTATTTCTCCACAAAGCTTGTATGCACAAGGTTTCTTCATATCATTTCCATAAGGCTTCAACTTCTGGGACATAAAAGGAGACCTTTGCAGAGTCAACTTAAATTCTTCTCAAGTGGTTACTCTTTGCCATCCATTGATGTTTTGGTACATCCTCCACCAAGTAGCAGCACCTCTTTTCAAAGCACTGTAGAGCATGCTGGGTCATATCCTTTCCGGCTATAGGGTTATTCTCCATTTGATCCTCGATGTTCTGAATCCATTGGCTCGTCTCCAATTGAGTCATTGGTCCAGAAAATATAAACTCATCTCCATTCATCCTTTATGGGGTCCATGGGTTTTGGGGTTGGATAAGAGAGATAGAGAGGGATACACACAATGCAAGCAATGGTTTTGAAAAGACAGATTTTATTGTGGCTGTCAGAAAAACAACAAACAAATGACAACTCACAAACGTCGCATCTAACGTAAGTATATAACAGGGGTTTGGTCTTCTAATGGTCAATAAATCTTCAAAGTCTTCAAACTCTTCAAGTCTTGGTCATGTCTCCGATGGCTCCTTCTGATCATGCTTGTCCTTCTCAAGTTCTTTTGCCAAATCATCTCTGTTGACGCGAAGTTTCCCATGACATCCTTTAATATCCTGGAGTTGCGTTCCAAACTTCTGGGTTTCAACATCCTTGGCATGAACCATGGTACTACTGTTCTTCAGTTCCTGACGAATCTCCGGTATCTCAGGGTTTTGCTCTTCTAAATTACTACTTTCATCTTCTGTGTTTTGAGTTCTTCATGAAATGCTTCCTTATCAAATACTGCTTCTTGTAGGTCCATCTTAACTTCTTGATGTAACACTCCAAATCCTAGTGATGCACCAGCTGAGGTTAAAAACTTTGTCTTGCTAATAGGTGCTCCATTAGCCTTCTACCATCCAATCCTTCCATGCATATGCATGCTTAACTCAGCACGGTGACAATAGCATCAGCAGGTAATAACATCATGGATAACCATGTTTATGCCCATGTTACTGCCATGAGCTATCATTCCATAATTGATATCTCCTGCCTTGGGGCTTTCTTGACAAAACCTTTGAGTTCTAACGCTCCATGTTCCGGTCTTTATCCGATACACCTTGATCTCGGGTATTGACAACTTCCATAGTCTATCAAGTTCCATAAGTGTAGCCTTCCTTGGTCATAAAAAAATCTGGGAATTCTTCAGAGCCTTCAAATTCTCCTAGTCTTCAGAGTCTTCAACAGTTGTAGTTTCCATTTTCATAATGTATGGTAAAATCCTCTTCATTCCGAATGGTCTTAGTTGTCTGATATCTGGTCCTTCTTGGAGTGGTCTCATCAGTCTAATCTCCGAGTGGTCAAAAGGGAAGAGGGGTATGGTCTCTCTAAAAGGGAATATTTGAATAAGCTCAGAAGAGAAAAGAGGTAAAAGATCTTTTTGAAAAGAAAGTTATAGAGAATAAATCTTCCTATGGGCTTGCCAGTTTCTAAGGGTCACGTCCTACAGTCAACATGTGCTCTGATACCATCTTGTAGCGACCCGTCTCTGTGCTTAAGTGTCATCCCTGGATCGGTATGCTGACACACACAATACTCGAGGATTTATAACAGAGGTAAATCACATGTATAAAGTAACATAAATACTATAACCTCAATCCAAAAATAGCGGAAGTAACAAGGTTGTGGAGTCCCATCAACACCAATGGCAAAGTTGAGTGTAGAAATCGTAACCCTAACATATCACTTACTCGTCGTAAGATCCTGCAACATGAGACGTTGCAGCCACAAAGGGTCAGTACATTGAATGTACTAGCAAATTCACAACATAGAGCAATGATGAATAAAGGCTATCACTACATGCATATTTGGCTGGTGGAGGCTCTATGGTTATAATGTTTTTGCGAAAAGCCAAATTTTCCCTAATGCAAAGGAATACATTTTATTTAACTATCATGGTGGTTGTTAAACATTGAGAATGGTTGACAGCATTCTCAATCCCAATTAAGTAACATCATTAAACCCAACAAAATTAATTAAAGTAACATGATGAGATTCACATGATAATCCAAGTACTAGATACTCAAAACGTCCATAACCGGGGATACGACTAATCATGATTAGTTTGTACAATCTGCAGAGGTTTGCACACTTTTCCCCACATGACTCGATCTCCTCCGTTCGTTTTCTCGCACTACATGGTGTTTGAGAAACGAATGACCGAGACATAGTCTTTCGGAAGCGCTAGCACCTTATGATGGGTAGACCGATACACCTACTTTCCCCTACATCTGCTAGTCTACCACTGTAAGAGTTCGCACGACTTAGTCAACTATGCTAGAGCCCATAATAGCATGTGGCTGCACACGAAAGTTTCTAGCATGAATAATCTTATGATCCCTTTGAGCCTGGGTGGCGGTCCATAAAAAAAACAGGCAATCCTGGTCTACCTAGGTGCCTAGACAGGCAATCCTAGAATAACCAGGTACCTCAAACCACCCAGATGTGTATTAATGTTGCCACCTTAAATAAACCATTAATTAACAATCTCACATCTGTCATGGAAATTCACTCAAACCCAATCCACGTCTATGAGCATAGCATGGCATAATAAGCAAACATAGAAGTAACTCCCAAGGGTTTGATAATAAAACAGGTAATAGGTGCTACCTCAATCTACTTCCCAAAACCTACAATTTAATTCAGATCCTAATCATGCAATTGTTTGGAGGATTGAACTAATGCAATAAAAACTAGGTAATAAGGGATATGATCAAAGTGTGAAATTGCCTGCAATGTTGATGAAGATGATTCTCACTCAAAACTCTTGATAGTTCTACTCGTCACACTGCGGTCAATCTATCGCGAGCAAGCAATGGTAACCACACATAAGCAATCACTCAAAAGATCGGAAAGAACGAAGAATACAACTTGGAAAACATCAAAACCAAGCAAATAACTCTTGCAACATAAAACAATTTCTAACAGTACCAAAATTATGTGAATTTGGCCTTATCAGAAAGTTTAGGTCAAGAGCTTCGATTTGCAAAAAGAATCAACTAAATCGGAGTTACGAAACTCAAGTTATGATCAAACAAAGATCAAATTCAAATCTGATCTAATTCAAATTTTAAACTTTCAAAAACTTGTTTGAGTTGGATTACTAGATATAGGAGATCGTAACAAAGAAGTGGGCGTTGGTTTCATTGGATTTGGACAAACGAGTGAAAAGTACTGATCGTTTGAAGTACAGAGACTAATTTGTAAAAACTTTAATCACAGACGGGTCCCTGATAGAAATAAAATAAAATGAAAAGGCTATTTAACAAACGTTCACTAACGAACGCTATGAACGAAAAAGAACGTTCGCTCCAGAGCCTAAGCTAACAAACGCACTCTAAATAAAAAAACGCTTAGAGAAAAAAAATGGATATGGATCCTTAGATCCAGATCGGACGGACGAGGAGGGGCGGTGGTTACCGCGGCGGTTGGAGTCGCCAGCGACAGAGAAGACGGCGGCGGCGGCGGCGGCTACGGACAGGGCGGCGGCGCTACGGACAGGGCGGCGGCGACGGGCGGAGACGGCGGCTAGGGCGGCGCGAGGCGGCGGAGGCGGCAGCGCGGCCGGCGGCGGAATGCGGACGGCGGCAGGCGGCAAGAAGAGAGGGGGCGGGGCGGCGCATCGAGGGGAAAAGAGGGGGCGGGGCGGCGGCCTCGCCTTATAAAGGCCAGGGGAGGGAGTGGCTTGGAGGAGGGGGCAGGAGGAGGCCGGAGGCGGTACGGCGGCGGCGGCCGGCGTGCTCGGGCGGGACTCCGCCCGGGGTCGGTGGTGACGGCGTGCATGGGCTGGGCCGTGGCCTGGCCTGGGAGCTGGGCCGGCCCAGTCGGAGGAGGGAGTTTTTTTTAAGAAAACGTTTCTCAGACAAATAAAACAGAACAGAACAAAAATATTACATAGGCGTATAATATATCAAAATTTTCAAAAAAAGATTTTCTACAGCATGAACATTTTTCTAGAGTCAAATAAAATCCACACCAATTATTATAAATCAAACAGTTCTGCTACTCTAATAAAATCCAATGAAAATCATTTTAAAAATACCAAAATGAATTCAAATTTATTTCTCTCCAATTTTTTATTGTAGGGAATCATGTTACCCTAATTTCTGTATATTTTATTTTTGGAGAAAAATAATTTGAGTAAAACTCCAATAACTCCAAATTGAAAATAAATTCAAAAGAACTTTGAATTTAATTCTTTTAAAACTCCCAACTCATATTTCACATAATTTGAAGAAGTCATTTTATCTTCTCTCGTGAAAATCATTGAGTTGCATGAAGTTTATGAATCGAAATATTTCCAAATGAAATTCAAATATTTTCAAATACCCTTTCATTTAAATAAATGGAAGAAGTCATATCATCTTCGCTCAAGGGTTTTGTATTTGAAAAGAATTTGAATTCATGAAGATCAGAAAAGAAAATGAAAGTTTGGGAAAGTCCTTTTATTCCCTCTCATTTAACTTTCAAATAAAGTTTCGAATTCACTCACTTTCAGTCAATCAATCAAACAATCAATCAAACTATCTATTTGTTTATAATATTCCAAAATTTAGAATTTTGTGATGTTACACTTGCGCCGCCGGGGACCCGCACAACCATGCACCGACGTCGCCCTTGTACAACGCTCCCACACGCCGGATCCGGACGGATCCATCGATCCCCGTCTTCAACGCCCACATCTAGGGCCGGCTGGTGGCCGGATCTGGCGAGCCCCGCCTCCACCACCCCTGGCCGGATCCGGCAAAACAGCCACCACCCGAGAACATCCACATCAAGGAGAATGCGGCGCGGGGTCACCACCCTCTCTCTGGCGGTCGTCCTCTACTAGGTGTTGTCGGCGCCCCGCCCTCCATTCACCACGACTCCCCACCTCCCTCCCGCTGCACCATCCACGACTGGGGCGCCCTTAGCCACACGGGAGCCCACCCCGCCACCGCGCCATCCAGCGCCACCACGCGCCTTCTTCATCCAACGGCGTCAGATCCACCCACCCGACGACTGGATCCGCCACGACCCCGCCTTACCTCGCCGCCCTTCGACAGTCCAGTGTTGTCCCGCTCCCCTCTCGGTTCACCGGTGGAGGAAGCCAGGTATGTGGGTCTCATGCCAGTGCATGGTTCGCCGGCGATGCATGGTGCAGTGCACCTCGCCATGCGGTGCAGTCTAGAAGTGTTTTTATCATCCATTTTTTCTGGATTCTGGATGTGCAATTCAACAGCTACCCCTCCCCATCCTGCAAAACAACGAGGCTCAGGAGCTTTGGTATGGGCAGGGCCCCAGGAAGGAGTTAGGCCCGGTAGAAGTTGCGGGAGGCGCCGATCTTGCCTGATCTGGCTTCCTCCGGTGCCTGCATCTTGTCTCCCTCTCAGTCATGCGTTGCGACGGTCGATCTATAGGGAGGGGTTGATGGCCGCCCAACCACGTGCTGCGACAGCCTCCTTAGAGGGTGGCGACGACGGGCTCTGGCCGTCCACACGGAGGGTTGCAGTGTTTCTTGCCCTACGAGCATGTGTCACCGCTGGGTGCTGGCCCTGCGGCGCAGCCATGTCCGGTTCGCAGGGGACGCATGGTGCAGTGCACCTCGCCGTGCGGTGCAGTTCATAACAGTTCCCCTCCCCTTATTTTCTTGATTTTTCATGTGCAGTTCAGCCAGATCCCGCGAGCAGTGCGCCTTTGCGCCCCGATGTGGTCCATCCTGCTGTCGCTAGTGCCGTGACTACGAGCAGATGGCGGCTGGAGTAGCCCACTGTAGCATGGAGTTTCCATCGTGGTGCCCTTCCTCCTCCTATCCGTCTTGCTTTCTCTGTGTGGTTTACTGCAGCCCCGTCGCCGGCTAGTGCTGCTCCTTGGGGGCCGTTCACTGTGGTTCACTGAAAAAATTCTCTTGCAGTCCTTGTAGAATGATGCAGAGAGGAAATAAGAGTAGAAAATGGATGTGGATGTTGATGTGGATGTTGATGTGGATGAATGCTTGTGTATAATATGTAGCATGCAAATAAAAACTGCAATTAAAGTCGCCTCGTCCCTGCAGTGCATATTTCATGATTAACTAAAAAATATATATGTAGTGCACTACGGGAAAACCAAAACTCTATAGAGAAAAAAGAAAAAGAAAAATGCAGTGCACTCCGGTCTTTAAAAAAGTCCACTCCAAAGGAGTTTGAAGTACACTTCATTTAAAAAAATGTGTTTGCAAAAGTTTACAGTGTGTTCATTCAAGAAGTTTAAATAGAGTAGTGAGGTTCACCTTTGAGAGTGCTTGCGGCTCATTTTCAAGAGCGTTGTGGTTTACTTGGACCAAAAGTAAAAACGGAAAAAATGCAAAATAAAAAAGTAATGCAATTCACTTTCGGTAGTGTTGCGGGTCACTCGCTACCGTTGTGAAGTGCATAAAAAAATATCACGCAAACGACAGAAAACTAATGCGCTCCATTTCTCGATGCTATTGCGGTTCACTTATGTTCGACGTGAAGCGCGATTCACTCACTCATCTTGGAAAATTTACGCCTAACAAAAGAAACCATGAAGTACACTTTCCCATCTGATGTAGTGCGGTTTTCATTCCAAAGCAGTGCGTTCGTGTGTCTGATGCAATCCATGTGTTGATTTTGGTGTCGCGAAAAACAGAGTGTCCGCATTTCGGTAATTTTAAAACTGCTCTTAAACCGGAAGGAATTAGAGAGAGTGTTCTACATGAAAATTTTGTGTCCCGTTGATATATTTCCAATGGCATATCACTTGAATCATTCCGATCAGCGGTTCGTAAAGATTTCGCGAAAAACGGCCGCAGCCTCTCGTCGTCAACCGCACAATTTTCTAAATTAACTAAAAACCTTAAGGAATCTCAAAAATATTTCAATATATGAAAGTTGAGCCTCGCCCGTAGCTTTCCAACGGCGTTATCGGATACCTCGCTTCGACAAACGCTTCAAAAACTGAAGCGAAAATAGTACCAAAAATTATAAAAAAATCGAAAAAACACAATTCCGTGATTTACTAAATTTAAAATTGCTCTTAAACCGTAACGAATTAAAGAAAATAATAGATATGAAAAAGATGCACCTCGGTGATATATTTCTAGAGGTATATCATTTTCTTCATTTCGATGAGCGGTTTAGAAAAAAATGCAAGAAAACGCTCGCTGCCACTCGTCTTACGCTGCACCATTTTCAAAACTGCTTTTAAACCGCGAAGAATCTCGAAAAGTGTTCAACATGACGAAGTTGCGCCTAATCCATAGATTTTCAACCGTATATTACATGCATCTTTCCGATAAACGGTTAAAAAACTAGAGCAAAAAGGGCACCGAAAAAACACAGCGTGCAGTATTTTTTCGACGGGAAGTTCACTCGCCTAAGTACTGCAACGCACTTGGTTCAAAAAATGACGTGCACTCGCGTTGAGCGTGCAGTGCAGAAGTGTTATCAGAATAGTTATTCTGCTAATATTAGCAGAATAGACCGGCTGTATGCGGCACCCCCCTCCACAGTTTACACCCCGGTCATATTCTTGTAGTGCTTAGGCGAAGCCCTGCGCGGATCACTTCACCATCACTGTCACCATGCTGTCGGGTTGATGGAACTCATCTACTTCCTCGACACCTTGCCGGATCAAGAAGGCGAGGGATGTCATCATGCTGAATGTGTGCAGAACTCGGAAGTGTCGTACGTTCAGTGCTTGATCGGTCGGAGTTAGAAGAAGTTCGACTACATCAACCATGTTGTCAAACACTTTCGCTTTCAGTCTACGAGGGTACATAGACACACTCTCCCCCTCATTGCTATGCATATCCAAGATAGATCTTGCGTGAGTGCAGGATTTTTTTTTGAAATTGCATGCTACGTTTCCCAACAATGAACACTCGTCAACCTCACAATCCCATGAGTTGACGAAATGAGCTCTTGAGAGCAATGACGATTTGCGATTCCGCGGATTGTCCTTACCACCACTCTCTTCGTGAATGTACTACGCACATCTCTTTTACTTGGCTCTCACACGGCTATGGGCTATATACCACTTGTCACCTTATGCTCATTTTACCGTGTTCACTTTGCATGTCATGCCTCTTTATATTCCTTTGCCATGCGATTGTGAACCGTGCTTGCACTTACATATGATTCACCATTTTTCTACTACTATGTGTATTTGCATGCTCGATGGAGATCCTTGTTGCTATTGCCATGTTTACCATGTGCCACATGCTATTGTTGATTCTTGTGTTGGGAGAGTCATGATGTTCCACGTGCTATTTACATAGAACCTCTCGCTAATGCAATGATGATACTATATTCCTATCTTGTTTTCATGCTTGTGATATGTCATGTGTATTATTCATGCCTACTATTTACACACATGTCATGCTTGACATGATTACCTCTAGTATGTTGCATCTTTGCACCACTAGCTTGCTAGACTTGATCGTCATGATTGCTTACTATGATGCATCACCCATGATCCATTCTTGCTTGTTTCATTGGGTTGATGACGTATATCTTCATGCCTCTTGCATAATTTATCCTGCTCGATTTCAATTGTCTTCACTAGTTGCATCTCTCATATTGCCTTGTGGTGAGTGCAACCATGCTATGTTTATTTATCTTGGAGACTTGGACATCTTACATGTGACACATGCTTGTTTCATTTCACTTAATGCATTTGGTTGTTCTAGCATCTTATGCCTACATACCATGCACTACACCCTTGTCCTTTCTTATGATAAGAATGTTGAAACACTTGTTTGGTAACCCACCACACGAATAGGTTTTGCAATTCCGCTAACCTCATTTGTTTTTCCGAGTGTTTGTCATGTTTTTTTGTTTTGAAGGATTCACAAGGCGATACCGTCATGAGACATATTGGTTATGTGAAGGCGTACTTGATGTGAAACTCCAACATCTTCGGGCATATTCATAAGGTGAACTCTTTCCCTTTGATCCACCCTCAAATACGCATATTGGATGGGTCATTCTTTCATTGTTGTCTCCTTCTTCTTGTCTACATGATACATATATTGGATGGAGGACCGACATTCGAGAAGGACCCTATGGATCTTAAAGTTGAGGAGTGTTCGAACTTAGTGGAAGCACCACCGTACCACCACTTATGCCATGACACTGAGCCATGGTACAACAGCACCCATAATAAGTTTACACTTTATGCATGGATTGACTTGCATTATGATTGCCTTGTTGCATCTTGTATTTCTATGTCATCCATGATATATGAGCTTATGCACTTCGTTAGCAAATATGTTGTGATCTTTCTTGATGGCATCTTCATACATAATGATCACATTACCCATCATCAATTGCATGATCACATAGTCACATTGAGCACCAATTACCACATTCATGCTTTTGGTACACCATTCCATTATGACATCATTTTGCACAATGGTTGCCTTGATCACATTCACAACACCTTTGTGTGCACAATGAATGAATTTGCTCCCATGAATGCATTACATATCATTCTACATCATTTGGATAAGCATCTCATGCCTTGTCACGAATAATCTTTTTGAACGGGCTCATACTTCCTTGATGGACGCATTGTGTGCGCTAACCATTGTATTTCCAACTGTCCCTTGTGTTTGCTCGTTTTGCATGTATACCATTCTGATGACATCTTGAATTACTTAGATTGTGCCATCACATACACTCTGTCCGACAACAAGTACATCCATGCCTACCGTGTACATGGCGATACGGTTTACGATCTGAGGTCAGATCTTTCCGAAGGGGGAGGGGATGATGTGGAGCATCCCATGGTCATCTCCATGTACACCTTCATAGCACCTCAGGCCCCAAGTGGAGCTACCAGACTTAAGGTGAACCTGCTCCTCTTCGAGATTTACATGAATATCCATTAGACTTGGTTGCTACCTCACCATGGATCATTGTGCATCATTAGGTACGAGGATGACCACCACCAAGCAGCTAGGGAGCATCCCGGAGGCCAAGGAGAAGGACCCCAAGGCCACAAGGAGGAAGAAGGAGTGCGCCAAGATCAACTCTGTACCTCCCAGGCGACCCCGTGCGCATGGACTACACATGGAGCTGGCGCTGGAGCACCCCATGCGCACGGGCTTGTATCGTGCCCACGGGACTGATAACCCACAAGTATAGGGGATCGCAACAGTTTTCGAGGGTAGAGTATTCAACCCAAATTTATAGATTCGACACAAGGGGAGCCAAAGAATATTTGCAAGTATTAGCAGCTGAGTTGTCAATTCAACCACACCTGGAGATTAATTATCTGTAGCAAAGTGACCAGTAGCAAAGTAATATGATAATTTTGATAGTAGTGACAGCAGGAATAGTAATGGTAACAGTGATAGCAGTAGTCACTTAGCAAGATAATGTAGGATAAATTTGTAGCCATTGGATCGATGATTTGTTGGATGACATTCGGTCATGTGACAGTCATAACCTAGGGCGATACGACACTAGCTCCAGTTCATAAATATAATGTAGGCATGTATTCCGTAAATAGTCATACGTGCTTATGGAAAGAACTTGCATGACATCTTTTATCCTACCCTCCTGTGGCAGCGAGGTCCAATTGGAAACTAAGGGATATTAAGGCCTACTTTTAATAAAGAACCGGAACAAAGCGTTACCACACGGTGAATACGTGAACTCCTCAAACTACGGTCATCACTGGGAGTGGTCCCGACTATTGTCACTCCGGGGCTGCCGGATCATAACATGTAGTAGGTGACTATAACTTGCAAGATCGGATCTAGAACATGAATATATTGGTGATAACATAAACGGTTCAAATCTTAAATCATGGCACCCGAGCACAAAGTGACAAGCATTAAGCCTGGCAAAGTCATAGAAACATCAATCTCATAACATAGTGGATACTAGGGATCAAGCTCTAACAAAACTAACTAGATTACATGATGAATCTCATCCAACTCCTCATCGACCAGCGAGCCTACGAAGGAATTTCTCACTCCCGGTGGGGAGCATCATGGAATTAGCGATGGAGAAGGGTTGGTGATGACGAAGAATGAAGATCCCCCTCTCCGGAGCCCCAAACGGACTCCAGATCTAGCCTCCCGATGAAGAACAGGAGGTGATGGCGGCTTCGTCTCGTGGATCACGATAATTCTTTCTCCCTGGTTTTTTTCTAGAAAAATAGGATTTTATAAAGTCAATTTTGGGGTCAGCGGGGCCACCAGGTGGGGACAACCCACCTGGGTGCGCTTGGGGGGGGGGGCAGGCGCGCCCTGGTGGGTTGTGCCCACCCAGGTGCCCCCCTCCGGTGGATCTTGGCTCCAGAAATTCTCTTTATTGATATAAAAAATCCTCGCAAAGTTTTGTTCCATTCCGAGAACTTTTATTTATGCACAAAACAACACCATGGTAGTTCCGCTGAAAACAGCGTCAGCCTAGGGTTATTTTCATTCAAATCATGTAAATTAGAGTCCAAAACAAGAGGATAAGCTTTAGGAAAAGTAGATACATTGGAGACGTATCAACTCCCCAAGCTTAAACCTTTGCTTGTCCTCAAGCAATTCAGTTGATAAACTGAAAGTGAAAAAGAAAAACTTTTACGAACTCTTTTGCTCTTGTTTGCATAAATAAGCTTAAATAACACCTAGGTTTTCAGCTAACATTATAACTAATCATGCTGACAATAACTCTTAAAAATTATATTAACTCATATAAATGACATAATCAACTAGCGAGCAATAATAAGATATCTCAAGCAGCAACACGTTATCAGAACAGCCATGATATAATATGACAATAGTAGTATCTTGCTAGCCCTTTCTAAGACCACAAAACTTAAATGCAGAACACCTCCAAAGTTCAAGCAGTGACTAAACATTGGAATTCATGGTAGAAAAGATCCAGTCATGATGCACCGAAGATTAGCTACACACAATGCATCAGCATGACAACTCTACTCTCAGGTTCTAGCACTTATTTTAGAGGGTGATGACACAACATAAAAGTAAATAGAAAGTACCTTCGCAAAGGGAAGCAGTGATTTGCAGAGGTGCCAGAGCTCAAGTTTTAAAACAAAGGTAAATGATATTTTGAGATATGCACCCTTCTTGTTTACTTCACGACCATCAGTTATCAATATCTTCCATGCTAAGCACGCTAGTGGCGGT
>NC_041391.1:422320271-422323673 GCF_002162155.2 Triticum dicoccoides | reverse complement strand
ATCACACTCCACGGCTTGTCCGAAACAATGGGTGTCGTCCATACCAATAACAGTCCAGGGGGGAGTTTTATTTAATTATTTGCATTTTGAGTTCGGGATTGGGAATCCCTATTACCGCCCTTTTCTCATGCGATGGCGAGTGAGTAAACACTCGACCTGAGAATAACCTGCTTAGCATGGAAGATACCGACCACCTCCTATCGTTCCATGAACGATCCAGGCACACAAAAAGGATATTTATTTGAAGTTTTCAGAGGTGGCACATGCAAATTTACTTAGGACAGCAGGGTAATACCGCATATAGGTAGGTATGGTGGACTCATCTAGAATAACTTGGGTTCAAGGTTTTTTAGGTACAAGCAGAAATCCCACTTAGTACACGCGAAGGCTAGCAAATAGATTGAGAAGCGGCCAGCTAGAGAGCAACAACGGTCATGAACATGCATTATGCATAAGTAACATTGGACACTAGCATGAGTAGGATATGAACACCATGAACATAAATATCATAGAGGCTATGTTGGTTTTGATTCAACTACATGCATGAACATGTGCCAAGTCAAGCCACTAGAACATTCAGAGGAGGATACCATATCATCATACTATATCACAATCATTTTAACGCAATGTTGATATCCAAGATAAATCATTATCCACCCCTAGCTACATATGCATGGCATGATAAACTATAATATCTAATTGTCATTACAAACATGTTTAATCATAATGGGCTGAATCATGGATACTAGGTTAAACATATTTACAAAAATAGAACAAGTCGAGTTCATACCCATTTCTCTCTGCTACGACCAGTTCATCAAATATCGTCCTTATTGCTCACTTGCACGACTAAATGATATGAAAATAATAATAGTGCAACAGTGCCGTGGACTATGCTGGAATCTGCAAACATTTTATTCAACAGGGGAACACAAGGTAATATGGGCTCTTTGTTAGATCAACAATTATGCATAAGAGAGCCACTCAACATTTTCATCGTGGTCTTCTCCTCGGTATGACTCAATAAAAGGAAAAGGAATTCAGAGAAACACACTGAAATGTTTTCAGAGTTTTTGGTTTTCTTGAACAAGCAAATAAAAGGGAAAAGCAAAAATGAGAGAAACTATTTACACGGGAAAGCCCCCAACAAGCAAAAGAAGAACAAGGGAATCTTTTTGGGTTTTCTTTTTAGTGCTACAGCTAATTACTCTAGAAAGAAAATTCAAAAAGAGAAGCAGGAAATATTTTTGGATTTTCTCAAAGTTTTCCAAACACACAAGAAGAAAGCGAGAAAATAAATTTAACATGGATGATACAATGGATAAGTGTGGACACAGACAACTGGAATGATATGTGTGAACATGAATGTAATGTCGGTGGGAATACGTACTCCCCCAAGCTTAGGCTTTTGGCCTAACTTGGTAATCAATTAGTAGCCTGCATAATAGTCGGAGTGATAGCTCATGGAGGCTCTCGGTGCGGATGCCTCGGCCTGCCGTGCCACCTCAACTACCGCGTTGTGGGCTTGGGCCTCGCTCTCAAGAACAAAATACCTTCCCTTGCTGTGACAATCAAAGAGAGCAGGGGCAGGCAAATACGTGTACACCACTGATTCTTGGTTAAACAACAATTTATAGGTGAAATTATGAATATCACCTTTAAGGATCTTATGATGTTTCATAGCATCAAAGTCTAAATACTACATGGGTAGAATAGGGTCATAGGGCAAAGGTGAAACACCCAACTCTCTTGCTAAACGTGTGACATAAATTCCACCATAGAAATAGCCACTATTAGCGTTGTGTTGCAACTTGCATGCAATAATCGCTCCAAGATTATGACTCCTATCACCGGTGAGAGCGGTGCGTATGAGGCTCAAGTCTGGAGCACAAAGTGTACTACAATCTTGTTTGCCTACAAAACATTTCCCATTAAATAAGGCAAAGTACTGAATTATGGGAAAATGAATGCTCTTTATTCTACCATGCATCACTCCCCTAGTCTCACCGTAGCAAAGACTAGTAAAAAATGTTTGGTACTTAGCCCTTGGTGGTTCGTCAAGCAAACCCTAGAATGGGATTTTGCAGTGGTGAGAAAAACACTCTAGTGATAAGGTAAATGAATTTTCATAAAGTTTAAATGACACCCTAGACTCACGGGGATGGAATTTAAATCCATTGACAAATGATTCAGTGAGAGTGTGGTGTTGATTGCACTTATCTAAAATGTAGGGACCGAGACCGGCATTGTGAACATATTGTTCAAATTCCTCCTTAATGCTCACACTCTAAAGGAAATATGCCCTAGAGGCAATAATAAAGTTACTATTTATTTCCTTATTTCATGATAAATGTTTATTATTCATGCTAGAATTGTATTAACCGAAAACTTAGTACATGTGTGAATACATAGACAAAACATAGTGTCCCTAGTATGCCTCTACTTGACTAGCTCATTAATCAAAGATGGTTATGTTTCCTAACCATAGACATGTGTTGTCATTTTATGAATGGGATCACATCATTAGGAGAATGATGTGATGGACATGACCCATCCGTTAGCTTAGCATTATGATCGTTACATTTTCATTGCCACAGCTCTCTTCATGACTTATACATGTTCCTCAGACTATGAGATTATGCTACTCCCGAATACCGGAGGAACACTTTGTGTGCTACCAAACGTCACAACGTAAATGGGTGATTATCAAGGTGCTCTACAGGTGTCTCCGAAGGTGTTTGTTGGGTTGGCATAGATCGAGATTAGGATTTTTCACTCTGTGTTTTGGAGAGGTATCTCTGGACTCTCTCGGTAATACTCATCACCATAAGCCTTGCAAGCATTATGACTAATGAGTTAGTTGTGGTATGAAGTATTACGGAACGAGTAAAGAGACTTGCCAGTAACGAGATTGAACTAGGTATGATGAAACCGACAATCGAATCTCGGGCAAGTAACATACCGATGATAAAGGGAACAATGTATGTTATTATGCGGTTTGACCAATAAAGATCTTCGTAGAATATGTAGGGGCCAATATGAGCATCCAAGTTCGGCTATTGGTTATTGACCAGAGATGTGTCTCGGTCATGTCTACATAGTTCTCGAACCCGTAGGGTCCGCACGCTTAACGTTCGATGATGATTTGTATTATGAGTTATGTGATTTGATGACCGGAGTTTGTTCGGAGTCCCGGATGAGATCACGGACGTGACGAGGAGTCTAGAAATGGTCGAGACGTAAAGATAGATATATTGGAAGGCTATATTCAGACATCGGAAAGGTTCCGAGTGATTCGGGTATTTTTCGGAGTACCGGAGAGTTACAAGAATTTGTCGGCGGAAGTAATGGGCCTTAATGGGCCATATGGGAAAGGAGATAAGGGCGTCAAGGGGTGGCTGC